>NC_089044.1:22560000-22900625 GCF_034140825.1 Oryza sativa Japonica Group
GATCAACGGAGTGAGCGAGTGAATGGCTGGTACGCGGCCGCGCGCGTGTATGGATACTTATGCTGCTGCAGCGATGGATGGAGTGGTGGATGAGACGCACGCAAGTAACTGTACAGCGTGTAGAGGAGCCATGCCGCCTCGGTGTAGGCGAGGGCGAGGGGCGAGAGCAATAGGATGGATGGATTCATGGGACGGTGAGACGATGTGTGAGGGGGAGACGCGCACGTAGCCGCCTCGGCTTCCACATGACCACGTACCGCGCTCGCTGTTTACGTGACCGCGACCGCGACCGCGAGAGGGCCGGACGGTTGTCGGAGCCGTCGGATGGGCGTCGGGCGGTGGAGCGGGAGGCGACAGATTCTTCCCCCTCCCCGTGTTGTTGCTCTTCTTGTCTCTGTTTGAACTTTCTGCGTGAGTGGGCGGGCAGAGCAGCTCTCGCTCGCAGCTCGCTGCCTGCCTGCTTCAGTTCCCGGGGGAGTGCACCGACAGGCGACGGCTAACGTGAGAGTGAGACAGATCAGAGTACAAGAATACCAGATGGGATGTACATTTATGTGAGTGGATTCTAAACTCTCGAGCGAGATATCCTCTTGTTATGTACTCCTCCGTTTCTAAATATTTGACGCCGTTGACTTTTTTAAATATGTTTGATCATTCGTCTTATTCAAAAAATTTAAGTAATTATTAATTTTTTTTCTATCATTTGATTCATTGTTAGATATACTTATATGTATACATATAGTTTTACATATTTCATAAAATTTTTTGAATAAGATGAACGGATAAACATGTGCTAAAAATCAACAATGTCAAATATTTAGAAACGGAGGGAGTACACGTCATTCAAATGGTTATAAAAGATATGAAAAAAATTAACAAGATATAGTAATACGTGACAAACCACTCCACAAATGTGCAAGTTAAAATTTATTTTTTATAAGATAAAAAACAGATTAATCTATGCCTCGTTAATATATATTCACAATCAAATTTATTTCTTTCGTTGTAACATGTAGAAGTTAAATTTAATCTTATATGTTTGTGAAGTGATTTATTTGATTAATTTTTCATAACTATTTAGATTACATGTAAATAACGAGGGAATATCCCTCGAGAATTTAGAATTGTTTCTAGTACATTTATCCCTGTGATCATTTTGGAACATGAGCTAATTAGTGGTACATGTGTATACATATCGGCGGGGTTTATTTGGTAAAACTTTATAACTCTTAAATTTAACTTTATGAGCGTAGTTTTAAGTGAAATGTGAAGCGGTCTAAACCATACTCCACTTCTCTAGTGTATTATTTCCTCACTACTTCAATCCGCTCAATTTGCTTTTTTTTTATGAAGCTGAAATCAGCTTAAGTTCTAGACTTTAAGCCTGTGTTCGGGAGGGAACCCTCCCTCCCCGGCACGCAAAATAAAGCAGCATTTAGCGCGTGATTAATTAAACTTTAGCTATTTTTTTTACTAAAATGGATTAATATGATTTTTTAAGCAATTTTTGTATAGAAACTTTTTTTTTTAAAAAAAGACACACAGTTCAGCAGTTTGAAAAGTGTGCGCGTGTAAAACGAGGAGAGGGAGTTGGTAACTGCTGGGAACGAACGCAGCCTAAGAGTGGAGCTGAAGCAAGAGACCATCTATCATATGATACAGCACGTACTTAGCACTTAGCAGGGTTTACATTACCGTCGGTAACCGCGCCGGTACGGTAAATAGAAAAACCACGGTAACCTTCTCAAATTCAAATAAATTTAAAAAATAATATACATTTTTGATAAATTTTATACAGTTACGTACGGTTTTTCACGGTCACCGCGCGGTAACCCCGGCTTCAACGGTTTGGGAAAACCTTACACTTAGCAGGAGAAGGAAATGGTTTTGTACGCCCATCGTCCTCTCCCTTTTGTTAGAACACTTGCATTTTTTTTCTTTTCCTTGCACAGAGAAATTGTTAGATTCGAATGCGTCCAATATATAAGCGACATAGGCATTCTCCTCTCCTCGTTAGTTATTGGCGCGGGATGGATTACAGCAATTACCAAAATTAAGACACTGCACCTTTGCCCCTCGTGGCCTCGTCGTTAGTTGTGGATGCTAGCTGCTTAATTTCTGTCTTTGCGTCATAAGGCCGACGCAAATCAACGATCAGCTGTTGATGAGCTAGTATATCGGTCATCTCAATCGCATCGAGAAATCACAGTCGTTCAAGAGTGGTGTTTAGTTCCCTAAAAAACTTGAAAGTTTTGAAAAAGTTAAAAGTTTAAAAAAAATTAGAAGTTTATGTGTGTAGAAAAGTTTTAGATGTGATGTGATGTGATAAAAAGTTAAAAGTTTGAAGTAGTTAGAAGTGAACTAAACACGATCCATCCAGATAGAAAAAGAAGCCCTTTTTTTTCCCGATGGCCCGAATACATCACGAACTGTCCTTGACGGCTTGACCAGCTTGGTTCAGTGAACAACTGTCAAAGAAGATAAGAACCTTACGCAACTGGTAATTTAGGATTGGAAATTTCTTGAACCACTTGCAAGTCAGATTATTTCTCCTTACCGCAGGAATTTGGAATTTGTTTACCACACCTCTTCGAAGAACTGTATAGGAAGGAGTCTACGGGGCGTTTGAATCACATGCAGAGAGCAATGTAACCAACCAAGGGACCGAGAACGGAGATATGTAAGAGAAGAATGAAAGGGTTGCAATCTGAGTTCGGATGGGGGAGATTGGAATCTAACACCTACTCACAGAAAACGGAGCGGTACATTAACACGTGATTAATTAAGTATTAGCTATTTTTTTAAAAAAAATAGATTAATTTGATTTTCTAAACAACTTTCGTATAAAAACTTTTTACAAAAAACGCACCGTTTAACCGTTTGAAAAGCATGCGCGTGGAAAACGAGGGAGAGAGGATGGGAAAAGGTGCATGCGAACACAGCCGAATAATTGACGGAGGACAGAGATATAATTGTGTTTTGGGGAGAATTGACGGAGAGAAATGGAATGGTGTTAATTTTGGGGAGAAGAGAGCGACCTCCAATTTTCATATAATCGATGAAATTATACAAGAAGTGAGAACTTGGAGCACGGGTGGAGCAAAGCGCCAAATAGCGTATCACAACATTATTAGGATAAGTTTTTCGTAAGCGCTGAGTGCTGTGTGATTTAGCCGCGTTTCCCTGTACATAACAATGATTTTTCGTTGTTTTTCTCATTCTCTCTCCCCTATCCATAATATAATTAACGTCGGCAATGGCTGACTTTTCGTTCAAAAATGATAGCATCAACCTGATGAAACCACTGAAAACGGCACGCGAGAAGCAACATCGCTGCATGTATTATATCATTGCTGACGCTGGAGATATTAAGCTCCATTGCGAGGCCAAGATTTTGCAGGCCAAAGGACCACACATCACACAGTTCACACATGCATGCAAACACATGGACAACTTCTAACTTTCTGTCGAGAAAATTACCTGCCCAAACCAAAAAGATGTCATCGCGCTGTGCGCTACCCAGCTGTATGGACCACGACGTCCGTTTTTATGCATTGATGAGTTTGGGGTGAATCCAAGCTGGTCGATCTGATATGATCTGATCTAGTTATCCATCGATATGATCCATCCTGGACCATGCCACAAACTAGAAATCTATCGATCGATGCTGCCATGTCGGGGCCATTGCCGTCGTCTGTCATTTTCATAGCTTTTGTTCTCTGTTCAAATGCGGGTAGTGCTCGATCTCTCAGATTAGATCGATCAATATGATATATACCTCTGCATGATGATTAAATACATGTGCATGTAAGATTCTATTAGCTAATCTCTCGCGCATGTAAAACGAAACGATTCATTAGTGCATGATTAATTAAGTATTAGTTAATTATTTTGAAAAATAATTAATATGAGTTTTCAAAGCAACTTTTCTATACAAATATTGTGTAAAATACACACCGTTTAATGGTTGGAGAAACGTAAACGTGGAAAACAATAAGGTAGAGGTTAAAAATGTTGAGTGAAGAACACAGCCTTAGTGTTTTAAAAGAGCACTTCGTTTGTGCGTACGCATTGTTGTTTTATCTCGGGCACAAATAACTTGCATGTACTAGTGAGGGGGTTCTAATCTTTCGAGATGATGTCCCCTCCTGTATTTTTTTCTTCAAATTCAATTTAAGTGGTTGTGAGAAAGTTTGTTTTTTGAAAAATGTAAAGTACAATGACATCTATCATTCCACAAAAAATATATGCTAGGGAAAAAAAGAAATTTAAGAATAAATAGTACTATACAGTTTATAGGTTGGATTTGTTTTTTCTATTTCTCCGTATGTGAGTTGAGTTTGGTTTAGGTTGGTGGAGTGATATATGTATGCTGTATGAATATTGTCAATATTTTATGGATTTTCTCGCACTCCCTCCGGATTGATAATACTTGTCGTTTTAGACTAGGGCACGGTCTTAAAAAAACAACTTTGACCATTATTTTTTATTATAATATGTATAAAATTGTTAGCAAATATATGATCTTATTAAAGTACTTTTTAAGACTAATCTATATATGTAGTCACCATATTTGAAAGACAAATATTTTAAAAATAATTCATAATCAAAGATTCTAAAGTTTGACTTCACCCTTGTCCAAAACGACAAGTATTATCAGCCCGGAGGGAGTAGCTATTTAAGTGGTGTTTGAATAAACGAGGGAAAAAAAAGAGTTTACAACTGTTACCTATTGTACTGCTATAGCGTTTGATGATTCGTGTATCCACAGTGAGTGTTTTGTTATGGAGTGCCCAAACGCTTCCTTCCCTCTGGGTCCATCCCCACCTCACATCGCGATCGGACGGTGATGGGCCTGTCCGTACGTGTCGCTCCTCCATTCGTAATTACTAACAAGGGGACTTCCATGTGTTAAAATAAAAAACGGGATTGCTATATGGCATTCGAATGAAATTTGGGATGAAATCTTACATATTTTAGACCATTGGATCCATGCCAAGATTCGTGCATCGGCTTCTCTCCTCCAACTCCGGCGGGCTCCCCTTCTTCTCTGGCGCCGGCGACACCCCAACTCCGGCGGGTTAGGGTTTGGGGTTGGGGTAAGGATAGGAGGGGGGTTGGGGAAGGGGGAAGAGGGGTGTTTCCTCGGGTCTTAGAGGGATGGCCGTGGGCGGTGGACTTTGGCGGGCGGCGGGGGTAAAGCAAGCGTGGGATTAGGAGGTGGCGGCCGGTGGTGGCGGATCCGGCGGCGGGGAGCCGACGGAGACAGGGAAGACGGCGGGGCGGGGGCACCTCGTCGTCGCCGCCATGAGGAGAAAGTGAGGGGGGAAGGGGAGGGGGCTCGCCGGGGGGCCTCGCCGGCGCCGTTGACCTTTTCCAGCCAGCCGGCGAGGCGGGCGGCGGCGCGGTGGCGGTGGTGGCGGCGGATCACGCGTGGGACGGGAGGAGAAGGGTGGCGGCGCGATCTGGAACCGGGGAGAGGAGGAGAGGAGTTAGGTTAAATGGTCAGCACGAATCTTGAAGCACATCTAATGATCCAAAATTCAAATTATAGGAGGTGGGATTTTCTGTCACATGATATATATATATAGATAGCCCCAAAAAAATTGGAAATATGACGCTGCACGGTGGGCCCACCGGGACAGAGAGACGGCCCGACTCATCACCGAAGTGCCAGGCGGCTGGGCCTAGCTGTCAGTGACACGTCAGAGCGCCGGCGTAGGGGAAGGCTACCCCACCCGACCACGACTTCCACCGTCTTCTTCCTCCACGTTCCTATCCATGGCGCCAGTTCATCTCGTGACGTCTCCCGCTCCCGCTCGCGTTGCTCCCAAAACCCTAGCGGCTAGAGCCGTTGCTGCCCGATCGCGCAGCGAGATCGATCGGGCGGAGGCGCCGCGCCACGCCGCGGCCACCGGCAACCGGTAGTACAAGGAAGGATGGATGAGAGCGGCTGCGGCGGCGGCGGCGACGACGGCGAGTGCATCACATCTCTCCCGTCCGAACCCTAGCCGTATGCGGAGGAGGAGCCGCCACGCGGCGCCATCGGATTCGCTGCGTCCGCTCCCACCATTGCGCGAGTCGCACACCGGCCGGCCTGGTTCCTCTCGCTCGCCGAAACCCTAGCAGACGAGGCGAGCGGGGATGTTACGAGGCTACGCCATGGCGGCTGCGGGCTTTTTGGTGGCGGAGGCGAGCACCTCGAGCGCTTCGGTTGTCAAGGTAAGGGTATTCCTCAGGTGGAGTCGTGGTCCGTGGACCTTGAGGGGTTTGGGGAATTTGTCTTCCTAGTGTTTTTTGTTACGAGGGTAATCCGTGATTTTGGTTATTCGACTCGGAATTTCACTGGTTCTGATGCGATATGCTTGATCACTCAGTTGAATTATGGGGAATCTGCTCTGGTTTTGATGAAATCTGCATGGCAATAAGGCGATTTTGGAGATTGCGTCGGTTAATTGGGTCATGCTGTTGGATTCCCAGGAGGTTGATATCAGGCCACCTGAATGTCACGAAGCTTCTAGAGCGAGATAGAAGTTCGGGGAACCATGGCTTGGATGGAGCCACCACAACTTCACAGCTACCGTCCAGGTTGCCTGCTACAGCGATACTCACCTTGCGGTGGTAAGGACTCATGGAAACTTTGTCGCAGTTAATTTTAATTGCACTCATTTTCTTAATGTGTCATTGTAATCATGCAATCGTATTGTTCTGGTCTGTCTGTGTATGGGCATATCACTTTCTTTATGACATCTCTAATTTTGTGTCGGCAAGGATTTGATATATCGTTATCTACCCGTGGAAAAACTATATTGTGATATGTTCAACGGTTCTGCTACTCTTTTGGGTCCATTCGTGATAACTGAGGGGATCTCTTTGTACCATGGGTCGTACATAGGTTGCATGAATGTCTCCTTTGTTTAGTTACTTTTCAGATTATTTGCTCCATGCTTTTAAATTACTGTTTCCTCAAAGCACTTGTTCTACCACAATGTTAGACCACTTGCTTTAAACATTCTGTTAAGCTTATTTATTAAATTATTTAATAATTTATTCCTATGATCAAGTAGATAATATGTTCAATAATCTAAATCAAACAGGGCCTTAGATAGTACACTTAGCCTCTTAGGTACCTGGCACTTGGTTTTTATTGTGATAAAAACACTTCCAGATTACTTAAGAACTTGTCTTAGCCACTGCTTCATGCACATCGATGGTTCTCCATTACATGATATTGTTTGGAGCTATTATATTGAGAAATTGAAATGTGCAATTGTAATTTGTGGGGTAAGCTGTGTTTTTGGGTTGTTGAACGTGTACTTTCTCAGATTTTGATAGAATATTCTTGATTGTGAAGTTGAATATTCGGATTTTCCCTCATTTTGATGAATTCAGCATGATTATAAGGTGATTTTGGATATTGGCTTGGTTAATTGGTTCATGTGGATTTTAGGAGGTTGATGGCTGCCTTAATGGCAACAAAGCTAGAGTGAGCTAACAATTCAGGGATCCATGGCGCTATCCAGCTGCTAGAGATGATTTGTCTCAAATTGGTGTATCCAGTGAATGGATATCAGGAACTGGCCACCACAACGTCCCCACTTTCCAAGTTGCCTGCTACACTGTTGCTCACGCTACGTTGGTACGGGTTTATCGATACTTTCTCGTAGTTAATTTTAATAGTGGTCATTTTTCCATGTATGTTTCCATGTGTTTGTGTAATCATGCAATTGAATTTGGTTAGATATGTCTGTGTATGGGTATATCACATTCTTTGTGTGATTATCTTTAATTTTGTGTTCGCCATGGATTTGAAATGTCATGATCTATCCTAGGATTCTGCTACTCTTTTGGGTCAATTCATGATAAATAGGGGGGGCTGTCTTTACCGTGGGATATTCATAGGGTGCATGAGTCCCACTCCTACCTTTGGTTATTACTTAGATAGTAGATTTAGGCTGATCAATCTGGCACTTGGTTTAATATTGTGGTAAAACACATCCAGATTTCCTATGTCTAGAAAAGTGTCTGGGTCCATTACATGATACACACATAACGTGATATCGTTAGAGCTTTTATTATTGAGGGATGCAAATATGCAATTGATGGGGGCTGGGCTTTCATGCAAAGCTGCTTGGCTTGGAATTTTGGTCAGGCATCATTGTACTAAATGAATTAGAACTTGCAGACAACATTTGAGCTCTAGCGTGGATCATCCTGATTGTGTCTAAATGTACATTGCCTGCTGTAAAAGGTGTGCAACTATGCACCATAGTTTTGATCATATTCTAATGGGAAGTATTTGAGCTTGTTAAACATTATTATTTCCTTGTTGGCCATTAGTGAGTGAAGTTATGCAATTGTAAACAGATACATAAATTGTAACCAAATTATAAGTGGATTTATTTACTTGCCATGATTGTTTATCCTGATGTGTTTCACATCTAGTTGTAGTTGGCATTTTCAAACGGCAGGGTTTAAGGGGTTATTTAGGCATTTACAAACTTTCCATTTCTCCTATGTATATTTTCGACATTCTCAGTTATAGTTGGACTAATTCAAGTGTCAGTTCTACGATTAATTCCTAAATTATTTTCGGCCTTTTCCAAATTTATATAAAGTACTGTTGTAAAAGCTTAGTTCATCTATGATAATCACAGTTTATATTCCATCATGCAACACCCCCCCCCCCCCCTCATTTATAATCAGCACCATGGAAATGTAGGTTATTTCTGATTATTTTTTATACTTAGTAAATCTATGGTGATTAGAAAGCATGTACATAATCACCATGTACTTACGGTAGTGCCTGAACTGTTTGGGTTTCTGGTTAGTGTAACATATATTTTGGATTTTTGGTTGGTATTATATTAATCGAATGTAAGCAAATTGAACTTTAACCTTTTGTTACCTTTATTTATTGCCTTTAGGTTTTGAAGGACTCTGTTGCTGGTTTGGAACTATGCTTGGGAATTTTGCTGCTGCGTGTTACAAGTAATATAAGCAATTTTATTTTGTCACAAGTAACTATTCTCAACAATAAATTACGCCAGAAGGACTGGAACCCCGAGTGGCAAACCCAACTCATGATTAACACCAAAATATCCCGGTGCATGTCACCCGCCGAATATACAGAGAAAGCGACTTTGGCCCATGAACTACTTTGGTATAAGAAAGGAATAAGTGCCCGTGCCCGTGTCGTCGCCCGCTCACATGCTCCCGCCGTCCGCCGTGGCGACCGCTGGAGATTGCGCCGGCCTGCCTTATTTTGTCGGGACCGTGAGAGAAGATTGAAGAAAAGAGAGGAGATGCGGACCTATATTTTTTTTCTTCTCACTACATGTGGGCCATTTATTTTTTATTTTGTTAAGATGCACGGTTTTGTATATTTATAAGGTCGAAGGTTTTTGTATAATTTTTGACCTAGGTGAAGATTTCATTTCTGGTAGGGAAAAGTACACCGAAGGTCCCTCAACTTGTCATCGAGTTACAAAATCGTACCCCAACCGCAAAACCAGATATCAAAGGTCCCTCAACTAACAAAACCGTTCACTTGAGGTCCTCCGGTGGTTTTGACCCCGGTTTTGTCTGATGTGGCGGGTGAGTCAGCATGGGCCCCACCTGTCAGCATTGCCACATTAGCCTTCTCTCTCTTTTCCTCTCTTCTCTCCCATCTCATCTCTCTCTCTCCGTTCTCTGCGACTGTGAGTCTGCTGAGGCCGGCAATGAGAGGCGGGAGAGGAGGAGGGCGTCGGCGGCTGGCGACGCGGCGGCGGGGTGTTAACGACCAAATTTGATAATATCAGCATCGGAAAAGGAGATTAGATCAAGGTGGAGTCGAAGGCGGAGATTGATCCGAGAACAGAGCAAGAATCGGCTGAAGTCTAGATCGGCTACGATTAGGATCGGCTGGGTCTGAGTCGGACTAGGTGAGCTGATGCAGCCGATTCTGACAGTATAATTTGGTGTATGACATTGGGTTGAATTGAGGTGCTTCAACATGATTGTCGTACATGGATAGAGTCCTGAGAAGGCAATTGTATCTATTAATTAGGATGTTTTATGTAACTTCCTTAGAGATATGTGTGGGCAAAAGTTTGCCGCAAAGACTTATGGTATCTTAGAGTTTGTTAGAGATAGTGGTCGTGTCCGGTATGGACATATCTTGTAATTCTCGGGTATAAATAGACCTCGAGCCCTATGTAATTTTTAACACACACGTTCAATACAATTTCGGCGCATCGCCACCTTTTTGCTTTAGTTTTGTTTCGACGAGTTCTTGCTTTCTGGTTGAGCTGCATCAGTTTCGATCTTCAACAAGAGGTAAAACTTGTTATGACGACTTGTGTTCTCGAGATTAGTGCTTCCATCTTTATGACACTCTAATCTTGTCTATATAATTCGTCAAGTTATCATATATCTTACATAATCTTTGGCAATATCGTCATCTAACCTACAATTGACTAACATCTGTTAATAGAAGGCAGCCGATTAGGTTAAATAGCGACGTTGTTCTCGATTATATAAGATATCTACCATTTTATGAAACACTCAGCGGCTTGATTGTCTAGATATTGTTCTTTTTTTATACTTAATGCTGCATCAGTTGAGTTTGATCTATTAAGTCGTGCTTAGAATATCAATCTCTAGCCTGTCCTCTGGTTGCCAATTAGGGTAGTATTGGAGTTTCAACCGATCTTATCTGATTTAACCATATTCGATCTATATGCTTCAATGACATGTTAAATCCGCCCTTTATGTCAGGATCTTATTGCATTTAAGTATATTAAGCTTTTGTTTGGTATATTATATTTGTTTTGATATCTTTATATAAAGTAGTATCGGAGTATTAGCCGATACATGCTAGATCTATCTGATCGGCTATGCTATAAACATATATAATCCTGTTATTAATATATATTTCGATCTAAGTGATTTATACTGTCTCGGCTTGGTGACCGATCTATCCTAATCACTTGATTTAAGTATATATTAATATAAGAACTATATATCGTTAATATCTACAGCCGATCGAATAGATTTAGTTCCTTACTATCTATTTATAACCGCCGATCGATTCATATATGACATCGGCTCAAAGATAAATGATATGTCATCGGCACCTAGCCGATCGGCTATCATTTATAGATTTAACCACGAATTCTTTGTCTCTATTTCTTGTTGATTACAGGATCAAATCATCTGGCACGCTCATACATTCGAAGGCGAGCTTTGGACCTGCACTGGAGTTAAGCAGATCTCCCAGGCCTCGTCTTTTCTGTCAACACGGGCGTGGGGCGGTGCGTGGGCGGCCAGGGAAGGCGCGGCGCGCGGACGGCCGGGGGCGAAGCGAGCGACGCGGCAGCGGCGGCCCGGGCGCAGGCGGGCGACGCAACGGCGGGCCCGGACGAGGAGGAGGAGGGCGGCGACAGCGGTGCCTGCCGGTACGAATCCCCCCACCACGCTGCCATGTCCTCCTCCTCGTCCGGGCCCGTCGCCGCGTCGTTCGCTCCGCCCCCGGCTGTCCGCGCGCCGCTCCTCCCTTGGCCGCCCGCGCCGCCTCGGCATCGTCGCCGCCCATGTCGTCGTCGGCCATGGAGGCCATGGACAAGCTCGTCCAGCTCGCCGAGTCCATGTGCCAGGCCGCCTCCCTCCTCCTGGGTGACAACGACCCCTCCGACGAGTCCAGCCCGCGCCGCCCCTCCACCTTCCTCAACGCCGTCGCGCTTGGCAACGTCGTAAGTGTATGCTTCCACTGGAGCCGTCGCCTCCTCACCGCCGCGGCAGCTCCCGCTCCTCCTCCGCTCGATCTGACTCGATCCGGTTTGGTTGCCAGCAAGTCGGTGGTGCCAGCAAGTTGGCGGTGCCCCGGCGGCCGTGGCGCGCGTCCTCCTCGCCATCAACGTCGTCTCCTCGCTCACAGCGGCGATCGCGTCTATGCAGGGTGCCAGCAAGTCGGCGGTGCCCCGGCGGCCGCACGCGCATCCTCCTCGCCGTCGACATCGTCTCCTCGCTCACAGTGGTGGTCGCGTCCGCCGTCCGCGTCGCCTCATGCTCCCACCGCGTTGGACGCCATCGACGAAGCCGTCGGCAAGCTCAAATCCGTCCTCGACAACGGCGAAGGCGACCTCGACGAGGCAGCGCTGCGGGCGGAGGAGCTGATGGCGCCGCTGGAGAGCCACTGCGGTGGGTGGTGGCGGCGGCTTCAGTGAGATTCCGTCCGGAGGTCATGGATGCGGCGCCACCCCGGCTCCCACCGCCGCGTCGCCTCGTGCTCCCGTCACCACGTCGCCGGCCGCCCCGGCGTCCTCCTCCCCACCCGCCCCGGTAGTTGCCCGAGAGGAGAAGTGAGAGAAGAGGGGAAGCCGCGTTGCCGGTCGCTGTCGCCTGTCGGAGAGAACGGAGAGAGAGATGAGGATGGGAAAGAACAGAGAAGAGAGGATGTAACACCCTGAAAATTCGACGACAAAAATCTAAACTCTAAAAATGCGGATTTTTAAAAACTTTTTAAATAAATTGCATCATGCCGATTTTATTCGATTATTTTATTGGAGTTTGGGTTCTGAGTTTATAAATCGCGAATAATAGATAATTGGTTAGGAATAAACCCTAAAAAGTAAATGGAAAAAGTAAATAATTAAAGTGCAACTTAAAATAAGATTTGGTGAGGATAGAAATGAGTAAAATATTATTACGACCATATTTATATCCATCAAATTTAAAAGCAATGGAATGAGAATTAACTCTAATTAAGTTCAAGTAAATTACAATAATAATATGTAAAACATGGAATAAATTAATCTAGAATGAATCCATGGATTGGAATGGCACAAATATTGAGTATACTTCATTTATGCAAAATTTGGGAATTAAAGAATCAAATTTAAATAATAAATGGGCCAAAATCGGGTTAATTAGAAAACGGCACTGTTCATTGCACCTAAAGTGTTCGACGAGGTCCCCTAGCCCTAGCCCCTCCTTTGCCGCGTTGCCGTCGCGCCCCGCGCGCCGCGCGCCGCTCCGCCTCCCCTCTGCCGACGCCGTCGCCATCACCATGCCTGGCCGCCCCTAACCCCGCGCCGCCGTCGCCGTCGTTTCCGTCGCGTCACCGCGCCGCCGTCCATCGCCTTGCGCCGCGCACCGCCGCTACCGCCGTGCCGTCGCGCGTCGCTCGCCGCCATCCCGTCGCGCCGTCCCATCGCGCCGCACGCCGTCCCGTCGCCACTACCGAGCCGTCGCCGTCGTCGCCTCGCGCCCCGTGCCGCGCCGCTCCCCCGAGCCCCGTGCCGCTTCTGCTACCGCGCCGCGCCGCCCGTTCCATCGCCGCGCGCCATTGCTGTTCGGCCGTCGCGTCGCCGCTGCCGCGCCATCGCCATCGCGTGTCGCATCACCTGCCGCGCCGTGCCCCCGAGCCCCGTGCCGCCGCTGCTGCCGCGCCGCTGCCGCTCCTCGCGCCCCGCGCCCTGCCGCGCCGCATCGTCGTCACATCACCGCGTCGAGCCCCGCGCCGCGCCACCCCGCCGACGCCATGAGGCCGCCGCCCCTCTCCCCTCTTCCCCATTATCTCTCTCCCCCCTCCCTTATATAAGCCCCCTACTCCCACTCTTCCCTTTCATCCTCACCTCCTCTCCTCTACCCACGCCACCACGCCGCCGCCTCCACGCCGCCGCGCCGCCGCCTCCACGCCACCGCGCCGTCGCATAGAGCCGCCGCGCCGCCGCCACGAAGCCGCCGCGCCGCGCCGCACCTTGCGCCGACGTCGCCGCCGCCGCCTCCACGCCGCCGCCTCCACGCCGCCGCGCCGTCGCATAGAGCCGCCGCGCCACCGCCACGAAGCCGCCGCGCCGCGCCGCACCTTGCGCCGACGTCGCCACCGTCGCTGTCGCCGCCGTCGCCGCCACCGCCGTCGGTAAGCCGCTGCCTCCACCACTTGCTCGGCCGCCGTCGCCGCCCCTGGTAGCAGAGAGCCGAGAGAGAGAGAGAGAGAGAGGGAGAAACCGAGGGAGAGAAAGAAAAAGGAAGGAGGAGAGAAACCGGGAGGGAGAGGGAGAAGGAAAAAGAAAAGAAAAGGGAGAGAGAGAAGGAAAAAGAAAAGAAAAGAGAGAGAGAAAGAAAAAAAAAGAAAAAGAAAGGAAGGAAAAAGAAAAAGAAGGGAAGAAAAAGAAAAGGGAAATAGATAGGAAATTAGAGGGAGATTAGGGAAGTTTAGAAAATTTAAAATAATTAGCATTTAGTTATAGACTAGTTATAGACGTAGAATTGCGAAATTTAATATAAATTATGGATTATTCTTGGTAATTTCTACAAGAAATCAATTCGCGGTAGTAGTTTAAATGTAATTAAGAACTAAACGATTAGATGAATTCTTATAGACTATTATAGATTATTTTGGGTAATCTCTATAAGTAATTGATTCACGGTAGAAATTCGGATTTAATCACTAGGAATTTTAGACGTATATTATATTTAGTCGTTTAGTCCTATACTAAAATTTAATTGTATAATATTATAAGATAATTTTAGGATTCTGTCCGATATTTAGCTTGCGATAGAAATTTCCAACCTATTATATGGATATAATGCTCGGGTAGATTAAATTAAAAACTTATGATAACAAAATATTTATACCCGCAAAATAGTTTAGGATATAAAAATCGAAATTGGGTTTGCCCTAGTTCGCGAAAAGTAAAGTTAATATAAAAGAATCGATTTACGCGTTCGACTTCCATTTGGATTTATTTGGATTTTTATTTGAATTCTAACCGAATTCAAATCAATTTTCGCACATAACTATAGAGCCCGAGGGAGTTGCGGATCCAAGTGAAGGCCAAGACCCGCAAGACTTTGAGCAAGGCAAGTCATCACTATTCCTTGAACATGTTGATCCCAATTGCAAAATTGTTTTGTTTACAAATAAAATTGCATGCAATGATGAACATCATACTTGTGATTATGCCATGCCTTGATTATTGTTTGCCCCTTGTTCCTTCGTAACCATATTTACGTATGAGTCCCTAGTCGATTATGACAATTGCTTAGAAATGCTATTCTAGAATCATGCATACTCATATTTATCAAATGATGCTTGGGCAATTACTTTTGGGAAGGTAATTGAGATACGGCATGTGGAGACATGAGCGCCACATTGCCATGATGTTGATGACATGATTTGTGAAAGGAGAAATAAAATTAAACAATTATTTTCGACTGGGGCGGACGGAGGATTTGGGTGGTATCTAGGAAAGGCTAGTACCGTCCCCGGTCAATTAAGGACCGAGCCATGAAGTTAAGCATGAAACGACCCCCATACAACCGTACTTCTCGAATGGGTATAGACCTAGCGGATTAGATAGCCGAGCGGAGCAGTATCCCTGCATAGATGGTTCACCCCTGAGTGAGGCAGGTGCGCTACGATGGGACAGCCGTTGAGGTAGGGCTGAGAGGCGTGCCCTACATCGGTGTCGCCATTGGTAGGACTGCCATGAGTGTGTGAGAGAGAGAACTTAACTTGAACCATAATTTAATATGTGTAAGACTTCTCTTTCCCGGGAGCGCCAGAACTCCTCACACTGCTAGAAACATGGACGCCTAGAGTGCATGAGGATTTAAGTTCATGGAGCGGATACTGCCAATGCGAGGTTATCGAAAAGCTTTGCCGTGACGCGTCTCATGTGTTGGGACGAAGCTCATATGTTGGGCAGTCACGGAGTGCGGGTAAAGTGTACATCCACTGCAGTGTGAGTAAACCAAATCTATTCGAATAGCCGTGCTCGCGGTTATTGAGCACCAGGACATGTATTACACTTGGCTAGTCTCTAAATTCTTAACTTGTGTGGGATGGGTTGTTGCATGACGAATTTTTATGCTGTTGGAGCCACTTCCTGAGAAGGGGGAAGGTGGGCGTCCTCAGAAAACCATAACGACTCAATGGCGGGAAGCTATCCTTGGGATCACAATGGATGGTGGACAGAACCGTCGTTGTTTAAATACAAACACTGGTACTAAAATTTGATCAGTCAATGCTAGGTCTTAGGTTTGTGAAAAGAATTACAAAACTGGCTTAGCGCAAAAGAGCCATAGCCATCCTTTGAAATACCCCTTTCATATGCATTGTTGCTGTGGTGACTTGCTGAGTACGGTTGGTACTCACCCTTGCAAATATAAAATTAATCAGAAGCGGGAGATGAAGCTTCGGAGGATCCCTATGCCTACTACCAGGAGGGTCTTAGTACGGTCGTTGCCTGTGGCAATGGCATGCCGCTGCCTGAATTCCGCTGCCTTATCTATTTCTGTTGGATGTATTCCGGACCGCTCGGTCCGATGATTTAAGACAATGCCTGCGGGCTTATGATGTAATAATTAGCACTAGACTCTCGTGTATGTGCTTTTGGTATTTCAGCTATGAACTTGTGTACCAGACTACTTGATCCAGGGAAATGGTACTGTTTACATGAATGATTCCTGTTATAAAAACGGGGGTCCACAGAGGAAAAGAGAGAAGACTGATGTGGCAATGCTGACAGGTGGGGTCCACGTGAGGCCCACGCTGACTCACCCGCCACGTCAGACAAAACCGGGGTCAAAACCACCAGAGGACCTCAAGCGAACGGTTTTGTTAGTTGAGGGACCTCCGGTATCCGGTTTTGTGGTTGGGAGATGATTTTGTAACTCGATGACAAGTTGAGGGACCTTCGCTGTACTTTTATCTTTCTGGTACTGTGGTTTATAGGGATGTTATACGAACTTGACGTAAAGTTGAGGAACGTCTGGTCAACTTATTCATCGGCCCATTTAGGCCCATTGCAGAGATTCGGCGGCAGACTGATGTCCTTACTGATAATAGATCGGCCCATTAAAGGGCCACCAGTTGTTCTCCCAGATGAAAAACTAGCTGTTATACTAAGGCCTCCCCGTGACATTTCAGCCTTTTAATGCCTGAGCTTATATCGTAAGGTTAGAGTTAGCTTTGTCCACTCAATCACCTAGATGGTTTTTTACCTATGTGCGTACCACAGCTTAAGAGTTAACACACACAGAATATGAGAAGTTGGTAAAAACCTTTTAACTGCCCAAAAAACGGCAACAGGTTTTTTGGCTACCAATTAACAGAGCACGAGGCTACCAATTCTAACTACCGTTAGGCTTATATACAGCTACCCTATAATCAACGGACTACTATGGTACATTACATAAGCACAAGGCTAGAATGTAGGACTACACGGTAAGTTTCGCCAACAGATAATACACAGAAAGACAAGAAGAGAACACAGAGTCTCCCGCTTTTAATGGCCACCATCGGGGAGACCAACTCCATCGTCTCCCCCTTTTCCTCCACAAGACCTTGCAACAGACTCGAACAGCTTCTCGATCTCAGGTGCACAGCGAGTAAATGATCGAGCCCAAAAACTGTAGCGTGGATTCTGAAGGAAATGAAGCCTGTATTAATCCTTTTTCATCCAAAATTAAGCTGAATGAAAACTGAAAACTGTCACAATACCATACCTTTATAAGCTCAATGAAAGTAATTAGTAGCCCCCACGGGTGAGGGCGGTTAACTATTAGCCGTTCCAGAAGTACCCTAGTTATTTGCTCCTGGACTATTTCCTGCGATTTCAGATTTAGTTCCCATCAGAAAGGGTGTATATTTGCATACAAACAAAAAAAGGAGACCACATAGTAAGTAATCATCCGATACCTGGTTTGCCTCAGAAAACAAGTAAAGAATTATGAAGGAAAAATAGTGTGTGTGGTTGTTTGGATAGCGCAGCTGGTTGGCAATCGCATTGAGGAGGAGGTAGCGACCTTCTGTATCCGAATTCATTACAAGATTTCTGAAGAGCTCTGTAGCTGTCTCAATCTGGACATCCAGTTGACTTTGGTTCATTTGCTGCGCCGACGCTGATGCATTCATTTTATTAAGCTGCAACTGTTGCACAGCCTGAATATATCAATTGTATCAGATTAGTGTTGTCAGGACCTCAAGAATGTGAAGAAACGTTGACATGCAGCAGAGTCAAACAAAGCTTAGCCACGCCACGACTATAATTGTGAATCAATATCATATGATGCATCCAGTTAAACATGGTCAGGCCATACGATAGAATACCAAGTATGAGCATATTACATGAGTAGAAGGCGAACACAAATCTGAATTTGCACTAAAAAAGGAGGACACAAAAAGGACCATGAAAATTATAGATAAATGCTGGTTGAACAAACGATATTATATTGCTTGGCTAGTTGCCTAGTTGGATGAAACATAGACGCATTAGATAATAACCATGTCATTAACAGAACACCTTAGTTGCAACTTGCAAATGGCAGATTTAGAAACTGACCTGCATGCCCACATAGAGCACAAGTGAATTAACAAGAGGTACATTGTAACGAGTCCCAGCAATATTTGCTTCGTTTTGCGGCAGAAGTAACTTCTGCTTTAAATCAGTTAAAAAGGATCCATCTGGCCTCTGCGCGGATACAAGTGAAGGTGAGAAATTAAATATACCACCTTCGGTCAAGTAGTTTTCAACAATATAATTGCTGAATGAGTGAGTAATAGAGACACACTAAACCATCATTACATTAAAGAAATACATGAGTGAGAATTGGTAAGTCCATAAAATAAATGACAGCGGCGGCAATTGTCATTCACCTTGAGGTACTCATCAACCTGTGTCTTCATTTGCTTTGACTTTAAGGCACCATCAACATCAGACATGATTCTTGGAGGAATTGAAATCTCAGCAAGAAGATCAATCTGTGTTGCAAAAAAATGGTTAAGTTGATCAAACATACAATAGCGTGGAAAAGCATTAGAGTAAGTGTTACATAAACACAACCAGTAAATACCTTTAAATTTGGAGTAGAGGGATCTGGAAGTCTCATATTGCGTGGAAAAGCACTAAGAATAACATTGCGCATTTGAATGCAGCTGGGGGGAATGACATCACAGAAACTGAAGTGGTAATCGCAAAGGAACTCAGGGAAGTCATGCAGTAGCACAAGTAACACTCTCAAAGTTCCTTTGTACAACAGGTGTATCTACAATAGAAAAAAAGAACATAATAGTGTACCAAAATCAGAATGCAGTGAACCATGTACCAGACAGCCACAAATGAATATGCAGGAATAATACTTACGGGTTGTCCCAGTTCAGCATTTCTTAAATATGGTTCCATGAATTTGAACAAATCGACAAGCAACCTCTGGAAGAATGGCCAGCCCTTCTGTGCATTGCACAGCAATAGCTTTGGCATGAAGCTTCTGTGGCTTACCAATTCAAGCCAAGCAAAACTACACAAGGGGGATATTTTAGTTTAAGACAAAGCACCAACCAAGGTACGATTTGGAAAAAGGAGGATCATTCTGCCATTTATTGATTTAGGTTCTAAAATTATCCTAGAACAAGGGTCATCTGCAATTTTTATTGCATTGACCTTATTCCTTATCATTATTGACATTTTGTGGACCAGCTTATTGCACAACTTATATCAAACAAGAAGGTAAGCATGTTCGGAAATAGGATCATATAATTCCAGAGCTACATAATTCCTCAAACATAACTACTCTAGAGTATTATCCACTCTAAAGCAAATTACTTGAGCATTGTGGAAAAAGAAAATACCAAGCAGCATTTCATGAAGCTCAAAGCAAGAAATAGTATGTGATAATAAACTTTGAAAAATTCAATAGCAATAGAAGGTATTGGAAAAAGACACTCGAGTGCCCGCAAAGAATGAAACAAAATGAGGCAGTTAAAAAGAAGGACGTGACAACTGAGAATTAAAAGATCATCACAAACCTCCATGCAGGAACTCTCAAGGGTTGAAGCACATGGAATGCATTGGCAAATGCTGTCAACACCTGGTACATCAAGACATGCAAATGTAACATTTTACTAGCATATAAAATAAGCTATCAAAGCTAAACGTGCATAACATGTACCTGAAAATTAGCACTATCATGGTGAAGGTCAGAAGTAGTAAGCTCACTAAGCAAATTTATGAACAACCGAAAATACGGCCGAGGATTGAAAGAAACTTTCTTTTCTTCAGCATCTCTTTGAATAATCCTAACTATAACAGAAAGAATCTGCAAAGAAGTGAAGAAATACTTAATGGCAATGCCAATATAAAGTCTCAAAGAGTCATTAACAACGTAAAATGCTGACCTTATTAAAAAGGCTTCCTTTACTCGGTCCAATATCCACAGAAGAGTACTGAAGAAATCAACAGAATAATATGGTAAGTACTGTCCATAACAGAGAGGTAGGGAACATAAAAAAATTAGTTCAGATATTTCATGTTAAATAAATTTTATCATGGTTCAAGATAGCTTTTCACCGCAGCATCAACTTTAGAACAACTTTATATATGTATAGTAACATCACTCAACAGAAAAGAATGCAACATGTTAGTCAAAGCTATTTTAGAAATAGGAAAAATCCATGCTAAAGAAATCAAGCAGCTATATACACACCACCCAATACAGATGTTTCAGGAAGGCACTTTGGTTATAGCTTCTTCAAAAGAAATGTTATGCAATCATACAAGTGCTAGTGGCAAGGGAAAGTTTGAGAAAACAAAATGTTGGAACGCTTTGCATACAGAATTTGACTGTACCATAAGGCCATAACCATCCCGATTCACTTAATGTGACAAAATATATATTTTCAAATTAAAACAAGTCCAGACTTTCTGACCATGTTCACCTTAAAAGCACAAGCAAAATAGCATTTAATATACCTTTACCACCAGTGCCACAAGCTTTGAATATGAATCAATTGAGAAGTATGAAATCTGGAGTTGCTGCGTTGGCTGCTGAGAAATCCCGCCAGGAGCAACTACTTGCTCAGAGACTACAGAGTGTGCCACAGCAAGTTCCTGGCCATTTTGCAAAAATATTAGCACTCGCATATAAATCATTAGCAAAAGAACATGATACGGGTAGAAAAGACACCGTGAGAATATGGTAAAAGCGGTCGGTCAAATCATCTCCCTTTAGCAAGCCATCCTGTTGCAGCTTCACAATGTAATGAGTGTATGCTGAATCACCCATAGTGGGATGATCGCATATATTACACCATTCAGAGAATGATACTGCGACCTGTGCATCATCCAAATAATGCATTAGCTTTCCATGAATATAGGTTAATTTCAAAGTCAATAATATGTAACATCAACACATTTAGAGGTCAATACTTTTAAAGAATCAATTACTAACCATATTCAAAATAATATTCCATCAAACATAATAAACATAACTGCAGTCTGCAAAGAATATTAATGTCTAGACCATCTTTTTTTAAGAAGAAAAAAAAAACCTACGAGGATCTAGGTGACTTTTTTAATCAAGAATAAATAGGCACCCAATGAGGACTTGAGCTTTGGTAGCATTCAACAAGTTCCTCCCTTTTCATGCATCCATCTAATCAAACTAATCTACTGAGGAACAGTGACAACTTATTAAGAGATTAGCAACAAAGGCATCTCTAGTTATTTGTGTGAAACCATCATAATATGCACAAGGAGTTTGTCAGCTTTTGTTAGAACATGTACAGAGTGCACACGTTACAAAGTATTATCTGTATGCAAAATAAAAAAAATGACCAGCTAACAAACAATTCATACCACCAAGTCTGGTTGAGGGGGGCACAGTTTTTTTTTGTACAGAAGGTGACACAGGAATGTTTCCTTTTCTTAAGCCATGTGAACAAAAAAAAAATGAATGTTCCTGTGTAGAACTGTTAAATGACTAATGAATGCTCCCAAGTCTTTTTGAAGGACATTGACAGAGTCTCCAAATCAAATATTTATTCACTGCCTTTTCTAACCACAAATTCATAACTACATGAAAGCGTTCTTTCTCATGAAAACTAGTATATCATTTTCAGTTTTTCGCATCAAAGCGTTCGTTCTATCTCTTTTTTTTTGGCATATGTTAGGGAGTTAACATTTGAAGATTTGACGATGACATCTATTTTGAGAATGGAGGAGCTGTTTGGAGTAAACTGCATTAAGATACATGTTGCATGACACTGAAGCAGCTAGAGCATACACCACATATGTCATACCTTGGTTGCTGTTCATGATGAAGAAAAGATGTAACCGAACAGGAACCAAAGTTAAATCGATAAAGAAAATAAATTTATTGTTCTATCTCTAATAGTTTCAGGAGATAAAATCCTGTGTGATGTCTCCACAACGAAAACTGATATAGTGTGTACAACTAACCTTCTCCTGAAAACCAACAGCATCAGTGAACGCAACATCATTAGCATTATTTTCCTCTTTATTCACCAAAGGACGACCGGATAAAACCTGAAACCAGTTAGGTGTAATTTGTGGAGTCAGCATAACATTTACTATTGGAACAATGGAAGGTATGACCAATTATCGGTCTCCTGACCTTTTTATCCCTTGACTGTCTAATATTTTCATCCTTCACGGAAGCAAAACTTCTAGCGATTTCAATCAACTGCTGCAGCGATTCAGGAGAACTGGGCCTGATTGCAAGCTGCAAAATAGCATATGTGTAAGCCAAATAAAAGGTCATAAGACACTAGAATAAAACATCTGCAAAAAAAATGTCTTACTTTTGATAAGGCATCAACAACATTATAAACCTCTGCGATGCTAATAGATTCTTGGGTAATCAATGTCTGGACAAGTGATATAGCAAACTCGGTTGCAGCCTCTGAGGAACAGAAAAAGAGACATGAAAAACTCTCCAATGAGATGCAGCACATACAACAGATTCAAAATTGACTTTGTTTTATATTCAGTTTTTCCTGTATTTACTAATTGAAGGGATTCAACATTATGCTGTAACAGAAACAGTTTACAGGAATTGTTCTTCACAAAGATAAACTCGTCAACAATTCTCCAGACATTTAACATAGGACACAGACAGAAATTTATAACATTTGGCCCATTGCATATATTGTGGACAGACATGCACATTAAAAACATTTGCTCCACTGCACTTTCTTAAGAAAATTTTAAAACAAGTAACCATCATTCAGGTATTATAGATAGGTTAAAATGGGAGAAACAAAGGGGGTAGAATATGCCGCATTCCGTTTCCTAGGCTAAAAGCAGATGCGGCATAGGTCCCATTTTTCCATACTAGACACTAGAAATTATTGGGTCCAATGCCTGAATTACATGATTTACTCTGCTAATAACCAAATAGTTCGATTAGTGAAACTATGTTAGAAAAGAAAATCAATAACAAGTTGGCTCAGCAACATTTCAAATTCAATAATCTAAATCAAGTACTTCATCAACCTGAACATTGGATGCAGTATGCCAAATTATGGATAAGTTTCATCACATCCCTATTTGTTTCATCAATACAGGACATGCAAGCTGTTTTAACTGACAAACCAATAAACGGAATGCATGAAAACTTTTCACTTGCTACATGCTAGAATAACACAGGTATATCTATGCCTGAATGCCAAACATACAACAATACCCAACTTAAACAAGAACTAGCTTTTCAAGTACTTTCTCAACTTACTGTTTCTTCCGCCATCAATAATCTTCGCCAAATGAACATTGTAATCCCCAAGATTAATCAGTTCAGACCGAATTAGTCCAATAATTATGTCGATGTTAAACTTCTTATCTTCGTCAGAATATATTACCTGCACAAAATGTTAAGTCACTCAAAAGAGCTTGATCCAGAAACAAGTCATGACTTTTAAGATCAACGGATTCAACTTGTACAGAGAAAAACAGTCATATTGCCAAAACTATTTGGAACAGACTTCTTGATAACTAATTACCCATGATTGAATTAACTTGGCCAAAAGATCTATATGCATGGAAACAGTCCTATCATTTTTCTATTTTTACATATTTCATAGTGTGCATGTGATGGTAAAAGAACAGCAAAAGGATGGTCCTGGTAAAATGGATCATTGATCTAAATGACTTAAATCTGTTCCATGGCTCTTGAATGATACCAAGAGATTTTAGCTAATTGACTTGAAAAGCTAGAAGGACCAAACTGATCAGGTGCAAGATAACTTTGGCAAAGGTGGCATTTCCTTGCCACATAAAGCACCCATCATGCAAGTTACTTGTAGAAACAAATATAACTAAAGGTAATCTCAAAGAGTGCAATGAAGAGGAGAAAAAAGGATATTGTTAATATTTACAGAATCTTCTGCCCCAAAAAGGTTCAAAAAGCATATCTGTACAGAACATCACAGCGACAGCATTTTCAAGAACTTATTTTGGCTGATTGCGGTGGTATTTTTTAAATATGAAATTTCAACGGTGGTATTTTTGAAGTTGTTTTGTTTGCAATGTGCCAAGCAAATTAAAATAAATTATACTATGAATGTACGATGTGCAGCCAGTATACATGAAAAGACAGTATCAAATATTATCAAGGACCACGAGGATTTAAGTCCATCATATAACCATGGATAATAAACATATGGGAATTACTAGGGAATATACCCAGCTCGTTAACTCCTTGACGACAAGTTTGCAAACATCACGTATTGCGACCAAAGCTGCTAGGAGCCATGTGACATAATTACTGTTTGATGCATTGTCATACAAACTTCTGAAAACCTGGAACCAAAATATCCAAATATTCAATAGAGGGAGGGAGGGAGGGAGAGACTGAAACAAGTGCTTATTACAAATAGGAAATGATGGCAAACCTTCTGTGCAATAGCCAAGGCAGCTTCATCTCGACTGACACATCTGAGTAAGATGTCGGGAACCTCCGCAATGACAGACTGAATACAGCAATAAATGTTAGCATTATGTTGAGAAAGGGTAATGTACTGCAGATGAATCTATAGCAAAAAAATAAATAACTAAAAGGAAAATAAGAACAAATCCCTGGAAGAAAATGGCAACAAAGCTAACCTGAATTTCTGCATCTTTGCCATCCTTTGCGATCAAAGTATCCAGCTGTAAGGCAAAAAAAAAAATAGAATGTAAAACTTGCATAATGACAGAATCACCCAAAAGGTCTAAGAGACCGTAAGTGTAGAAAATATATTTAACAAAGGCAAATGACATTTTACCACAAGTAAAAACACTATCTAGATTTGGCTGAAAAGTATGTACCAGTGAAAAAAAATCACACTTTTCATATGCAAAGCATGAACTATCAATAGGGACCACTGGACAAAGACCGCAATAAGTAATTCATTTTCAGGTGCACTTTAGATGGTACTAACATGCTAACACATGCAATAATTCCACCATGCTACTAGATAAATTTCAAAAAATCCACACGCTATATAAAACATATTTGTACCTTTTGTGAAACTTGTTGGTACATCTCCAGCGCATCACTAGTATTCAAAGGTTCCACAAAAACAGATCCCATCCGATCAACAGCAGTTGTAGGTGAAAGTGGTGCCGAAGTAACAAGATCCTGGTAACAGAGTTTGGCAGGTATAAGAGAACGCATTCAGCACCATTTCCTCATTTAAATACAAGAGTAAAAGATACTGACTTTATTCGTGGTTGTTGGTTCACCCACTGGAAGGTCATTGGGAACCATAGGCGGAAAAACAGATGCAACATTTGTGGTTCCAATAACTTGGGTAGATGTGTCACTCGCGCCAATTTTTGAAGAAAGGCTGCAGAAGACTTAAGAATGAGTGCTCCGATAGAAGTAAATAAATGCAAGAAGTCCAAGCATCTTTACCTTGAAAGGTGTGCATTGCGATCTGATTCTTCATGTACCAGTTCTGTAGTCTGACTTGCAGATGCAAAATGGGAGGAAAAGCTACTGGAGTCTGTCAGTGCTGAATTTGGACTGTAAACTCGAGGTACACTGGAATTGCTTGGAGCGACCGCCATCGCTGTAGCAGTAGCTGAACCACCCGCATTTTGACTACTCTGACTGTGCCATACAGTAATGAAGTCCTAAATTCAACGGTGAAGCGAGATGCAGATAGTCAAACATAGTGAACGACAAATTTTGCTGTATAAAGAGATACTCATGCTAAACTGTTTCACCTCATACACTCGTCGTTGGGCAGCAGATAAATGGCCAGTAGGCTTAGGACGAAGAGCATCCGGAACACGCTTAAGACCTTGAGTGTAAGGAAAAGCATCATAATATGCAGATCCAAGTAGTTCTTTTTGTCTCCTTAGTTGTGAAAAGGGCTGCTTGATTTCCCCATCGATCATCTCAACAGCCTGTAAGCATGTTATTGATGTTATTATCTCCTTAGTTTCTGCAATACTGCGGCTAGGTGTATACATTCAGTAGCAAAGCTAAAAGAAGAAGTGTTATTTACATTGTGCTCCTATCAAGCAGTATCAAGAATACTGCTGGCTACATGACCATCATAACAATTACATAAGCAAAGAAGACAAATGCAACAGACTGGAAAGAAGCATAAGCACACTTAATAAAGTGGTAGAGAGTAGAGACCCACCTTGCGTGTTGCAACGGTCTCTATTAGGGCACATCCAAGATCCAGATTATCATTGACAAGAATAAGCATAATCTGCTCTGTGGATTCAGTATTATTAGTTATGCCCTGAATAAGACTACGAAGATGAGATGATAAAGCAACACGAAGAGGTTCCTACAAAAAAGAAAGAACAATTGAATAAGCTACCATACATGTGATGCAAACATGGATAGAACTAAACAGTAGTCCTAGTATATTCCTGCCAGCAAACTAAATCTTAAAAACCTTAAGCAGAATTACCTTGGATGTAACATGGGCAAGACTTCCAGCTAGTGTACCGACCATCAAATGTGCAGAACGAGATACGGCACTATCATCCGCTTCCATTGCATAATCCTGCAGGAAAACAAATAAGCAAGCATATAAGAAACTTTTTCTACCACAGCAATAGCTATCACAGATGCATGGTGGTCACCTTTAGAATAAGTTCCTTAGTTGTTCGGCTCGCTATTGTAACACTTCTTTGAATGACAGGACCTATAATCTCTTTGATGGCCTTATCCAAAGCCATATCCATGATTCTACAAATACCAAGAATGTAACAGATCATTAGAAAAAGAAGATCAAACGTAAGCTGATATTATCTTCAAAACACATACTTGCTATACTGCAACGAGCCAAAAGAGCTAAGCTTTTCATTAATTCTGAAATATATATCTGCACGTGGAATTGCCGCAATAAGCTGTGAAGGACCCACAAAAAATATAGTCAATTATAATGAAAATCAAACTTTGATGTACATAGAGATAAGCAGCAAGTGCAGACCTGGCTAAGAGAAAATGAAGACGATGATAGTGATGGTGTTTGTGATGGCGAAACCTGGCTCAAACCAAGAGAGGAAACCTGTTCAGGCATGATTAAAGCGGACTTGTCATCTTCTACCATATTGTTTGTAGGAAGGCGAAGAGGTGCTGCATACTGTAGTACAAAAATATCCAACATGGATTAAAAAAACATTTGTGCGTACAGATTTTAGATTAAAACTAAACATGAAAGCAGAAGACCAACCTGACTCAACATATTTGGAAGGCTTGTAGCACGGGAAGTGCTATTTATCTCTGGTTGTGGTTCCACATGGTTTATTGTAGGCATGACGCCAGAGGAAACCTCAGCAACTACTGGTGCTTGAGATGCACTAACATCTTTATTTGAAAAATCTGGATTTCCCTCTATTTGCCGAATACGGTCTTTCAGAAGAGAAGATGGTTTCACATCTTTCATATCAACACTTAGATTCTTAAACAAGACCTACAGCCCCAAACAATCACAATTAGCTGACGTACTTCGAGCAAACTTTAATCAATCATCACAAAATAGAAAACAAAGAAGGATGCAAAGAAACCTCAATGTCAAACTTCAGGTTCATCTTGAGATTAGGTAGATTATAGATCTCAACGAGAAGGCTAAGAATACCCATTGTCCAAGGATTTGGAGGACGGTATGCTATACTCGACTGGCAAGGTTCAAGAATCTGAAAATCTCCATTTGGTCAATATGGCAAGCACAATAACATAATAATTTCTATTTAAACCAAGATCTCAACATAAAATATACACCTTTGATGTGAATGGTATAATAGCAATCATCAAACCCCTTTCATATGCCTGAAAAAAAAGAATTGAAATGAATAGCCCATGACAAGAAGAATAATACATAAACAAATCATAGTGACAGTTAAATTCAGCATAAATCATTACATCAACAGACACAAATCAAACACAACATAATGCTAGATTAAATCATCCAGCCAATAAACCCAACTAAAAGCATTACACACCACCACATCCAATATTCAAACTTAGCAAAAGGTCAAATTAAAATAGAGGAGCACCCAGTGTCATTTGGTAACATAGTAGTTCATGGCTGATGCAGTAACAAACAGTCAAAAGTACATATTATTAAGGTTCAACATAAGACAACATTAAAGCAATGAAGAAACATAAACGAAGCAGAATAAAGTAAAACCATTACCTCTATAATAAGAATTTTGGGATCAATTTCCTTTGCTCGTAATGTTTGATTCCTTCCTATAGTGAATTTTCCTAGCCAACTACCAAGATTTTTAAGCAATGAACGTTCTTCCGAACTAGATTTTATGAGATCGGACTGTAATAAGACCTGCAGAAGACAACGTTCCAAGTTTTAAAATAAAATGGTACTGAAAGAGAGAAAGACAAGATATGAGTAAAGCATGACCTTGCAGTTCTCATATGTAGCTTTAACCATTTCCTTATTCAATGATTTTGAGTTGACTTTGTCGAAAAACTTCAAGTATAAATCATGAAAATTTGGTTCAATGCTTGCCCTGTAAACAGAAGGGCATGGTTTTATCAGTTGAAAAGCAGAAAAGTTTACATGAAATAACAAGTGCATTGGCCAGCATGTTTACCTTTTCATGACCATATATTGCGCAAACCAGGGATAATACTGTTCTTGCAAAACCTCGTTAAATTCTCTTGCCTTAGCCTCCATATTGGAAGTGGAAATATTATTGATCATGAAGAAAATCTTGTCTTGAACTTCAGAAGGAGGGGCCTATGAAGTGACAAAAGAAAAGATACTTGAATAACATTGAAACAATTGTTTGCTCAAAGAACAGTAACTATTATCCCCTCACATCCTCTCAATATAGATCTGCTACGCGTTCCCTGTTAGTTTATGTAATGCATAAAGAGTGGCCACATGAAACAAGGTCATTACAATTTTCTTGGAAATAAGTCTTGCATAGTTTACAAATTGATTGATGTAAAACAATTGCCACAGTAAAATGGACTATTTTCTCGTAGAGGATTTAAGGTTTCACTACATTTCTTAAGTCAGTCAGGCCCCCAAACCGGTTTAAATAGTTTGAGAAGTGTGGACCTTTGCTGCAATTCACGGTTTCACACCAAAAATTAAACAAACCTCAATCGGTGTATCTCTTCTTTCTGCAGCGGCAACTAGAGTTTCAATATTCAGAGCAGCTCCAAATCCTGTGGTGAAGGAAGGTTGTCGAATGCCTAGAAAACAATGGACGGGTCATAAAAAATAATGTAAGGCCATAAATTCGAGCACAAAGAATGATAATGACTATGGTTAAATTATCAGCAAGTTCTGATTAGTGTTGAGCTTAACATGTAAGCTAGAAAGTGACCTGAAGGAGCAGAACTTCTAGACCGCAGAAAGCCAGTGGGTTGTAAAGGAGCTGATACAGTGGTAGAATGATGAGGAGAAGCTTGTGACGATGGTGTTGTGGCAGCCTACAATAGTTCATATTTAGCTAAGGTTCAACCAAACATAGCGATAAACTTAATGTAATAAGAAACAGTTTTAATGCATCTATTTAGTATCACAAGACATAAAAAATAATAATTTCAACACTGGTACCTTTAGATTGACAGCCAAATCACCAGGTGATGAAGCAAGTGGCATTTGCCCACTAGAAAGAATGTTTTTGGCTTGAATGATGTTTGTAGAGCCCTTGGACCTCTCCCCAAGGAAACCCTGGTGCCTCTGTTGGTGTGACCGTTCAAGTTGTGTTGGAGTTGGATTGATGAGCTGCCACGATGCTTCAGAAGCCTACATACGAAGGGCATCTCTTTAATACCAAGTGTAACAAGTATTAAAAAATCAAAGTTTGCCTGCTTGACTTGGATGTAAGTATACCTCCATATTTCCAATAGATGATGAACCATGCTGATCTGCAGAAAGCATGCTGCCTACATTTGGCTCATTTTGACTTGACGATATCTTGGCGAGCACTCGTTCAATTGCAGCAACTAATTCGGCATGTGTTGCACGAAGATGTGATATCTGCAATATATGGTTACAGTACTGTGGCCACTCGATTAGACGATCCATAAACTGCTCTAGCGCTGTTGTTCCGAACATAAACATCTGCAAACAACATAAGTCAGCATAAAATTCACATAAAAGTTGAGATAATGCAGATAACACAAAGATTTGATTGACAATGGTAAACCTTTGAATCGATAGATTTACGCAAGGCATCAAGAACACTACGTAGAGCAATTCCAAGTCCCAGGTGAGCCACAAGTTGATGCTTAATGAGAGATCCTGTAACCACACACAAAGTTGCATTACAAACAATTGAAAAATATCGATCATGTTTTGAAAATTTCAGCAGAACAAACTATGGCCTGACATGTAAAATTACAAATGATGCAATCGTAAAAAAAAGAACATCACACAGCCTAATAAATTTCTATGCAAGAGCCTTGCGAATGATGTTGCAAATTGTTGATCAGATTATATTAACCACAAGTCCACAACAGGCCATGCATCAAAGCAAACTACAGATTTTTTTTTTTGTGAAGAGTATGCCTGCAATGAAGCAGAGAGAGAGAGAGAGAGAGGAAAAAATAGTTTCATTTTGTTATGGTCATAACAGCGATTTTAACTTCCCAAATACAACATAAAATACTAAAATAATCAGATGTGGAGCACCAACACCTAGTTTAAAAAAAATGCATCCAAATATCCTATTAAATCATGAGTATCGGATCACCAAATTAGAAACATTGCAATATGAGTAAATTAGCGCCAGATAAAAATCAGTGTATCTGAATACAGAATTCTTCAGGAAAGAAAACAAATAAAAAAAATGAGCACATACCCATGAGCACAGCTGCTAACTTAAGTTGTGTATCTGGATACTTTGGGAAGAATTTGTACTCCTCGAACAAATTTGAAACCATGCAATTGAAAATTGATAGCTCCCTGCATTCAAAACAAAAGTAGATACTAAGTAGTTATAAATAAGGCTTTTGAACATTAGCTTGAAAGAAACAGAGTAGTTATAACTAAGGCAAGATACCATGAAAAACATCCGGAGGACTGTAGACAAATCAGCCAACAAATTTACAGGATTAACTGATATTTTTTGTACAAAAAACATATACGTAATAAAAAAAAACATATTTTGTTTTTGCCCCAACTGATAGGGGGAAACCATCTGCATCTCAGTGAGAGAACCAAAGGAAGAGAACAGAAAAGCATAGTTAGTTAGCAAATAATTATTCTGCCCAGGAATCTAGTCCAAAACTAGATTAGTACGTAAACGACAAATTAAAAGGACAGAAGGAACTTGACAACATGTGATAAGTAAACATCATTAACACCAATGAGAAATAAAGAGAAAGGTCATACATGTTATGGACCAGCACTTATCGAAATTAAGAAGGTAGCAAAGTTCAGCAGAAAGTAGATCAAATGAAGTACAAAAGGCACCTCTTGTTTGTAGATTCTTTGAAACGTGCAAGCATTTGTACCATAGCATCAACGCTTATCTGTCCAGAAAACATCTGGTGAAAATATATATTTGCCTGTGCTTCAATGTCGTCAGGACCTCCCTCAGAAGTAGGGGCATCCCTTCCTACAACACCATGATTCCTTGATTCATGCACTGCTTCCACTCTCCTTAGTTCCTCCACAAGTTGGTTAGATAACAGCTGGCCCGAGTGAGATTGCAGAACCTGCACATTTCACACCGTTTCAGCGCATTTACAATTATGCAACAGCACATCACCCAATGATAGCTGAAAAATAATAGAAAGATATTGCAACCTTTATAATTAGAGGGCAAGATTCTCGGCAAATATCCAAAATCATCACTTGAGGTTGTTGGACAGCACCTTCTGCAGCCTCATAAGTTGTGTTGCTCATAATTTCCTTCAAGAATTTCACACATTCCTGGAAGTACTAGCTGTTAGCATGCATATTAAAAGTACAGACTACAGAGCCAAGCTGGAATGAAGACCATATAGAAAAGTACAATCTGCCTGAATTTGTGGTGACATGTGGAAGAACTCATATATTACCTCAAGAAAAGTCTCTCCTTGAGCAGTCAGCTTTTCAACCAACCATTTCTCAAGATTGCTATGACTTTGCCTAAAAGCAACTGTAGCAAGCTTGATGCTAAATGCAAACGGGGTGGAATCAAGGACTGCGGATAGGATCTGTTACAAATAAAATTGTGAGAATAATAAAACAAGCACTGACAAAATCCACTGAGATCGTAATAAACTATTGATGCATAACACAATGTCTGTAAATTAATGCTAGCTTAAACAGCACCAAGTAATAGTTGTGAAGAATGTAATCCGCGAAATCTATGTTCCACCAACACAAAGAACACAAACTAAACTATGTTTCGACCAATCAAAATCCATGACACTGGCACTGTGGATATAAAAAGAATATCAAACTAACCCATCCTTGTCAAAAATACAAAATGTCCTAAGTTAAAAAAGCTAACACATTAATATCTTAAGAGTATCTCCACAATTACTTTTGCTAGCTTCTCTTTCAAGGGGCGTCAGCATAATTTGAAAGACACTAATTGTATTGCTTAATTTGCCACTACTATTTCTCCTTGGGTTGAAAACTAAGTTTAGCACCTATGTTTTTCTATAATATATCCCATACAACTTGTGCTTACGGACTTGTAGCAAATAAATACAGTAGGCTACATCTTAACCGTCCACTTCATTTGTACACAAATAAAAAAAATTAAGAGTCACCGAGTACCAAATAAAGGCTCATTGAATTACAAAGTTAACACTTCAGATAAAATATAAACAAACTACAAGACTGTTAAGTTGTCAACTTAAAAACTTAGCTACAAAAGTTTGGCAAAATTGTGTTACCGTTAGGTCTTGACATATCTCAACAGTTCTGAGAAGGCAATTTGCGTCGGAATGTGAATCAACAAATCCACGAAGAGTGAGGTAAGGGTTGACATGCCAGAGAGAGTTCATAAGACTACTGTATGTAGTGTCCTTCAGTATCATAGGGAAAACACAAGACAATACTTCATACTGGAGGAGATTATATGGAGTCTGCAAATAGACAATGTTGTTCCTAAAGTTAAAAAGATATATAATATACAAGGGGAGGCATTAAACAAAATTGGAACAGAAAGCATACATTGATGTGGCTAACACCAAGAAGTAAAACATCAGGGCAATGAATCAGTGGGTAGTCAAGCATTGACCGAACCATTGTTGCATAGCCAAGTTCAGCAAGTTGGCATAAAACCTCTAGAAGGTCCAGGCAGTACCAAGCCTGATTGCCTTGCATGCGGTTAGCAAATTCTGGAAATACCTAAGGAAGATCAGAAAGGTTAGACGTGTCAAGTGTGAAATAAGATGTTTATTAGGATTAAAGAAATTTTGAAAGGACAGTGATACCATCTTCCTGGAACAATGTTTGAATGTAAATGTATCAGTTGGCGCAGCCACCGCATGTTTCAAGAATGATAATTGTCCTTCTGTATTCTTCCACAGTGACCCACAGACAGCATGAAGAGGAAATGGATCCTGTATGAATCAATCAATAATTCCGTAAAACAGTTCATGACTTTCAGTACAGTACAACAGAAAAACTTCATACCTTGCAGGCCCGAGAATATATAGACATCAGCAAACAAAATGCCGCTTCATCAGGGATACAGAAACCCTCATGATCAAGATTTTCCACTACAGTAATCCAATTAGTTCTTGGGGCCTGCACTCACAAGACAAGACGTATTAAGAAATGAAAAGGAAAAGAAGTTGACAGCAATGATAATCAAGAAGATGAAGGATAAAGACTCACAATTTCATTAATTGAATCCACGAGAACATCAATATTCCATGCAGTAAATTGAGATGAGTCACTTGGTTGGCTGTTGCCAACGGCCGACATGAACGTTGAATATGTATTATGAGCTTCACCAAGACCAACATGAGTGCAAACAACTGCTCCAAGCAACTTAGAGATTCCCATATCATCAAGAGGCTCAAATAGTGACAGTATTTCTTTACAATGAGCAATATCTGAAGTACACCCGTAGCCTAATTCAGTAATGATGTCAGCCATGCTTATTTCTTTCCCAATTTCAGATAGAAGGGAATCAAAATCATCATCCAAGCTACCAGTGTATAGTTCCATGTGCCTGTAAGGTGCCAAAAAGGCAATGAAATGTGCATGAGTAAAGCAAAATTGAAAATGAAGCATAATGTAAATAGAAGGAACTCTTCAAACCTTGAAGAAATTGTTGGCCGAGCGTTGCCTTCCTTAATTGGGGCAGGAACATAGAATGGCATCTCTTTGACATTTAATAGGGAGATGATGTTAGTGAAAGAATCCATATGCTTTGAGAGGCCATCAGTCTGGTGAAGAAACACAACAATATCGTGAATTTGATCATTTGTTAAAACATGGGCTGGATTTGCACATATCTCCTCGATTTCAGCGATTGAGAACTTTTGCCCTATAAAGCAAAGAATAGAGGTGTAATTAAGCATTTCAATGAGAACTGACACATGACTAAGCCAGGGAAATTGATCTACCAAGCACCTACCTTTCGTAATCAAGCCTAGATTTCCAGAATCTGATAGGGCAAGCCCAACTCCAACCCTCTCTCCAGCAGATAGATTAAGTTCATTTGACAATTTTACAAGGAACATATCACTGACATGTACTGTCTTCAGTGCTTCACAAAAACTGGTGCTGAAGTATGGTTTATCCAGACAATACTTGAAAACAGTTGATAAGAGCTCAGGTTTCAATCGAGAGCTCTTTGCCACGTCGGCATTCAGCAGCACTTCATCCAAACAAACTTGAAGCAGCAAACTGCATCCATCAGGACTGCAGTCCGCTAGCTGAAACAAAGGAAAGGTAAAAAATATTAGAAAGGATTCCACCAACTAAAGCAAATTCCGGTGGAGATAATTATGAATGCAAATGAGTTAGAACAGTTCTGATAACAAGAGACAAGGTATAAATCATTTAGAATGATCCAGAGTCCATAATGCTAAAAACACCATGCACCAATAATACAATAAAATGCAGCGCGTCATTCTGACAAAAATGAGTAATTCTAAGAGCGCCAATACTAAAAAGTCGATGGTGGTCTAGCGGAGTTGATTGTGTAAGTATAAACATAAGACAGACATCCCAAGACATCTGCAATGACAAAGAATGCAAAATCTTGTACAAATTCACAAACATATGCATCTTAACACAATTCTCATCTGAGTATCTGACCACAAGTCAGGCTAAATTCAAAACAATCCAAAGCTTAAGTGTCCTATTCCAACCCAAGAGTAAATTTTGCACGACCATCAAACTGAGAAACTTGAACCATGGAACACGTGCACCACATTGAGGGATCTATGCAACAAAAAAAAAACACCAACCAACACATCCCACGTTATCCAATCGTGAGGAATCCCACCGAAACCCTAGATTAAGTCGCGGAGAAGAGCATCAAAGGCGATGCCCTAGTATCGCTCCTCGTCAATACCCACAAGACAGATAAATCCGCCAAAACCCTAGATCAGCCCTCAAGATTGAGGCGCTTCAAAAAGACGAAATCCAAGCGACGGGGGGGGGGGGCGGATCTACGACCGCGGCACGAACCAATCGCCGCCGCGCAAAACGCCAGGCCGAAACGAAGCACCTCGGGCCGTGGATTTCGGGCCCGGGCGGGGCGGGGCAGGGCGGCTCGCGTTTACCTGGCAGAGCTCGCGGTGGGTGGAGTCGAAGGTGGAGTCGTCCACGCCCTGCACCAGGGAGCGGACATCCTCGGCTACGGCGGAATTGAAGGGGATCATCCCGCCGGCGGCGGCGGCGGCGGCGGCGAGCGCGACGCTGGGAGAGCGAGCTAGGGCGTGTGGAGGTAGGGTGTGTGGGTGCTTCAGTGCTTGCGATGTTGGGCGAGTGCGACGCGATGCGAGCGCCGGGTGATGGGAAATGGAGAGGAGCCGAGGAGCGAGAGAGAGCGACCGACCGTCGTCGGCTACGATTGGGAGACACGTAAATTAGAAAATACGTGTTCGTTCCGAGGACACGAACTACTGCTTTCGAGTCGCTTCTCGGTGAATTTCTATGGTCCAGCCCAGAACCTGTGAAATGCAGAACGATTGGCCCATTTACTTCTGCTCAGGTTTTTGACTAACGCGGCCCATCAGACAGACCATGCCCTTGAAGGGCTCTCCCCATCCCTTTGGAATAAGTCATCCCTCATCTTCCTCCTGATTGAATTTCCTCCCTCAACCATAAAACCGGTATAACATCTCCCCCGTCTCTGAAAACTAGTGCAAAATAACTCCTTCAATGGTTCGGAAAGCGTTTTTTGCTGGGACGCCGGGATTAAGGATCATCGGCTACGTCTCTGTTGATGTAAAAACACGAGGCCTTGGAGATCTGCTTAACTCCAGTGCAGGTCCAAAAGCTTGCCTTTAAGTGTATGACCGTGCCAGTTAATTTGATCCTGCAATCAACAAGAAATAAAGACAAAGAAACCGCGGTTAAATCCATAAATGATAGCTGATCGGCTAGTTGCCGATGACATATCATTTATCTTTGAGCCGATGTCATATGTAGATCGATCGGCAATCGTGAATAAGTAAGAAAGAACTAAATTTACTCGATTGGCTGTAGATATTAACAATATATAATCCTTATGTCGATATATACTTAAATCAAGTTATTGGGATAGATCGGTCGCCATGCCGAGACAGTATAAATTACTTAGATCGAAAGATATATTAGCAACAAGACTATATATGTTCATAGCATAGCTGATCATATAGATCTAGCATGTATCAGCTAATACTCCGATACCACTCTATATTAAGATATTAAAGCAAGTAGAATATACCAAACGAAAGCCTAATATACCTAAATGCAACAAGATCTTAATATAAAGGGCAGATTTAACATGTCAATCAAGCATATAAGAAAAATATAGTTAAATCAGGTAAGATTGGCTGAAACCCGATGCTACCCTAATCGGCAACCAAAGACAGGCTAGAGGTTGAGATTCTAATCACGACTCATAAGATCAAACTCAACTAATGCAGGTATAAGTATGAAAATAAGGACAATATCTAGACAATCAAGCCGTTGGATGTTTCATAGAGTGGTTGATATCCTATGTAATCTAAGTCAACGTCGGTATTTAACCTAATCGACTGCCTTCTAGTAACAGACATTAGCCGATTGAAGGTTAGATAGCGATATTGACGGAGATTACATAAAATATATGATAACTCGACGATTTACATAAGCAATATTAGAGTATCATAAAGATGTAAGCACTAATACCGAGAACGCAAGCCGCCATAACAAGTTTTACCTCTAGTTGAAGATCGAAACCGATGCGGGCTCAACCCAAAAGCAAGAACTCGTCGAAACAAAACGAAAGTAAAAGGGTGGCGATGCGCCGAGATTGTATTGAACGTGTGTTAGATTGATTACATAGGGCTCGGGATCTATTTATACCTGAGATTACAAAATATGTCCATGTCGGACACGACTCTTATTTCTAACAAACTCTAAGATACCATAAGTCTTTGCGGCAGACTTTTGCCCAAACATATCTCTAAGGAAATTACATGAAATATCCTAATTAATATATACAATTGCCTTCTCAAAACTCTATCCATGGGTGGCAATCCTCATGAAGTTCGTTAGCTCAACCCGACAACGCATACCGCGTCACGTTGCCGGATTCGGCTCGATCGGCTAACCTCGTCCGACTCGAACTCTGCCTACCCCAACCGCAGCCGATTCGGACTTCAGCCGATCCGTACTCTGTTTTCATGACGATTTCCATCTCGAATTCCGCTTCAATCCCATCCTCATCTCCGATACTTAGATTACTAAATTTGGTTATTAACAGTCTCCTTCAGTGTGCATGATGCACGGGCGCCTTTCTTGCTCAGCCTTGGCGATGAGGCAATTGGAGCGCTCTCGGCCTCCTGCTATGCCACCTGCTTCTTCTCGACTGTCCAAGGCAGCACCCCGCGGAACCGATATAAGATGACGGCGCGCTGGTTGCCATCAATGTTGTAGAGCGATGGCAAACATGATGGAGGTTGTGGCGCCGAGCCTCGACGCAGCCTTGGTGATGTTGGTCTGGAACAACACCACCACTGGACCGCGGCCATGGTGGTCTCATCTTTTGGGGCGGCGACGCGGGGATAAACCCTAGCAAAGCTTCTCACGGGCCTCACCGAAGGAGCAACAGCATCTTCATCAGGTCAACTAGGGCTCCGCCCATGCCGCACGATGAGAGATATGGGAAGAGAGGGGATGGGAATGGAAGAGGGTATTGTGGACTTGTGGTGCTGACATGTGGGGTTCATATGGGTCCCACACTGACTCACATGCCACGTCAACTAAATTTGGGAGCTATACTGTCTTCAGACCTAATGTGACCGTTTTGCAAATATTCGGGATGCATTATATCCAGTATTACAAAACTCGACGACAAAATGAGGGACGTCAAGTGAACTTTTTCCTTTTTTTTCCATCTTGTAAATAATACACAAGGCCTAAGGGGTTGTTTGGTTTGTGTCCTGAGGGCCACGCCTGAGAAAAACTCACGCCGGACAGGCAGCGTTGGGAGATGTAACACTTGCCTCATCAGGCAGGCTGAAGCTTTGTGCGTTTGGTTCGCGCATATGCCTGAAGAATAATAAAATATCAAAAAGCAACTTTTACCAGCGCAAAGTATGGAATAAATGACACATTAGAAACCATTAAGAGCGGCGGAAGGGGCGTCCGCTCGGCTATGCCACGTAGGATAGGAACAGTGCGCGCGGTGGTGATTTTTCGAAAAAGCCCTCCAATTTGTTTGTAATTCGAAATAGCTCCCTCCAAACAGTACCTGTGAGATGTTATTTTAGGTCGAGACCCTTATAAAAGTCGGATATACATTAAAACGAGGGAAAAATCGCGAGTAAGGACAGCGATGTAAAACTTAAAAGACGAGGGGCTTTTCCGCAAAGCGACGCGCACTAACTCTAACTGCCCCAAACCCTAGCCGCCGCCGCCCTCTTCTCTCTCGTCTCTCCTCAGGCCCGTTTAGTTCCCCAAAATTTTTTCCCAAAAATATCACATCAAATCTTTAGACACATGCATGAAGCATTAGATGTAGATAAATAAAAAACTAATTACACAATTAGGGAGGAAATTACGAGACGAATCTTTTGAGCCTAATTAGCTAATGATGGGTTAATTAGGCTCAAAAGATTCGTCTCGCGTTTCTAGCCGAGTTATGAAATTAGTTTTTTCATTCGTGTCCGAAAACCCTTTCCGACATTCGGTCAAGCGTCCGATGTAACACCCAAAAATTTTCATTTCCTCAACTAAACACACCCTCATCCTCTCCCTTCCCCTCTCCCGCCGTCGCCGCCACGCGCCGCCGCCTCCTGCCCCTCGCGCCCCCCGGCCGCGCCCACCTCTACCGCCGCGGCCGCGTCCACCTCCCCCAAAAAACCCTAGCCGCCGCCACCTCTCATCCCACCCTCTCCCTCTCCCGCTGCGTCTGCCTCCCCCTCGCGCCGCCGTCGTCGCCTCCGCCTTCCCCTCGCGCCCCCGCCTCCGCCTTGCAACGTAGCCATCGTCGTCCCCGTCGGCTCGCGCTGCCGCCTCCACCTCCCCCGCCGCTGCCGCCGCCGTCGTCGCGTTGTCGTCTCCGAGCGCCTCCGCCTCCCGCCTCGCGCCGCCGCCGAGCGCAGCCATCCCCGTCTCCGCCACTGCCGTCGGCATCATCGAGCGCCCCCGACTAGCGGCCGAGACGGCGAGCTCGGGGAGGCGATGGCTAGGGCGCGTCCGTCGACATCGCGCTGCCGCTCCCGGAGATGACGCCCCGCATCATGCGAGTACCCCTGATCCCCTCCATCTCTCTCTCTCTTCGAATTTGCTTCTGGGATTTTTTTCGTTTCGTTTCGATGCGTTCGTGGGTGGGTGCGGGCGCTGAGTTGGAGGAATCACGGGAGTTTTTCTTTTTTTTTTTCTTTTTTAGAGAAAAGGCTCATCAAGGGAATTGCGGGAGGTCGTTATCTGTCTTCAATTTGGTTTTTGGTTCTCACACAAGGACTCCCGTTCGCGATTGTGCAGAGGTATCTGCAAGGAATTGGTGAGAGGACGGTCATCGCTAGACAGCTCGCGCTTCTCGATCGAGACGGTGTCTGGCGGCAGCATCACGAATATGTGTGAGTCCCTGCTCCTTGGCAGTTTCATGGCTTGTCGCGTTGTCATGATTTTTTTCCTTCCTGCTTCACCTAAGCAACTCGTTGTAAGTAGAGGAAAACAGAGGTCAGGCTGCTGCTCAAACAAAGGGAAAATTGGTTTTAGGCACATTTTAAAGCAATTTGGATAGCGGCAGACATAACATTATGGCTATTACCAGAACCTGATTGCATTTCTGAATTCTGAACATTTATGAACTTAATTGCATTTCTGAACTTTTGTGAGATCAGGGACTCTTTTACCATTTCTTTCTTGCTTTTTTAATGCCTAAATCATCTTATCTTATGTTGTTTGCTATAGAAAATTATATAATGTTCTGTCACTGAAGTACTACCAATTTACCGAGAACTTAGTGGAAACAACAACTGTAATTTACTGCTTGCAGTGCTGAGTGTCTCCGTAGAAGATGGCAAGGGCAACAAGTCTTCTGTGACTGTTCGTTTGTATGGCCCAAATACAGCCTTGGTGATTGATCGGAAGAAGGAAATGCAGGTGAGCATTTGAATAGTGTGATTATTGATGATGCGTGCATATCATGTCCTATAATGTTCCTTCATAGGCTGTGCAATTGGTTCATCTGTTAATCCTGCTTTATTTTATTTGGTGCATTTTTTTACAGCAAGCTCAAAGCACCTCATTGTTTTTTTCAAATATTCAAGGGCTTGTAAGGGTTTTTACTGTATTATTAAACTTTGTATTTTCCACATTGTCTTCTACAGTGATTTGATATAGAAAAGCAACAAATGTTATCGTATACTGCGACCATCGCAAACATCCATTTTGTCAAAAAGAAATACACACTATTTTCTGGTGTAAATCGTTCCCTAATGCATACATCTATTACCATCATGTTTAGGCTATACCACATCTCTCAGCTCCAGGGTTTGGGGTCAGCTACTTGGAACATTTGAAAATGGAATGGTCCAGTCATTCATCTATGCACGTACATTAACTCCTTCAGGTAATCATATTGTTGTTATTCGTGGATGGGGTGGGCTCTTTCTCACTGTTATATTGTCTAATATCATCTTTCTCTTTTTTCATTTTTTGTCCATTGTGAATTCAGACAAAAAAAATTCAAACAAGGCCTTAATTTTTATGATAAATTTTCATTAGATTAATTAGGACTTTCAAAAGGATATAAATCAACCTATAGTATTGGAATTGCGTAAGGCTTTCTTTACAGTCGTGTGATTTGTCACGTTTGTTGCTTGCTGTGGTCATACAAAGATATCCGTCTTGTGTTCTGATAGATGTATTGACATCAATATTGTTATGTTATCAATTCAGCAAGGATGTAAATGGAAAAGGTTTCAGGGCCAATGGGAGTGAATCATCGAATAGACAGCCAAAGGACAAAGGATTCTCATGAAAAACAAGGATTTCAGCTTACAAGAGGTGCTTGAATGCACCGCGGAGTGTATTTTCACATTTTGTTGGAGAAATAATTGAGGCAATGGCTGGACATATACCCCTACAGTAATCATGGGAAAGCTATTATCTGACAACGGGAGTCAAGAGTTCGGTGATTTTAAGCTCGTTATACATAGAATGCTGTCTGTATCTTTATGAAAAAAGAATGCTGTTATGTCCATATTGATTTTATCCCATATGCAATTTACTTGCTGCTATAGCAGATCAGCAATGCTTTAGGCTTTTCCATGCTGCTGTAATGTAAAATCATTAGGAAATTCCCGAAGTACACATCGCTTACAATGATTGACAGACTTAGTGTTGTTTTAAATTGAACGCTTGTTTGCTACTACAATTGTTGGGGTAAATGAACTTCTATATTTTGTTTGATAGAAAAGAGTTTCTGGCTCCCCTAATACCCTTTTTAGGGGTGCATCTCGGTGCTGCCACCATTATCCTCACGCGTCGCCGGTTGTCTGCCTCTATCCTCGCGCGAGCGGATCCATTGCTGCCGTGGATCAGGAAGCCATGGCCTCGTTGATGGTGGGCATCGGCAACGGCACCACCTCCACGCCCATGTTTGTGCTTCAACTACTGCTGTGGTGTGCATATTTCCATCGGTTGTGACCTGTTTACTAATCTAGCTTTTTAGCTTTTTGGTCTTTCCTCATCTCTCTTGACTCCAATCCTCGTCTTTCTGATTTTTTTTTTGTTTTTGTGTGTGTACTGGACAGAAGGAGCGAGAGTGTCACGATGGTGCAGAGCATATCCCAGATTGGCCGTATGGCGAGCAAATGGATAGATGGTATTGCCCTGCCTAATAATTAATAATTAGTACATCTTTGTTCACCGCAAAATGCAAATTTTAGTACATCTTGAATTATGGGGTGGTTCTTATTTTTTTTGGTATATGTAAACAGAACCTGAACATCAGATTTAATGAGAGATTCAACCAAGAAGCTGAATTTTTTTGCTACTGATGTGCATTGCTAAACCAGTTTTCTGTTGCATAAAGAGTCCTGAAACTTCTTGTTGCAAACTGAAGTGATGTTCTAACAATTTTCCATTGGAGCTTTCACTGGTTTTTCAGAACTGAAATCTTGTTTTCTCATCAGCTTCTCTTGCATCTTTCTGCAGGGTTTCTTTCATGTAGGGAAAGGAAATGTGATTTCAGTTACCTGACTGCTGCCGCAATCTGCGAAGCATCTACAAGCGACGCCATCGGTTCAGGCAGCTGGCACGGCAATGCCGGTTCCCCTTGCCTCCATATCCAACTCCTCTTGTGCCATTTACAGCTCCCAATGGTATGGATTCCAACTTGGCACTGCAAGAACACGGCTACCTTTTGAGTTTTTTTCCCTGATGTTGGTTGGTCACCTAGAAATGTTGGCCTAAGTGTTATTTGATATTTCTCACGACCATTCAAAAATTGAATCTTTCCCAAGATGTACGTGCCATAGTGTTATTGTTCCTGGTTCAGAGGTTGCAGTTTATTCTGCTCATAGAAATCCTGAAAGTTTAGAGAACTCCCTGTTGAGAAAATGGAAGTTTTTTTACTGCTGAGTTTTGTTGTCTTAAATGAAATTAATGCATGGTAGATTCTTTTGTTGTCTGAAAATGAAAATGTTAGCTGCTGAAATGTGACATTCAGTCAGTCTCTGAACTCTGAAGAGCCATAATTGTGCAATTTCAGGGGCCCAAAGCCAGCTCGTCTGCTTTGGGTGCCGTCCAGCCAGAGCAACGTCGGTTTGCTGCGCGGTTTGCAGTACCGTGACCGCTGTGCCTGCTCCCGGTATGCGTTTCTTTGCATCTCAGGTTTACATCTCAAGTTTTTTTTTTTGCAAGTAATATAGCATCTGAAAATTGAGTTTCTTTGCATCTAAATTTTAGAGTAGTTTAGAAGTTTATATTGTATCCTCTCTGTTTTATTTACAAAAATGAGTAGTTTTTGGTTTTTAGAGCAGAAATCTAGCTGCAATGTTCACAAAAATGTAAAGACAAATTAAAGGGGAATACAAACGGCTTCAGGGCTCCGCAATGGCGCGCACGTTGCGTTGATGGTGCCTATGCTCAGGTCCCTAATCTGCCGACCTTAGCTATGTGATCCGTTTTTTTGTTGCTGTCATAAGTGTTTCGCTTGTTCTGTAGGCCGCTCGCGAAGAAGTACACACTAGAGTTGTTGTTCGCATCTTCGCCGCCGTCGGTGACCGCTGCGGCCATGAAGGAGTGTGTGCTTGATGAGTACTCCACCAAGCACAGGATCTCTATCGATAGGTTTCTCCAGCTGAAGATATTTGTCAAGGTGCATGATCGGTAAGGCCTCATCCATCTCCACTAGACGTTGGGAGCTTCAAGTGCGAGCAGACTTGCCACTTTCCTGTATTAGATCAGCAGTCGATGAATATGATAATTTCAACTAAGAAAGTTCGATTACCGGTGTTTATTTATGTCTTTGGCACAATGGGGGACCTCCTGATCTATCATCATAAATGCCAACTCACTGAAATTTTCGCACGGCTACTTAGTGACAGTCAATTTGATCCTAATGCAATATGTCGCCCAAATAATCTTCTAAAGTTTATTTTGATCACTAATTGGCAGATGATTTACTGTATCTTTTTAATGGAATAGATGATTTACTGTATCATAATAACATCTAATGGTTATTTCCACTCTCTCAGGGCTTAAAGGTCACTGCATACGTGAGGTGCTTGAGCAGTAGGAATCTGCATCTACCATGGATGTTGTTGCTACACAAACAAAACAATATAATTGCTGGTATTATTTTCAAATTTTGGTCCTTTTGACTCTATATTAAATTCTTTATCCATTACTGTTTCTCGATAGTTTGCTGTGAATGATTGCCTGCACATTCAAATGATATGTGGGATTAGTTTCCAGTCAGAAGTGCAAAACTTAGCTAGATCTCTCCTGATGCACAAATCTCACTTTTTGTCCGGATGAATTCTACACATTTCAGACCAGAAAAATCTTGGTACAAGTCTTAATACAAGCCATTTAGTTATCAGCATATTCACTGCGTGGTAGCTATACTCTAAAAAATATTCCAAGAAAATATGGTTATGCTACTGTTTAATAATTTGCTGAAGGAAATAGCAACATTGCAAAGAGATGCAAATGGTGCTACTTGATGCTGAAACCTGAGTACCAGTCATTTTAATTGTAGCTGTTTGGAGCAAAGTTTTGGCTAGATGTAGTGCATAAATTAAATTTATTTTTGCCGCTTGAAACTTTTATATACACAGGCAACTATTTTTTTTCTTTTCATTTCCAAAGGCTTCCTTCCGTATTAACCTTGTTTTTTTTATCAAACTACTAGGTAAGTTGAACGAGTGTAAGGATTTTCTTTACCCTTTGTATAGTTTTATCTATGTTCTAGACACCTACTTGAAGCCGCTCTAACAGCATGGTCTTGAACTTTTTTTAAACCTCTCATTTAGTTTTCATTTTTGGCTATAAAATTGCACATTTCCTTTTGTTGTATAGATTGCCATTCTTGACAGTGTGAACATGGGTGGTGGCAGAGGTGTTTCCATGCATACAACATTTTGCATTGCCACTGTCAAAAAAATTCGCATTTCACAGGACTGCTATTGCATGATTTATCTTGGATTAGAAAATACTTTCTGGGTTATCTCTCGATGTGTTTTGTAATAATTGTTCATCGAGCAAGACTGCACTCAGTTCAGTTTGTTATGTTACTGATGTTACATAACGCCTTGCAAATCTAAACTTGGGATGGAGAGTTTTGGCATGTTTCAAATTATACTACCAAGTTGGACAATGTTTATTGTCCTTCGAACTCTAATTTTGAAGCTTAATCTATATCCTTAGAAGTGCCAATGTCAGCTAGACTATATTTGTGGTTTGGACGCATTTTTCAGTACTACATAGCTTATTGAGTTTAATAACATTTGCACAGTTCTCTTCTTCACCTCTGTGGTTACCTGGAACATTGTTCTTAAACGTTGTGTTGTTCCTGGCAGTGTTTGGGCCAACATTCTGTAGGCACCATATATTAATTTTACTACTTGAGCTTAGTTTGGGACTCCAATATTCTAGGCATTTTTATGTTGATGTAATGGCGTGGAATTTGTCGGTGTTCCATGTATATTTAATTTAGTTGCTTAAAAGTCGGTGGTTTCGATCCGTCCACATCAAGCCTCCACACATGTTCATTACTAATTCATCTGCCTTTAAAAGCAAATTGGTAATTAGGGAGTAATTTCTGAATGTTCTAGGCTCAAAAGTGGTTCTGGTAATCTTGAATATTTGCTCTGGATGACATTCCCTCTATTTTTGCTTCTGACTTGAACTGTGACCGTGCATCTCTGTGGTGATCATGGATTAAATTAGGAACAATGGTTTAATTGGGTTATTCTAGGGAGAAGTGATATCCATTGGTTGTCATGGCTGCCTGAATGGGAATTACATCATTTGATTTTAAGATTTAATAGCTTAAGTAGCATTTGGGCTCACTAAAGTGCTTCCTTTTTCTTATCTTTCAGACTTCCACTATGAATTATTTAACACGCATAAAAGAACTTCCCTTGCATGATTTTTTTATTATGAAATCAATATTTATATTGACAAACCTGCTTAGCTTCAGTTGGACAATGATAAGCTGCAGTAAGGCTCTTTCTCATTGAAGGACATTGGTGGATTCTGCACTGCTGTTCTATTACTTAACTTCAGTAGATAATATATTTGCCCATTTGCTTGACATCACATTTTTTATTTTCTCTGTTCCATATGGTGTTCTATTTCTCATTTTAGGTGAACATTTGTCTAATTTATCTGTACCATGATCTTTTTCTGAAGATATTCTCCGCAAAGAGAGATCATCTAAAGCATGGTTAAAAAACAGTAAGTAGCGAAAAAATCATGGTACAGGAGTCAATGGTACGCAGTAGCGAAAACACGGTTAGGAGTTGCATATTATGCTGTTTTGCTATTCCAAAACGTTTTTGAACTGTAGCAGGATGTTTGTTCCTATTTAAACGAGAGCCTTTTGAGCTTTTGTAGCTTCCCTGCTGGTTACATTCTAATAAAACAAAAATAGTCCTTATTGAAATATGCACTCTGTAAACAGTAAGGGGTTCTTATACTGTTTTCTTTAATTCCACACTACAATAAAAAGAGTGAGATCAGATGGCAAGCATTCTTTGTGAAAACAACACATCCATATCTGGATGTAGTGGTTGCCTTCATGTTAAAAGTGGGTCACAATTTCCAGTATTGGAATCTAATTTAGTACATGGCAATGAAATTTCATTGAGCTGTGAAAGTGAGGTATCAAAATTAAGGTTGGTTTCTATTCGTTCAGGGTTGACCTTCATCCTTCTCATACAAGTATTTTACTAGGAAATCATGAAAAAGCATGGTGTCTTAAATAGTGGACTACTACCATTTTTGTTTTTGAAACCTTAATTCCTCTCTCAAAATTTGCTACAGGTATACACCCATGGTACCTCAGATACATCATGTTCCAGCCGTTGAAAGAAAGTTGCATTCATTCTGGTGATTCAAACTTTCTGGATCTTGAATGGCTTTCAACTTGAGACAACTCAAGCGATGAAAGGTGTTTACTTTGGCATTGCTATTGCATTTTTTTTTAGCGTTTTCGACTGACATAATATCATCTTCACAGTGACAGTCAATTTAATTTACACATTTTCTTTTGCCTTAGTGTAGGAAAACATTAAGGATAATTATTAGTTGATTCTCCTGTAAATTTCTTACCCTTCATGTTTAATTTCATATCAATCTAAATTCTAGAGTTCTTTTGCTCTCACTGCATTTCCATGTAATAAATACAAATATGTAGTCTCGTGTTGTATCACTTGATATAACTATCTGTATTGAGAGGTAAAATGAAAATTATGTTGCCACACTTCCTAAATCCAATTAATAAGTGTCTTCTGAGCTTCCAGTATGTTCACTGATACTGATTTGAAGATATCCTCTGAAACATTTTTTTTTAAAAAACTCATTAATACTGATGGATTGTACTTGGACAGGTCCATTGCAATTAATACTCCGGATGTGAACCTTTCAGCGGAGAATGTTATTGCCACAATGTCTTCTTTTGACTGGTAGATTTGTATGATCAAATATAGTTGTATCATCACCATGGACACATTACTCTGATCATTATGTAAAACTTTGATTTTTATTTTTTATATGCATTGGTGCTTCATCTTTAGATTGTAAAGTGTAAGAGTTTTGTTCTCAACAGAATCTGTAAAACAATGTATGGAAATTACTCATCAACGGCATTCACTGCAAATGTATTCATAGGTTTTTTTTTCTTACATAATCATTGATTCAGCCTGAAAACAAATGATTAGTCTACACTAATCAAGCAATCTATATGCAGGCGGCGCGCTATTGGCGCGCCCCAGCATCTAGTGCATCATTAAGAGTAGCTGCCTGAAGCTTAGGCGTCCAAATTTGATGGCTTGGCTCAGGCTAATGAAGAGTCAGGTCAGGCAAGCTCAGGATATACCAGGGCACAAACCAAACACATAGTTGTTGGAGCTCAGACAGCGCCCTGGCCAGGAATACAAGCATCAGGACGCGGGCTGGCATAAGCCTTGGGCCAATCTTGGGTCCGTCCCTACCACTAGCAAGACGCCATATGAAACTGAGGATAAGCTTCCCGCGCACCTTTTACGAGTGTCTACCAGAAAACTAATTTTTTCAAGCGACCAAAACTAATTTTCACAGGCGGGAGGGAGGTCCGCCTGCACCACAACGACTGTGAAAATCATCGATTTTTGCAGTCGGGGCAACGGCCTGCCTGCGAAAATGCAAAAAAAGGAAAAAAAAATTCGCCGCATGCGGCTCGCCGCCGCCGCCACGCCGTCGCCCCCCTCCCCGGTTGGATCTGAGAGGGGAGGGGAGGGGAGCCGTCGTCGTCGCCGCCGTCGCCGGCGCCGCTGCCGGCCTCCCCCCTCCCTCCTCCGGCCAGATCTAGGAGGGAGGGGGAGGGGAGACGCTGCCGGCCACCCCGCGCGCGTCGTCGTCGCCGCCGCTGCCGCCCCACGCCGTCGTCGCCGCCGTCGCCCCCGTTGGCCTCCCCCCTCCCTCCTCCGGCCAGATCTGGGAGGGAGGGGGCGAAGGGAGCCGCCGCCGCCGGCCGCGCTGCCGTCCCCGCCATGCCGCCGCAGTAGCCGTCCCCGCCGCGCCGCCGCATGCAGTCGCCGTCCCCGCCGCGCCGCCGTTCCCGCCGCACTGCCGGAGATGAGAGGAGAGGAGAGGATAGTGAGGGAGAGGGATCTGAGGGAGAGAGAGATGAGGGAGAGGATAAGTGAGGGAGAGAATGGGACTTAGAAAAAAAATCTGCTCCAGCCTAGTCTATTTATATTGCTCCTCATTTTCGCAGGCAGACCATATAAGGTGCGCCTAAAATGATTTTCGCAGGCGGACAGCGTACATCACCCCAATTTATATTTTTGTAGGCGGTCATTTGGCTCCAAAAGTCATGTCCGACTGTAAAAATAAGACTCTAATGTTGGGGAAAATGCTTTTTCTAGTAGAGGCCTAGCGTTCGTGAAGGATCTAAACTACTATGTGCGTGAGCTTGACGACCGCAGAACAGCCGACGTCTTCATCGGCCACAAAGATGAGATGGGGGTATCGTGTCCTTCATGCAAGGATACAGCGTGTACATGCGCATCTCGCTCGCGATCGATGTCATATTTGACGAGAGCCCCAGGAGGGACTGTGGAGAGAACTCCTTCAGCGAGGAGTTTACGTGTTAATTACTTGCCACAAAACCGGGCTTAACAGAATACAGGTATATATAGCTCGGATAGAGTTGTTGTGCATCTACTAAAACATAGGAAACTTATCTTATCTATCTAAACATCCCAACAACTCTTATCCTTCGCTATTTGTTACATTATCATATGTGAGAAATATCTAACACTCCCCCTCAATCTGAACCTGTAAGGTTTAGATTGTTTCTAAACATCTCTAACTGTCTGACTGACAGTGTCTTGGTGAAGCCATCAGCAACTTGATCTTTGGTAGATATATATTCCACTTGTAAAAGTTTTCTTGCAACCCGCTCACGAACAAAGTGATAATCTACCTCGATATGCTTGGTGCGAGCATGAAAAACAGGATTAGCTGTCATATACTTTGCACCAATATTATCACACCATACCTTAGCAATTTTGGGTACCTGAATTCCCAGTTCATGAAGTAAGGTTTGTATCCACATAATCTCTGCAGTAGCATTAGCCAAAGCCTTATATTCTGCTTCTGTACTAGATCTGGATACAGTAGCCTGCTTACGTGCACTCCATGACACAAGATTAGGCCCTATAAAAACAGCAAAACCCCCAGTAGAACGCCGATCATCCAAACATCCTGCCCAATCTGCATCAGAGAAAGCACTTACAAGAAGAGAATTAGACTTGCTAATTTTTAGCCCAAGCTTAACTGTATGTTTCAAATATCTCAAAATCCTCTTAGCCGCCACCCAATGCTTAGTGGTTGCTGCATGCAAATACTGGCACACCTTATTTACTGAAAATGATAAATCTGGTCTAGTCAGAGTCAAATACTGCAATGCTCCAACCAGACTTCTGTACCTGGTACTGTCTTCTGGTCCAAGAGGATTACCTTCATGAGCACTTAATTTTTCTGAAATAGACAAAGGAGTATTGACTGCTTTACAGTCACTCATATTCACTCTCTTTAACACATCCATAGCATATTTCTCTTGTGTCAAAACTATGCCATCATTTACTTCTTTCACTTCAATGCCTAGGAAGTAATGCAGTCTTCCTAGATCCTTGAGTGCAAATTCTTGATTAAGATTCTTAAGCAAAGCATTAGTGGCAACAATAGATGAGCTGGCTACTATAATGTCATCCACATATACCAACATAAATATAGTAACATCTCCCTTACTGTAAAAGAACAAAGATGTATCTGACTTAGATGATTTAAAACCTAACTCATGCAGCTTAGTACTTAACCTGGAATACCATGCCCTGGGAGCCTGCTTTAAACCATATAAGGCCTTATCTAGTTTGCACACATAGCCATCTTTCTGTTCATAACCTGGTGGCTGCCTCATAAAGACATCTTCCTCTAGAACCCCATGAAGAAAGGCATTCTGTACATCTAGCTGACGAAGGGTCCAACCTCTAGAGATTGCTATGGACAAAATAGTTCTGATAGTAGCAGCCTTAACTACAGGACGGAAGGTGTCCTCATAATCTATACCATATCTCTGTTTGAACCCCTTTGCCACAAGTCTAGCCTTATATCGATCTAGACTGCCATCGGCCTTTCGTTTGACCTTATAGACCCACTTACAATCTATTATATTCTGCCCTTTCTTAGAAGGAACTCGGTGCCAGGTTTTGTTTTTCATAAGAGCCTGATATTCACTATCCATTGCTTCTTTCCAATTTTTATCACCTAAAGCCTCATGCAAAGTTTGTGGTTCTCCAGAAGATGTAAAACAACTGTATCTAACTGTCCCATCAGTGTATATTTTCTCTTTTCTAATACCACTTTGTAACCTTGTTTTAGGTCGCATTACCTCAGATAGCTGTGCAGACTCAGACGGCGCAGATGATCCTGGCTGATGTGACTGCTGCGCACCACCTGACGAAGACGCGACAGCACGGGCAGGCGATGGAGGAGCAGCAGTAGGCGATGCAGCAGGCGACGTGGCGCGCGCTGGTTGGATGCCCGAGTGCTGCTGCTCCGACTCCCCTTGCGTCGCAGATCCGGAGGCCTGCCGCTGCAGCTGCGCCTAGACCGACGCTGAATCTGAGGCGGATTCTCCCGCCAAGTCGCCATTTGCTCCATGTACCCGGCCAAATGCCCCCGGTATATCTGAATTCACATTTCTGGGAGATTCTGCACATGAAATATCAGTAGCATTTGGCATAGAGATATTAAACAGATGATCATGATGTTCCTCTCCCCCTTGATCAGATGTTTTCTCATTGATTAGAGTAGGAGGAAGCAAAGAAATTTCAGCTCGAAGCCGGGCGCCAGCATTTGGATGAAGATTAGCAAAGGGAAACACTTGTTCATCAAAGGTGACATCACGAGATACATATACCCTGCCGGTAGAAACATCTAGACATTTGAACCCTTTGTGGATATTGCTAAAGCCAAGAAACACACATTGCTTTGAACGAAATTGAAGCTTATGAGTATTGTAGGGGCGCAAATTTGGCCAACATGCACAGCCAAATGTTCTTAGAGATTTATAATATGGTGTTTGCTTAAACAACCGTTCAAGGGGTGTATCAAATTTTATGACCTTACTAGGAAGGCGATTAATGAGATAAGTAGCAGCTAAAAAGGCTTCATCCCAGAATTTCAAAGGCATGGAGGCATGAGCTAAAAGAGATAGACCAACTTCTACTATGTGGCGATGTTTGCGCTCTACAGCTCCATTTTGTTGATGTGTGTGAGGGCAAGAGACATGATGGGAGATCCCTATTTCATTAAAGAAAGTGTGCAGCTTAAGATATTCGCCTCCCCAATCAGTTTGCATCGAAAGAATTTTGCGATCAAATTGCCTTTCAACAAGTTTCTGAAATTCATGAAACTTCTGAAACTAACATAGTATTTCTTTGCACCTACAGACTCAGAGGCAGGCCCCCACACATCGGAATGAATAAGTTCCAAAGGATTATTTGACACACTAGTTGATCTAGGAAAAGGTAATTGATGACACTTTGCTTGTTGACAAGCATCACACACAGACTCATTGACAGAATTACTAAGACAAGGCAATTTATTTTGACTGAGAATTCTAAGAACAATTGGCTTGGAGGGATGACCAAGACGCCCATGCCACCTCTCAAAAGATGGCGTCGCAACGAAGGCCTGTCTCAAAGACAATCTGGCTGGAAGTGGGTACAGGCCTCGTCGACAGGGACCTTCAAGAATTGTCCTCCTCGTGGCCTTGTCCTTAATCAAAAAATATTTGCCATGAATTTCAAGAAAAGCATAATTATCTGCAACAAGTTTATGAACAGATACTAGATTTTTCGCCGCTTCAGGAACATGTAAAACATTTTTAAGATGCAAGGGGCGACTAGGAGTAGGAACAATAGCATGACCAACATGTTTAATACTCATACCTTCGCCACTTGCAGTGTGAATTTGATCTGTTCCCTTGTATCTCTCCTTGGTTGTCAATTTGTCTAGCTGCCCGGTAATGTGATCCGTCGCCCCAGTGTCAACATACCAGTTGGTATCAACACCGTAGGCGTATGTTGCAGCACCGCCAAGCTTCTCATCAGGAACATATGAGTCATCATAACGATGCCAGCAGTCGCTTGCAACATGCCCTCGCTTGTGACACACTTGGCACACGGGGCGAGTATCATTGCCTCGCCCGCGTCCCTGACTTGCGCCGCTAGGGGCGCCGCGGCCGCGACCGCCACGACCGAAGCCGCCGCGTCTGCCACCTCTGTTTCCAGTGCTGCTGCCGCGTCCACCACGACCACCACCTCGGTTTGCCGCATTTGCCGAAGTGGTGAGATAAGCTTGCCGAATCCGAATCCTGTTTTCATAACTCAAGAGCTGTGAATAAACATGAGAAATTGAAACTGGAGCAATCCTTGCCGTGGCCATCAGTCCTTCAACCGCGGCGTCGAATTCTGAATCCAGCCCGTTGATGATGTACGCCACCAGCTCCTCCTCATCCAGCGGCTTCCCTGTAGCCGCCATCTCGTCGGCGAGGGACCTCATCTTCGCAATATATTCGCTGATAGACATAGGTCCCTTCTGTGTGGTGGTTAAGGCGAGGAGTACATTGATTGTACCCGCCTTCGACTTGCACGAGAACATGTCATCAATCATGTTCCATGCCTGGGCCGCCGTCCTAGCGCCGGCCACTTGTTGCAGCACCTCCCTTGATAGAGAGGAGAAGATGAATCCGAGCACTTGCTGGTCCTGAACAAACCATGTCTTGTACTCAGGGTTGGGGATGACAATCTTGGTCTTCTTGTCCTTGTCGCCGTCTTCTTTTTCAATTTCAGCCGCCGGAGCTGCGGTCGTGCTGACGATGTGCTCCTCCAGCTGCGCACCTCGCAAGGTGGTGAGGATCTGTGCAGCCCAGAGAGGATGATTCTGTTTGGTTAGCTTCTCCGAGATTTGGAGGCCAAACAGAGGGTTGGAGATTGCCGCCGCCATAGAAAAGCTCGCCATGTCACTGGGAGAAAGTTTGCACGACAGAACTAATCTAATCTAGCGGGAGGCTCTGATACCATGTGGAGAGAACTCCTTCGCGAGGAGTTTACGTGTTAATTACTTGCCACAAAACCGGGCTTAACAGAATACAGGTATATATAGCTCGGATAGAGTTGTTGTGCATCTACTAAAACATAGGAAACTTATCTTATCTATCTAAACATCCCAACAACTCTTATCCTTCGCTATTCCGTCATCTAACAGGGACTTGACGGCAACAAGCGATGCGGATGTGCCACCGAGCAGCAATTCCGTCATCGAGTGTACCATGTTGAGAAAACCACTAGGCATATATCCTATGTTAAGCATGCTTGGATCACCGTAATTAACCAAACAGGATATAGTAAACAGCACGATTGATTACTGTAGCAGATTAGTACAAACACATACCCCAGACCAATTAACCATTTCTGGCTAATTAACCAACGGCGAGTTGATAATAACTTGATATATATACAAATACCTCCCCACATATTTGCATGGGAATTCACGCAGCTAGCTATTGAACTGACGTAGCCTGCACTTCAACCATATATATCTGGCCTCTCCTCGGTGTTGCAGCACAGGGGGCTATATCTATCTTTTCTCGCGTCAACGCCTCGCGACCGTGCACAGATGATGCAAAAGGACGGTGCAATTCTCACAGGTAATGAACAGCTTGCAACCCCAAGCAGAGTCTCTCTCTCTCTCTCTCTCTCTCTCTCTCTCTCTCTCTCTGGTTAGCTGTTTCTTCACCCTTAATCCACTGTCATAACCTTTCCCTTTTGCTGCTACTAGTACACTACCTTATTGCAATTAAGCTCACCTAGCTTAACCAGCTTGTGTGTAAACAGCAACTTTTACGTTCCTTTAATTATTAAGCTTGCTGTTAGAGTTGAAATTCAGCTTCAGATGTGGATGGGAGGCCATGCACTGGAATCGATCGTCCGAGCAGAATCGACAATAAGCTGGCAAGCCTACTCATGTGTATGTACGGTTGGGATGGGTTGGACGTACGATCGAGCCGTGCAATCTATCGATCGCATAATACAACCGTGCAGGAGACATGGGCAATAAATATAAATAGAGTTTGGCTTGCTTTCCAATCATCCCTAACTGCTTTAATTTCCTGTCAACGAGACAGACGGCATGCTCGGTTTGGCGTCGACGAGCACGCATATGTATCAATGTGTTCATGCATCCATCTATGCATTGACGTCTCGACATGTAGCGGCACAGTCCGCGAAAAATGGAGCACAGGAGAAAGAGTGTGATGGGAGCATGTAGGTCAACCTACCCAACGGTGACCATTTCCACCAAATTAGTATTAGTAGTATCATTTATATACATTTTGTATATACTGCTAATTAATTAATACCAACTTGACACTGAAGACAAATGTGCTCATATATATGCAGACCATACAGCAAATAAAATTCACCAGTTCAACTAGTAGAATATGCATATATCTCTCCCCCAACCCCACCCACACCCCCCACAAAGAAAAAAGGAATTAACTTTAGGAGCTAGTAGTAACTAGCAATGCAATTGCGAAAATTAATTCCAAACAATAAAAATAATGAGATTTTAAAAACAGAGCAATAAGAGCTAGCAAATTTACTTTTCAACATATCGCCCTGGCTATATATGTACATAAGTCAATAATGCAAACATAATTGTATGGAGTTGCTGCTAATTAGCTCGACCTTGAAGTAGGCCATAGCCTTATATTGTATAAGCAACAACCAATGTGGATGCCAAAAGAGATCATAGGTTTGTAGCTGGGAAGACATGCATGGAAAAGTCACGACGCATGCTAGAAGCAATTCTGCAAGCATTGCATGCATGTGCTGATGCAGTGTTTGAGGGACGCCGAGGTGATCGATCAGACGACGCTCAGTAGTAGTACTTGCACACATCAATTAAATCCCTTCACCTACCCGATAAACCCTCCCGTCATAAAGGTTCACCCAACTGAAAGCACATTTTGGCAGCTTTTTCTAGCAAAGCAAAGTTGGTACGTGTACCACCGGCATGGCATAATAGCATCTTATTAGCACCCGGTTCTCGGAAAGTAAGATGTTTGGATACATGAACTTAACTTTAGTCTCTATATTTAAACACTAAATTAGAGTATTAAATATAGACTACTTACAAAACTAATTACATAAATAAAACATTGGTGGATAAACCATTTATACTCTCGGTTGGTAACCGCCTTTAGTCCCGGTTTTTCAACCGGTTGGTGTTACCAACCGAGACTAAAGATACCTTATCTTAGGACTAAAGAGAGGGTAGCGGCAGTCCCATTAGGTCTCTTTCTTTTCATTATTTTTCATTATTTTTTAGCTAGAGTTTAATCCTGTATTTTCTCCCAAATCAAGTGGGATACATATCCCCAAATCAAACCTCAAATCAAAATAACATCCCAAAACATTCACATCATAAATCTTAAGTTACTTATACACACAAATCAAATACATCACAAATCTTAAAAAAATTACACACAAACCAAATACATCACAGATTATACATCTCAGATCATGCAACAAATCACAAAATTATACATCTTAGTGAATCACAAATTATAAAAAACAAAAAAGATGCCGACAGCGGCCGCCGCCTGCCGCCGCTCGCCACTGGGCCCGTGCGCGGCCCAGCCGGCCGCCTGCTGCGTGGGAAGGGAGGAGGGGGAGGAGAGGGCCGGGGATGGGAGGGGAAGGGGAGGGGGAGGAGGAGAGGAGGAGAGGGAGATCGATCTGAGAGGATGAGTGCGAGGCGGTTGTGGAGGAGAGGACAGGGAAGAAGGATTATATATTAAGCGTTGAATTTTAGTCCCGATTGGTAATACCAATTGGGACTAAAATCTTTAGATCTTTAGTCCCGGTTGATAACACCAACCGGGAGTAAAGTTAGGATCTTTAAAGATCCCGGGTGGCCTGACAAGACCTGACAGGTTTAGAACCGGGACTAAAGATCAAATATGCCCATTGTAGCCACCAACCGGGGCTAACCGGGACTATTGTGGATTTCGGCCGACCGACTAAAGATGGTTTCTCCACCAGTGAAAGCTAATTTGCAAGACAAATTTTTTAAGCCTAATTAATCCATAATTAGAGAATGTGTATTGTAGCATCGCATAGGCTAATCATGGATTAATTAGGCTCAATAGATTCGTCTCGTGAATTAGTCCAAGATTATGGATAGGTTTTATTAATAGTCTACGTTTAATATTTATAATTAGTATCCAAACATCTGATGTGATAGGGACTTAAAAGTTTTAGTCCCATTTAAACAGGGTCTAAGGTAACTAATCAAGGCCATAACATGTAGTGCACCGCTTGTTAATGAATCTAATCATATATATATGTGTGTATAGATTCATTAACATCCATATAAATATGGACAATACTAGAAAATCTTACCATATGAAACGGAGGGAGTAATTGGCATGGTGAAGTTAATAAGCCCTAAATATATCCTGTTTTACATGCTTGTAGTTGTTAGCTAGATAGCACATGTACACAAGAGTTCCTCACAGTAAAAATGTGATGATATAATTAGCAAAAAAATGCTATATATGGTGTATCTACATGTTAATTAATTAGAAGGGAAGAAAAGAAACGGGAGAAAATTAATTGCTCCGGCCTACGGCATGGATCACCTATACTTGACGACACAACGCGGTGCAATCGCTTCCGGTGTATATATATGCATGCATATATATGTAGCCGATGGGCACACACACAACTGATCATCGAGCCGGCCTAAAGGAAACAATGTAACGATTCAATACGCGGCAACCACCATGAAAGCTACTGCAAAGCATTCCCGTGTTTAAAGGCGAACTGTTTCTTGTTGTGTATATGAGCTAGCGCTATATATTGCAGCTTGGAGTATCTTGAGAAGGAAGAAAGCATCATGCAGAATTTCCTCTCCGTAGGCACACGTATCTCGTAATAATGTCAAAACATTTTAGGGGGTGTTTAGATTCAAGATGGTAAAGTTTTGGCGTGTCACATCGGATATTATATAGGGTGTCGTTTGAGGTGTTCGGGCACTGATAAAAAAACTAATTACATAATCCGTAAGTAACCCGCGAGACAAATTTATCAAGCCTAATTAATCTATCATTAGCAAATATTTATTGTATCACCATATTGTCAAATTATGAAGCAATTAGGCTTAAAAGATTTGTCTCGCAAATTAGTCGTAATCTGTATAATTAGTTATTTTTTTAGCCTATATTTAATACTTCATGCAGGTGTTCGATGTGACATGGTGTAAAATTTTAGGGTGAGATCTAAACAGGCCCTTACACTAGCTAGCTACTCCCTCCGTTTCACAATGTATATGTCTAAATTCATTAATATCAATATGAATATGGGAAATGATAGAATGACTTACATTGTGAAACGGAGGGACTAGTTATTGCACAGTTGACATGCCATATTGCCTTGCGTATGACAAATACAATTTTACCATCAACTCATCAAGTTACTAGGTACTCTCTTTGTCTTAAAAAGATTCAATAAAAAAATATTATTTCTCCTAATGCAACGAATCTAAACAAAAGGTTATTCAAATTTGAGTTTTTTTTTTTAACGGAGTAAGTATATATACACATGCATATATTGGCACTCTTAAGCCTTGTTCGGTTAATCCCTCCCACAAAGGGATTGGGAGGGATTTGGAGGGGATTTATTCCACACCTATTGTGGTGTGGAATTATTCCCCCTCAATCCCCTCCATTCCTTCTCTCTTGGGGATTAAACGAACAAGGCCTTAAGCTGTATAGCTAGCTGGGAAAAAAATACTTACCGTTCTGTGGGAAGACAAGCATTAACTAGGCCGTGTTTAGATTCCAACTTTTTTTCTTCAAACTTCCATCTTTTCCGTCACATCAAATGTTTGGACACATGTATGGAGTATCAAATGTGGACGAAAAAAAATCAGTTGCATAGTCCGACTGTCAATCACGAGACGAATCTTTAGAGCTTAATTACGCCATGATTTGACAATGTGATGCTACAGTAAACATTTGCTAATGACGGATTAATTAGGCTTAATAGATTCGTATCGCGGTTTACAGATAGAATCTATAATTTATTTTGTTATTAGACTACGTTCAATACTTTAAATATGTATTCATATACTTAAAAAAATTTGACACGTAAACTAAACACAGCACTAGACAAATTTATATACCAGCCGCCGGCTAGCTGGTAGCTTGTTCTAACTGCGAGACAAATTAATTCCAACGGGTGGACCTGGACCAAAGCTAGCTAGCCGTAGCACACACAGCTGCGTCATGCACATGTACCACCAAGTACTGTACGGTTAAATTAGCATGGCAAGTTAGCATTGGCCCGGGAAATTAACTCGTTTGTTTTCTTGCATGTGTTTATAGGCATCCATGCACACGCAAGGGACGGTAGGGGTCGGGAGAGAGGGCCAACGCAAGCACGTCACAGTGTTTATAGTACAGCAGAATAGCAGACACTGTCACAGTGTTCAGTGGTGGCAACAAGCAATGCATGCAAGCATGCAGACTTGCAGAGGCAGATAGAGGGGTGGCCATGGCGAAACGAGGCAAAAACGAGGACCAGCTAATAGCTAGGACTCCCTTCCTATTATTGTACATATTCATATACTTCTCTCTCTATAAAAAAAAAGCCTAGTATTAGCATGTAACATACAACGAATCTAAATATAAAGTATGTTCAAATTCGTTATACTAAGATGTGTTATGTCATAGTACGAGGTTAAATTTTTTTAGGACAGAGAGAATAGATGTTATTGAATCTATACATATATATATGTCTATATTTATTATCATTTATATAAATGTGGGCAATATTAAAAAATCTTATAATATAAAACGGCGGAAGTAGCTAGCTCTTCTCGCTCGGCTGCACCTGGTTACTACGCTACGTTGCTGGCCATGTGACGGCGTGGGCCGGCGAGGGAAGAGGGAAGGGAACAAGTTAGCTAGATAGCCCTACTACGCTAGCTGTAATATATATTGGAGTAATTGTCATCAGGTCCACACCTTTGGAAAACAACTGCTTTCCCATCCATCCAAACCCCGAAATAATCATTGAGGCTGCGTGCAAATGCAACGGCCAGGGCAAAAACACAAATATCTCCGGTATAAAAACGACGTCGATCGATCGTACATCGCAGCCATGCATGAATTAGTGATGCGTGGTAATGTAATTAAACTGCATGTGAAATTGTTATCGAATTGTGCTAGTGGTGGCTAGATATACTAATTGTCCGGTCGACAGGAGACGCCCAGAGATCTTTCAACTAGCTCCACCAAACCGATTTACTCCAGTTTTAAAGTCTCATCTCTTATATATATTTGATATTAGATTCTTTTCTAATATTTGTATCTTAATTGTCTGGTCGATAGGGGCGGTTCGATATTAATTCACTCGGTATGGACAAGGGATATGTTTGCCAGAACTGCATGCGGTACGGTAACTACGTACTCATCAATAATTCCATTCCGTACCGACGAGTATATGCAACAAGGGCAATGCACAATGCACTTTATTTGATGATCAATCCTGTAGTAGTATATATCACGAAAACGGTTGCAGCCTGATGGTGTGCCAACATGCAGCAATTAAGGTTAGGCATAAGCAGAGGGAGGGGTTAATTAGCATGAGTGGTAGCCATACGTTGCGCTTAATTAAGCATAAGAGTGGGGGGAGGAGACGGAGATAGGGGTGGTGGGGGCGCTGGGAGTAGACAGGGACTAGAGAGGTGAGAGGGAAATGATGGTCACGTCGGCAGGGCGGGGGTAGTGTTGGCTGGCGCGGGTGCCCGGCCGCCAACCGACACGTGGCAGGGGGTACGGCAGGGGCCCTGCGAAAGCAACCGCCACGTGATGCCCAGCAGGGCGGTGTCAGACCCCCGAAAGGGACTCTCACACTCACGCACCCAAATGCCCAACCCATGGCCTCCTCTCTCATCTGCGCTTCGGAGTACAGTACAGTACGTACCCAAGTGCGTGCGAAGTTTCCAACCGACACCCCCCGCGCCCGGCACGCCCGCGACGACACGCTACGCACGCCGCCCACTCTCTCTCTCGCGAGATCACCTCAGTACCACGTACGTACGCACCCGACCCGCGTACCCGGCAACAAGCGGGGGTGCACGTAGAAAATGGTAGGAGTGGCTCCACACAGGCTGGCGCGCGTATTTGGATCAGTTAACTAATCCCCGCCCCCTCGTGGGCGCTGCTGCAGCGCGCGATTAGTTAGTGTATAGTTTTAGTTAATCACGGCGTACTCGGCTACTGCTGCTACGGCGACGAGGAAACGGAGTCACGTGTATGGAGGTGCGGGGGGCGCAGCGCAACTGCGTAAGCACGAGTGGGCACGTGCCGCGGGGATTCCGGGGACCCCCCACGCTCTCTCTTCTCGCCTCGGGATCCTCGTCGCTGTCACGTGATTCGATGCCGTTGCCACACACCCGCGCCACCTTCCGCTTCCGCTTCCGTCGTCGCACGCATATCGCTCGGTTAATTCTCCCCCCGTTGCAACGACACACATGACGGGCGGTGAGCGGGCCGGAGTAGTATACAGTAGCTCGCGAGATATATGTACGTACAGGTTGGCATGATCAGACAGATGATATATACTGTATCATCGCGACTTCTGCTGCAGAATATAACAAGTGAATTATGACAAGTGGCCGGCCGGCAGGCCGGTGCTAGCTTCACCCGGTTCTCGGATACCGTGCCATGTACTGTAGGAGTACTGCTTTGCATGCCTGCTGTCAGACATTCAGTTATGCGTGAGGTGTGACGTCCGAGTTTTACAGTAATCCAGTACTACTAGCTAGTACATCCAGCTTCCCTCCAAAACTTTATAACCAGGCATGCAAGTACTACTAGGCATGCAGGATGAAGGGAAACTGGAGTAGCTATCTGCCTCATTCCATCTTGCTCTCCTACGGACACTAGATACCTCTGCACATACAATATGATCGAGTACGTTTGATCCCGATCAGGGAGTGAGGGATGACACATTCTCATTTCTGTCGCGAATGTTGGATATTCTTTTTCACCGATTTATTAGAGCCCATTTTGCTTTCACCTTACCATGAGTCTCAATCAAATAAAAACAAATTAACAGCATGCTATATACTGTACATTTATTGTATGAACAAATTACTGCGGTTTTACATGTGTTGGGAGAAATACGACCCAACAAGTTAGTAGTAGTTGTCAAGAAGCTAGATGTACCACCGGTCACATAATTATAGCCAATAATAAACATATATTCCAGTGTTAACTCTGGTAAATTCCTTGTCAACTGAGAATACGTCAATAGCCCAAAACCTTGTGTAATAGCCTCCTTGGCTTGAGCCTAGATTTTGTACGGAGGAAGATGCATGCTGCTAATTAGTACTATATGCCTCTGATATTAACTGTCTCATTATGTGCACTCTCACGCAAAAACAAAAAATGATCGTCACATCAACTAGATTCTTTGTTTGTGAGAGCTAAGAAGACAGAAACGAGCATATATAGATGCGCAAAACAAACAGAATTTACAAGTTGCGGCCGAGAGCACAGATAATGCTACCTAGAAGCAAAGGATTAAGGGCGCCGGTGTTTGCAAATGGGACCAATGGTTGTCAACACCTTGATCAATAACATACTGACCGAAAATTGTATAATTTCAATGCCACCTAAGCAAGTACTGTCGAGCCCTGGCGACAAACATACAGAACCCCCACATCTCACAGTAAATTATGCCATTATAGGTGTTCTCCTTGGGTTACAGTAAATGAGTGTTGGCAGTAGAAAAGGAAGGACGCAAAATGGTGGTCCTCTGGTCGTACACAGGTGAAGGGGAGGTGTACAGCTAGCAAACGATATCGTACATTTCCGTGTCCCTGACAAGACAACAGCGCGCTGCTCCACCTCCAACCTGTGGTCCTTCATGTGGTCACAAAATGGCAACCATCCCATCCATCATCAATTTAGCTATATGACCATATCCACCGTTTATTATGCAAATGTCTCATGTTTTTGGGCCCATTACATCATTGGGATTCTCATTGGCTTGCAATGGATGGTTCTAATCATGACTAATGAGAAAACAGCTAGAAATAAACAGCCTTTTGAAAATCGTCGATATTCATCAGTGTATAGACAAAATCAAATTTTATCATTAAGGGCAGTGGTCCTTTGGTTATACTAGTGCAGATTAGTTGAGAAAAAAAAGCCATATTCCGACATGTCACCCTTATACATGTGTTATTAATTGGAGTGGCAATAGTTGCTTCTCTTGTCACAAAGCAAGTTGGAAAAGGACCCCCTCGGCAAGCTCAACTGCTCTAATAGGCCATGACAGACCCTTGATCACCCCCAATTAAGCAAACGAAAAAAATATATATATTGCTCTAAAAGATGTCATCAGTAATTTACTGTTTAACCAACGGGTCAATTTTGGATGGTGATGTTTGCTACAGTGTAATGTGCAAGCGCACACACCTGAATATCTGGCTCTAAAGCTCCGTGTAACCACGACGACGTCAAACTCCATTTCAAATGTCTAGTTCATCCAACAGTTGTGGCTCCTTCACAGAGAGAAAAAAAGAAGAGAAAAGGAAACAAAAATGCTATGGATGGAGATACTAGCTCAGATAGGTGCAAGTCGTTCGAAAATGAGGTGATGAGGGGCAAGCGAGAGAGTACGGAAGGGTGTAAGGAACGGCCGAAGAGGCATCCACGTCTCGGACCGGAGGCTGGGGGGCAGCGTGCATGATTGCGGTGGCGCCGGCGCGCGGCTTTCTTTCCCCTCCACGACGTTAATTTTCACCGCGCGCGATCGCATGCGGAGTACGGTAGCCGGCCGCGCTCCCTGCCGCACGCCGAACTGGCGCGGCCGTCGTACGTGGAGGTGCGGCCACAGACAGTGGCACTGTTGATGTCTTGCAAAAATAGCATACGACTATAGGAGCGCCACTGTACGTACCACCACTGCATGGGCACTCTATGCACCACCATGCCTTGTGTGGATAACGTGCATGCATGATCAAACCAGCGTCCCCCTCTATCTCTCTCTCTAATTTTTGCAATCTGCTTGCTATAGCTCCCTCTCTCCTGGGAGCTAGTACTAGTAGTGAAGGTGCGTTCCTTCATGGGGGATTGGGTGAGAAAGCCCATTATATTCCGCGCGCACGCTTTCTAAACTACTAAATGGTATATTTTTTAATATGTAGAAAGTTACTTTAAAAAATCATATTAATTTATTTTTAAAATTTAAAATAATTAATACTTAATTAATCATGCGCTAATGGCTCACCTCATTTTAAGTATTTTTCCAATCTTCTCAATCTTCTTCTCCTCGAACTCACCCTCAATCGGAGAAAAGAGGAGAGAAGTTGCAATTGCACACATTGGGCGACGGTGAAAGGAGCTAAAAAAAGGGGAGGGGATGGAAAGTAAACGCGAGGGGAGGGGGGGGGGGGGTGCGGTGGAGTGAGGCGCGGCAGGGCAGGGCAGGGGGGGGGGGGGGTCCCATGAGCGCCGACACTCCACGTTGCCTTGACGTCAACCCGGACGCGCCCTTTACCTGCGGTAACTACCACCGCAGCAGCGGCTGCCCCCACGCGCCAGCCATCCGCACCGCACACCAACCAATCTCTCTCATTGGCAACTGCTTCTGCTTCCTCTTCCATGGCCACCGCCACATTCCCACCTCACCTCACCTCATCATTGATTACTGCGTCAAGGTAGTAGTATCAGCAGCAGCAGCAGCAGGCTTGCAGTGTCATCACAAGTGAAAGTGACTGGCTTCCGGTGTGTAGATATAGTGGTCTGCAGTAACTTTATCACATACCAGCATTTCTCAATTCTCAGGCCACGAAAGCAACTGCCATGCCATACACACTGTGCACTACTAATCTCCCTTCGCGCACTCATTGGCTCATCTCTCATATAATTTTCCATTCCCATTTACACAGCCACAGAAAACTAATCACTGACAGGTGGCCCGTGAACAGTGGGCCCATGGGGAGTCATCTGTTGACAATATAATGGGGGTAGCTACCTAGGTAGCGTGTAGATGTAATCGCGTTTCGCATGGAAAAAAGTCATTCATAGAAAGGGTGCCGGGTATATATAGGATCCTAGCTATAGATAGCTGGCTAGCGCCCTTTTGGAGTTTTGACCAGACCCGTTTAGAGTGTCAATTGAGCAAGCTGTGGTCAAGCTGAGACAGCTCACTTCAAGCTCGCTAGCTGTATATAATGTATACATCAAACACAGAATCGTAATGTGCCCGAGCGCTTTAAGCATGTGATTACGGTGTGATCGCTCGTAGTGGCACACCATTTCTTTTTTCTCTTTAGCGAATATATATGTAGCCCACGCACGCACTCGTGATCACCTCTAAGATTTTGACTCCCGGCCACAAATATCCCAAAATTTTATATTTAACCGGGTCTACGAGTATAACTGTTATTTTTATATTCCATTCTTAACATTATCTCTCAAAACACAATTGCATTGCCCATACAGTTAATTTTTTTTGGCCATTTTCTCGTTCTCTGATCGATTAACACGGTATAATTTTAGAATTCAGGAGCAAACCCCGGTGGTTACTACTCGCCAAACGATAGTGCACACACACATGCATGTACAGCAGTCTGACATGTTTGTTAGGGGATGCAAAGTGTGATCGTCATCATCCATGAAATGAAGGACACACCATATAGGAGCAGCCAAATGGTTGGCAGGCAGAGACCAAAATGGAGCTATCCAATAGAGTGGAAGCACAACTGGTTTTTTGTACGTTGAAACTTTAAACAAGTGTCTAAAGTTAATAATTACTAGTACTACTGTTAGGTTATAAAAAAAGCTGACTAGTTACTGGTGTCACCTAAAGGTTACTACTCCTCCACTAGAGGGGCCAGCGCGTTAAACGACAGCTTCGCATCATTAGCTCACGTATCAATATTCCGTGTGTCAGGCGCACCATGTGTCAACATGTCCAATGTCGGGTGGTCATTTCAATTCATCTTGCACCTGCTGCTGCTGCTTGTGTACACCTAGTACTCCTATCTCGGTTAACTTAGCTTTTCCACCTCCCATGCGTTAATTTACTGCGTGCACCACGTGCCAGTAGGCTTTTTTACCGTACGTGCGTGGTATATACGTACGTACACCTACTCATACGGTCTGTATATATGCATGCATATATATGGGCTCAATTGCTGCCATCCGTGTAGTCGAAAGCGAGCTATACCACTCAGCTCGAACAATTCAGATATTTTCTTAAAATTGTTGTGAAACTTGTATGAACTACAACTAGATATGAACGGGGATATGTTAATTGAAAAACCTCGGCTCTCAAGCACAAATGGTGAAGGCCAACGTCTCCTTTTATAGAGGCCAGGGATGGCGTCGCCTATGCCTCCTGCTTATCTCTTCGCTACTGTATCTTCACGGGAGCTGGCTAAAGTCGAGGCCTTTCCACCGAAAGTTTTACTCTTCACAGTGATATGTCATTCACCGCACCCTATATTGTCCCCTTATCCTTTATAGGGTGTCCTTCTGGATTCTTTCTTGGGTAATCTTCTGAATTTCTTTTATTCTTTTATTCTTCTTCCACGCCCAAATTGTTGATATTCTATTATCAATATATATTGAAAAACATATTTAGCTTATATTAATTTATTCATCTGGTTGCCCATGGCCACCAAGATCCATTGTGTCCAAATCAGAAAAAGAAACTTCTAATTTCTCATCTACTGCCTTTTTTATTTGCTCAAATTTCTGATCCATTTCTTGTTTTAATTCTTTAAGTATTTCTTCCTTCAATTCCTTCTTTAACTGTGGGGAGGCTTCTTCAAATTTTTCTATTATCTTCCAATCAATATATTCCCCATCTAATGGATCCACTCCTTTTGTTAAGCATTCCTTGTATGTGGGTTTTTTAAAAAACCCTTCTTCTTTTATAGTCATCTTAATAGGTATTTCTGAAGTCTTCTTTCCTTTAGCTTTTTTGCATTTTTGAATATATTCTTTTGCAGCAGGCTCTAGATAATAATTTATTCCTAATATTTTTCTAGCTTGGCTTAATGCTTCATCAATATCCTTATATTTCTTCCAAGATATTCCTCCCATTAATTTAGCATCTATTTTTTGAGCCACAATTTCTTCAAAAGAAATGTAGACCCCAGGGAGCTTTCCATCAAATACTACATATATAGGCTTTTGTTGGATTACTTCATGATCTTCATTGGCAGGCATTAATGACCCATTTATTAGGTGAAAATATTCAGAGAGGCTATTCAATATTGATAACAAATACCCTTTTTCTTCCCTTTTATTATTGTATTGGTACCAGAAATTATCCAAGATGCACTCTTGAACTTCATCTAGGATTATATGGTCCTTTGGCTTAAATTTATATGAATTTGGTGGGAATATTCTGAGTTTGTTGTCATCTCCAAATGTGAAGCACTCGACTCCGGCGTAATTCATTGATCTTTTCATACCTGAAATATGGTTAAACGAGAAAGCATGTCAGGTAAACTATTATCTTTCCCCTTAATATGTTCAAATATAACTCTATAACCATTTCCTGTAATAATATCTTCAAATAAAATCCATCTTCTAGTTGAGCTTTTCTTGCTATTAAGCTGGTTATAATATCTACAGATGGCTTCACAATCAGTTCTAACCGTGAATTCTTTAAATCCTAGGTATAACCTAAAGGCATTAATTGCATTGATAATTGCCATGATCTCTCTATCTGTATTATTGACAGTTTTTAATTTATAACTTCCAGAAGCATACCTACATATTTTTTCTTCTGATTTAGCGGAAAATTTAGTAGGTCTTTGCTTTAATATAGCACCCCAACCTTGTTGTGATGCATCGGTTTCAATGATAAAGTAACTTTCTTCTAATGGTAATTCTAGAGGTTTTAGTTCTTTCACTTTTTCTTTTATTAATCTTACTAATTTAATGTCTTCAGAATTAAAATATTTCTGACCATTTTTTCTTAATTTAGCGTATAAAGGTCCTGCTAGCTTTGCTAAATTGTTGATGTGATTTCTAGCATAATTTACAAGTCCTAGGAATTGCTGTAATTTCTTTTTGTCATTCATAGCATCAGGAAATTGTAAAATTTTCTTAGCAATATGTTCTTGCAAATGAATTTTGCCTTCTCCTATTTCATGTCCAAGGAAGTTAACTTTTTCTTTGCATATCTCCATCTTCTTTTTTGATAGGATTAAACCATTTTGCTCAACCTTTCTAAAAAATAATTCTAGGTGAGCAATATGATCCTTATAAGTTTTTGAAAATATTAACAAGTCATCTATATATACTAACACAAATTCTTGATTATCGTTAAAAATGTTTTGCATTTTTCTTTGAAATAGGGCAGGTGCATTTTTTAATCCTAGTGGCATTACTAGCCATTCATAGTGTCCCTGGGGACAGGTGAATGCAGTCCATTCTATAGACTCTTCTGCCATTTTTACTTGCCAAAACCCAGCTTTTAAGTCAAATTTCGAGAAATATTTGCTACCTTGTATCCTATTAATCCATTCTTGCTTATTTGGGATATTATAGGCATCTTCTATAGTATTATCATTTAGCCTTTTATAATTTATGACCATCCTAGATTTACCTCTAACTTCTTCCGCATGATTTCTTACTATAAATGCTGCAGACCTATGTGGACTTCTACTCTCTCTTATTGCTCCTAGTTTCAGCAGTTCTTCTATATGCATCTTAAATTCTTCTATATCTTTCGGAGTTGCTTCTATTGGGCTGGTCTTAATAATATATTCTGGGTTTATTATATTAATTTTACACTCGATAGCATTTTTCTCCCAATATTTCATAGGAATTTCTCCTATAATTTGGATATCCTCTAATCTTTGAACAATTTTTTCTATATCCTTTTTAGACTTAATATCCCTATACCAATTTGGTGCAAATGCTTGTAATCCTATGCACTCTATATTGGAATTTGATATATAATAGATGTCTATATTCTCACTAAGTTCATATTCATTAATTCTTTCTTCAGACTCAAGGTTGAGTGCTTCAAGGTTGTCGGGTTTGATTCTAGCTCCACCACGCTTTCGTACCTCTGAGATATATGGCACATTGTTTTGATATGGGATAAAAGTAATTCCTTGCTCATGTATTACTGTGGTTTGTACCGATTGTTGTAAAAACCTTAGGCCAATTATCATGTCATCACTTATCATGGATAAGTTTCTTATTGTAATCTCATCTATTATATATTTAGTTCCATTAATGTATACTTCAACATTATGAGCTAGCTGATTATGAATTTTCTTTATTCCGGACATGTCTGTAGAGACTTCTGCCTTATTATCATCAATTGTATGAACTATTTCTAGACATTTTATGAAGTACTTATCATGAATAATATTTTTTGTACACCCAGTGTCTACTAGTGCTAGAATTTTATATGATACCTTGGGTGATAGTTTTACTTTTACCGGTATTCTTATTCCCAAAATTTCTTTGAAAGGCAGTTTTACTATATATTTATTTCCGAAATTAGTTATGGCATCTTTTAGTTGAATTATTTTAGCAGTATTACTGTCTTTTAATGTTATCACTTGCTCTTTAAATTCGGTATTTTGTATATCCTTATTTTCTGGTAATGCCTTAATATCATAGTTAATTTTTAGATTCTCTAGTTCCACTTCTAGTTTATTTATTCTGTTTTCTAAAACTCGTACTCTACTAGATAATATCCTTTCATCTGATTCTAATTCTATCTCTTTTCTCCATTTTTGTTTATTTGCTTTTATACATTCAGCACAAGCTTGTTTTAAGCATATACTACAGGTTACTCTATTATCTTGGCTTGGGTAATAGATGCAAAAAGCACATTTAATGTTATAATCTCATTTTCCTCTAATCCAATCATGTTCACAATTTAACTGATCCATCAATTCTATTTTTAAACCGGCTAGTTCGTCAATTAAATCTAACTCTTCATCGGTTGATTCATACTCTTCATTGGTGTTTTCAATTTCATCTGTTTCTATGATAGAATATATTGATTCGTCATCTTTTATTTCATCATCACATACTAATATATTTTCATTTACGCTATCTATAATTAAAACTCTCTCTTGTTCTTCATATTTACTAGAATATCTTTTTTGATCTTTATTTGGGCAAGTTCTACTTAAATGATCTGGTGAATTACATATGAAACATCTGCATGTCTTATCATAAGTTTTCTTTGGGTTATATCTTCTTACATTTCGTTTATGTAAGAAAGGTGCTCTATTATCTGATCTTCTTAAGAAGTACCTTTTCTTTGTCTTTATATTATTGCTATTTCTACTTTGATATCTATGGTTTCTTTTATTTCTAGGCCTATCTTCTCCATATGATAAAGGTATTTGTATTATTTTATTGCAAAAATTATAATCAGAATGTTTCATTGACCTTTGGGCTTGTATTCCTGTGCATATTTTTCTTAATTGTTTGAACACGAAGGTTATGGCTTGGGAAATATTAATTTCAGCTCCTTCAGTTTCCTTTTTATATTCCTCAAAAATCATACTACCTAATGGGTCAGGTAGTTTATTAAAATATCGCTCAACTATTCCCTTATTGTATCCTTGCTTAGCAGTTGTTGCATTATATAGATAATGTTGAGAAAATTCCTTTATACCTTTCCAGCTTGTTAAAGTTAATTTTTCTATTTCTTTTAATCTTTCATTTTGCAGGGTTGTATATCCTAATTCTGGGTCTTCAGCTATGATAATATTAGATACTATATTTGCAAAGTTGTGAGGATTACTTCCTGCTCTTTTTAGCTCTTCGTAGTTATTAGGATTCTTTTCAACCCATTGTTCCCATAGGACTTTAGCAGATTCACCCAAAAATGTTTCTAAATAAGTTATCATATCCTCCACCTTATTCCCTATATTATGCTGATTTTGTATGTATTTTTGAACTATTAACCCCTTCCAAATACTAATGATATTTGGCCAGTCTATGGGATCATGTGCTGCTAGATTTAGTATAGCCCCATCACTTTTTTGATTTTGAAATTTTATTGGTTTCTCAAAATCTCTTCTTTTAGTGCCCATGTGCCTATACTATCCTGGGATATAATGATATGAATATTCTTCTTTTTCTGGAGGCCATCTTCCTGCTGCCCTGGCTGGTCTTTCTCTTTCTCCTTCATTTTTTACAGAACCCTCTCCGTATCTTTTCCTTTTTCCTGTTCCCAAATCTACTTCCATAGCTTCCATTGCATTATCTAGATTATGCAAACCTTCCTCATCCAATGAGTCTATAAAATCATTATATTGTTCTGCATTATCTTCTTCTTCTATATTCTCTATTTCCTCTATCAGGTTGTTTTCTTCTTCATAACTCTCTAGTAATAATTTCTCATTTACTTCCCATTGCTCTTCCTCACTTAATACCTTATCTAACTTTTGGATTTCTTCTCTTGGTTCTTCTGACTTTATTTGTTCTATTTTAATTTCCTGGGTTCTGGGGGTTTCTATGGCCAAGCTTTTCTCTTTTTTTTGTTTCTTAATCCTGGATAGTTCTCTATAGAAATAAAGTTCCTTGTCTCTAATTTTAGGCCACTCACTTTTCATAGAGTTATTATATTCATCTGCTATATCTCTTAATTTATCTTCATAATATTTTATTTCACTTTCATGGTCTAATTTTTCCATCAATTCAGATATACTATGTCTTCTGTTATCTATAATATCTCTGTCAGATGATTCTGCATCCAAATCATCCGAAGCTCTGGTTTTATAATTTGTAAATCTAATACTAACATTCCCTTTGCTGTCTTGGTAACTTATGAAGTTTTCAGGCTGACTCAAGGTTTTATTTTTTATAAATTCACTAATTGGCCATTTTTCTCCTGCTCTTTCTTCAGAGTCTATTATTAAAGGGCTCATGAATTTTATTCCTTTAGAATGCATTTTTTCTATCACATCATTTACATTGATTTTGTATTTGGAGGCACTTCTATTAGTCAATCTTCCTATAAATTCTATACTTATTAATAAATTTGTTCCCTTAAACTCTTCGTATCCTTTTGTTTGGAAACCAAAACTCATTTTATCTATGAATTCATTTACAGGCATCATTAAATCAGGCGCTATATAGGTTATCAACATATTTTCATTCATATCTCCTTCTAGATAGCCTAAAGATGCTTTGTTTATTGTGTCCCATCTTTTATCTAATAAGGTTATTAGCACTTTAGCTCCTAATTTCTTTCTTGTCATTCCTTTGATTCCTATTATGTACATACCTTGGTGAATATACTTATATCCTGAATATTTTAAACTATTTTCAAATTCTTTAGCTACTATTTTTAATTCTACTGGCTTTGTTAGAACACTTAATTCTACTTCTCTAGATATTCTATAAAGCCCATTCTTATTCTCAAAAAATCCCATGCAGTATACTTGTTGAGGCCTTATTGCCCTTAAAGTATCTCGTTGATATCTTTCGAGCTGCTTATCTACTTGTGCAACATCTTTCAGCTCATCTATGTCATCATATTTGCCTTTTTGTTTATCAGAACAGTTATCATCTCTGCTTGCTATTCTTCTAAAGAGACTCCTAGATATGTCCATTTTTTAGAATTAATGGCTTGTGAAGATGAGATTATGCCAGATGAAGCCAAAACTATTTCCTTACCTTTACTAGAGTTGATTTTGTCTAGTAATTCTTTAATATAATCACTATTCTGTGAAATTTTATTTTGCCTTATCTTATAATCTTCTAATAATTCTAATGTAGTATTTAGCTTATTATTAAGAAAAGAATATTGTTCTACAAATTGCTTTTGTTCTTTATATATATCTTCTAACTTTTGCTCTAAATCTTCTTGTCTCTTACTCCAATTTATATAGAAATTATATATTAAATCTACAATTAAATTTAGTTGGCTATTATTAGAGTGCCAACTATGTTCTTCAGTATGGCTTAGTCTACACCTTATGTTGATATTATCTTTGGTATTTATTAACTTTCCAATATTAGCTTCTAAATTTAGCTTCTCTATGATTACCAGGCTCTGATACCACTTTATAATTAATTCACAACTAAAACCACGAAGACACCATTCAGAGCAAAGCTTCCAAGCGCGCTCTCACCCTCCATTCCATCTTTCTTAGTAGTAGTTCCTCTAGCCTACCTTGCATAATATATATTGAAGCAAGGAGTTGTAATATAAAGGTTTGTAAGGTGAGAAAAACTTGTTTGTATCTACCTTCGGGGTTCCCGAAAGGGAAAACCGTATGTAAGCCTATTTGCTTAATATGAAGTAATTTTCTTTAAGTTTCCCTGTTTGTTTGCTCTAGATAAGCGTTTATGCTAGGGACCCTATAGGAGAAACCTCTCGGATGTTCTCGTTTTTAGCCTGCATCTTGCATAGGCGTCTGGAGAACCAGTATCCGTAGAGAAGTGTTCCCCTCGGGTGGAACTGCCTGGGGAGATGGTAAACGCTTAGCTAGTTCAAATATGACTAGGGATACCTGAAGTTGGTTGCTTAAATAGGCAGATAAGTGAGGCATACGGCTAGTACCGAGTAGGACTTTAAAATTTCTAAATCAAGCGCCGGTTGTTTTTGGATTCGCCACCCTGCAAAGATCCTAAAAATTTAAAGAAAGTTTTCGAGTGAACAGTAACCTGTGAACAGTAGTGAACAGTAATTCTGTACTCATAATAAGTGAATTCAGCACTAAGAATAGTTGTGAATAGTTGTGAATTAATTATATATATATATATATATATGTGTGTGTGTGTGTGTGTGTGGAGCGAGTTATGAGAGTACTTGAGGGAACCAAACAAGAGGTGGTGGCACTGGAAGGCCTTTTACGTTAGTTACCAAACGATCCCATCATGGCATGTGCGCAGTCACGGCGCGGCGCTCGGTCGCACGAACGCACCACGGGCACGCAGGCAGGCAAGGCAGGCAAGCCGATGGGGACGTAGTAATTGGCCTGTGGCCTATATAAAGAAAGATTCCTCCTCTCCAGGGCCAGCCAGCCCCCGCCCACTCGTCAGTGCCAAAACCTACTCGACCACAACGGCGACGACGTTATGTTTAACGTACGTACGCTGCTAACTGTTGCAGGCTAGCTTTCAGTTGCGACGACGCGCGCCATCCTGTTAATGTTCAATCGTTGGGCTTGTTTATATTTTTACCATTCCAATTCATGTTATTATTTGGTAAAATTAATAATTATAGGGCTATATTTAGTTTGTTACCAAATTTTGATAATGTCTATGAAATTTTAACAACATTATATTGAGCACATCCTACTAAAACTTGAAAATATTGCCAATTTGCTAATTTTGGCATTACCAAATTAATGAAATGATTCATTTTAGCGTACGGACCCGTCATGTTATTGTCTTATATATCTCGGCCGCAACAAAAATTTTAATTTTTAAACTTCATTTTAATTTTATCTGAATGTTTTTGTATCGTAGTTTACTTTGATGTTGCATTAGCTTTTAAATCGTTAAGAGCATGGATAAAAAAAGTTTTATTATGTTTATTTGATGTTACTTCGTTCATCTCATATTATCATTGGATGCATCAATTGCAACCTCAGCCAACTCCAATTTTACCTCTCATCATATCAACGGTGACACATGAATGGGAAATATTTTTAGGGTCACTCTTAATATCTACTTGTTGACTTATCAGCCCCAATCAAAATTTGATCTTAGAGTAACTTCTAATGAATCAACATCAAGAGTGGTGTTAATTTTATGAGAATATAGCTGGAGTAAAACCGGGCGGTTAACCATTCTGGATGGCAGACTTTCTGCTGCCGAGGGAATTGAAGCAGTATGAGTATGTACGGGAGAGCTAGCGAGCTGATGAGTGGGAGAGTGCAAGCTGCGACCTGTAGCTAGCTAGCATTGATTTCGATCGGGGGCCAGGATGCTTCGGCATCCGTTTTCCATGGACACTCCCGCAGGCTACAGCTCATGGAGTCACGTGCTCGTGTGCATGCATTGCGGTTAAAGTAACGGGGCAGATTCTTTTAATTTACTAGTAGCCCCCCTCTTTGTTTTTTGTTGGACCAAAACAAAACTAGTCCATCGATGGTTTAATTAAGTAGTAAATTTTTTAGATGCCCCCAACTGATCTTATGCTTGGTGAAAAGAAAAAAAAGATTAAGCAGAGTGCTCTGCTGGAGTAATGGATGAGAGAGAGAGTGTGTGAGTGAGGTGCAAGTGGTGGAGCATCAATCCATCTGAATGTGGGTGGGCAGAGGATGGATGCAGTGCATGGGGCACGTTGGGGGCCTGCTTCTGTGCTGGGTTGCAGCTTCCTCTCTTCTCTCTCGCTAATCCTATACCCTCTCACGCTAATTAATCGCTTCACCACCCTTAATGCACACAGCTTTTGTCAAACATTGTTTTTGTGCACACACATGTAGTAGTACTGGGCTCGTACCACTCCACTGCTACTGTTAGTGCTTGCTATGCTACACCCTACACACACATACAAACACACTCTCTCTCCTCCTCCCCCACTCTATATTAATTACTTCACAACAACCCTTCCTGTTACTGGTGAGCGACTTGGAGCTCTTCAAAGCCCCAGCACTATTTCTCCTCCCCCTTCCTCCTCCTCCTCCTCATGAGCTCCTCCTCTCATCAGTCATCACTACACTCACTTAGCTAGTGGCAAAAAGATAGATAGCTCTAGCTCGTACTGCATCAAACGGGCGGTAGTTGCACTGCCCGTTTCAAGGGAACTCCAGTGACAACCAGCTTCTTGCCAATTCAGAACGTGACCGTGTGGTACGTACGGCCAAGGCAGTGGCTAGCTCGCGATGGCGTCGGAGTGGGAAATGGCCATGGGCGTCGACCTCGGCATGGGGATGAGCACGTACCACAACGCCTCCGGTGGCATCGCCGCCGCGCCGATGATGGGCCACCACGGCGGAGGAGGCGGCGGCGGCGGGTACTCCGCCGCGCACCACCACCACCACCATTACTACGGGATGCCTCATCAGGCGGCGATGGGCGACGCCATGCGCGTCGACGACCTCCTCGACCTCTCCAACACTCCCGGCGCCCACGACTTCTTCCCGGCCTCCGCTGCCGCCGCCGCCGCAGGTGACCACGGGCACCACCACCACCACCACATCGGCGGCATGGGCGAGCCGTCGGGCGCCACGCCGTCGGCCACGTCGTCAGATCACCAGACGTCGATGCTCTCCTTCGCCGACGACTTCTACATACCCGTAAGCACCCTGGATAATTCGAGATCGCACGCAAAGCTAGCCACTTGCATATGCACGCATGCACATACCCTTGTGAATTTTGCATATGAAGTTAGCTAGAGTGCTTAATTTTGAGGCTTGATGAGATCAAACGGGTTTGAGCTGAACAATGGCGATGGATGTGTGTGTTGATGGGGTTCAGACCGAGGACGCTGCCGAGCTGGAGTGGCTATCCAAGTTCGTCGACGACTCCTACTCCGACATGCCGAATTACCAGTCGTCCGCGCACGCCGCAATGGCGGCGGCGGCTGCTTCCGCGGCCAACAACGGCGGCGGCAGCTCGGCCGGCCAAGACAGCTGCCTCACGGCGGCGCCTGGCCGCGGCGCCCGTAGCAAGAGGTCGCGCGCGACGGCCGCGGCCGCCGCCGCGTGGCACTCCCTCGTCCCGCGCCCGCCGTCCCAGTCGTCGCCGTCGTCGTCGTGCTCGTCGTCCGACTTCCCGTCCTCGAACAAGCCATCGGGCACCGCGAGGCCGAACGGCTCAGGAGGCGGCAGCCGCGGCAAGAAGAGCCCCGGCCCCGCGGGGGCGGAGGTGGGCATGGAGGCCGGCGTGCGGCGGTGCACGCACTGCGCGTCGGAGAAGACGCCGCAGTGGCGGACGGGGCCCCTGGGCCCCAAGACCCTGTGCAACGCGTGCGGCGTGAGGTTCAAGTCCGGGCGGCTGATGCCGGAGTACAGGCCGGCGGCGAGCCCCACGTTCGTGCTGACGCAGCACTCCAACTCCCACCGCAAGGTCATGGAGCTGCGCCGCCAGAAGGAGCTCCTCATCATCCGCGGCAGCCACCGCGACGCCGCCGCGGCCGCAGCAGCAGCCGCCGCCGCCGCCGCCGCGGGATCCGCCGCGGCGACCGGGAGGCCGGAGCTCATGTTCCGCGACTACGGCGTGTGCTGATCAAGCGGCGCACGCGGCGTCCAGAGCGAGCCATGCAGGCGCAGCTACGCATCACATCGCATGCATGGATGGATGCATGCACAGCACAGACGCGCGGGCTTAGATCCTTTTGCGAAATTCTCCCGTCTCCCTTTCTCTTGTTTATTTCCTCTCCCTTTTTTTCTCTTTTTTGCCTTATTCCAGATATTTTTCAATGCTTTTTTGTTAATTAATTTGTTGGTACCTACCTCCCTTGCAAGTTCTTCCTCCTCTATGAGAGAGATCAATCAATTCTGTTGGTATAACTATGATTGTGATTAGCCGTCCAAGGCAGGGGCGATTAGTTGTCTCACGTACGTTCGACGTACTAACGTACCTCCCGTTCGTTCGTTAATTCTCCATCTGATCCTTTGCTTTTTCGTTATTTTCTGGTGAATTTTCTCTCGTGGTACTACCAGTACTTGCCCATTGCGTTTGCGCCTTAGTTTCTTCATGGCCATTAATAACTTCGACTCGACTCGATCGACTTCGGTTGCTAGTATATGTGTTTTTATTTCTTATATGAAAAAAAAAACTTTGGGATGGTAGGTCAAGCATTTTAATGGGTGAAAAAGAAAGACGCGAGGTAAGCGGGGAATGGTGGTGGAGGTGGGTGGGTCAGCACGTGACTTGCCCTATCATGGCCTTTTTGGCAGGGGAAAGAGTGGGCAATGGTCCGGTCACGTGACGGTGCTCCCCTCTCCCTCCCTCCTCACTTATTCGCGACGTTTCTAATTTTTTCCCTTTCATTCCTCCTTTCTTTCTCCTTGGTGGGGCTAGCAGCAAGCTGCCACTGCTTTGAGAGGAAAAAAAACTCTCCATAAGAACCTAGGCCGAGTTTACTTTTAAGCTTTTTCTTCAAATTTCTAACTTTTTCATCATATTAAAACTTTTTTACACGCATAAGCTTTCAACTTTTCCGTCATATCGTTCTAATTTTAACCAAATTTTTAATTTTAGCGTAAACTAAACATATCCGGATGTGATATTTTCTAGTACTATGAATCTGGACAGGTGGATAGAACATCTTCGAGTACTATGAGAAAATGTATAATCCGATTTTAGGTTGCTATATTTTGGGATTGAGAGTAGTAAAGCGGAGTGAGCTCGGTGTGGTGTTGGCCATGGAGCTAGCGAGCGTGCTGCCTGCCGACTTCCATGTGGAGCTGTTTGCTTGAGCCGTATATTGTGGGCTGATTATTGTATGCCACTAGTACTACTACCACCCCCGTTACTGTTACTGCTGCCTGCTGCTACTACTAGTAGCACTGAATAATGTACTATTGTAATCATGCATGCATGTTCTCTTCTCTTCTCCGGTGTGCTCGATGCAAAGTCAGACGTCTCTGGTTTTTGCAGATGTGACCTGCGGATATATACATCGGTTGAGGTTTTATCTGCAGGTCGAAGACGAGAAAGAATAAGCAAAGCAACTTGCAGAGGGAGAGGGGGGTAAATAAGCCAACGTGCTTGCTACCGGCAGCAAGTGAGGGGGGGTGGTGGTGACCGGTGACAGAGGAGGCATGCATGGCGTGCAAAGCGACTGTACAGGAGGGTTTCTTGGCTTTACACAAAGAGGGGAGATGGCGAGTGGAGACGACGAGTAGTTATCGGCTGTCACGTTCGCGCGCAGGCCGCGATTTGACACTTGCCCCCCATGCGAAGCGGCGGCGGCCGCAGAGGCCTCGTCGTCGTCCATCGCGCGGGCGCGCACCGACGCGCGCGTCGTCGTCCAGCGTCCAACGAGAGATTGACTTCGCCGGCGCGGTGGCAGTGGCATATGGGTGGTAGTTAACGGGTACTCCTACCATTTCAGGTTATAAGTCGTTTTCACTTTAGTAAAAGTTAAACTATTTTAAATTTAACTAAACTTATAGATAAATGTGTAATATTTATAGAACTATATTAGTTTCATCAAATCAATAATTGAATATGTTTTCATAATAAATTTATCTTAGGTTAAAAATATTACTATTTTTTTTCTACAAATTTTATTAAACTTGAACCAGTTTGATCTTAACCAAAGTCAAAAACGAAGAGAGTAACAAGGTAAGCTGCGTGGCCCGCGGTGAGCTGTGTGGTGACGCCCACACCGTAAGGAGGCCTGGGCCACTACTGCTACTAGTAGTAGCAGGGGAGAGGGGGGGCAGGTCAAGGCACGCATCGGCATCATCATCCATCATGTGTGTGTTCTTCTCCCTGGGAATCCTGCAGCAACCCACCCCAGCTGGGAGCAATCAGACACACAACAAGACGGGGGCCAGTTGGGCCTAAACGACGATGGTAAATGCGACTACCCACTGACAAAAAGCAATTGCAAAGACCACCTTGCCCCACGCCCAAAGGGCCACAAGGCCCACAACCCACCACCAACAGTCCACCACCACACGGTGAATTTTCGAAACGAACCGATAACTTTTTTTAATTTATAGTATGTGTTTTCTTTTTTAAAAAAATTTACAGAAATATATTTGTTTCCAAAAATTATAATTATAAATAAATAAATGCACGAACCGACAGGTAACAATTGTACTGACATGTGTTTGTTTAGCTGCCTCGGACGCTCATTCAGTTCCGTGCCCATTCCTATAACAAAAAAGTTCAGTGCCTATTCGATTTGTTTTCCGTGAAAAATCTTTAGTACTAGTAGTACGTTGTTGAAAAACCATCACTGAAGTAACCAAATCAGGCCTCATAAGTGGACTTTGAAAAGAAATCCAGATGATACAGAACATCCTAAAATGGTTAGGGGCAGGCACACTCCATGCATATCGAACAAAAAATCATTTGACATATGCTCTCGGTTGATTGAGATTCCAAGGACAAATATACAGTCACACGGGTACAGGGCCATTCATCGGTACACGACATTGCAATATAGCATAGGCACATTATGCCGGTCGAGTTGTCCTCAAGTACGTAGACAATGTTATGGCTATAGCTTATTTCAAATTACTAGTACTGTGTCTGTAAATGTTATTCTACCTCGCGTCCTGAGTGTACAATAAAAAGAATCTGATGCCATAAAAGACTTAACAGCTAGCAGCCCTAAATGATGGTGTGGTAGCTGGTGAGAGAAGTTTTTTCTTTCGGAAGGTTGTTGATGACAGAAGTGGTTAATTCTGCCCAAAGGATTTCGTTTAGGTGATAGTAGTGACCAGTGATCAGAGATAGCGGGACGAGCAGAGACAATTAAAGGCCCCACCAACTTTTTTGTACTTAGGAGTATCTAATTAATTAGGTAATTAAGTATAATAATGCTACCTCCACCCAAAAAATACAAGACGTATTTATTTTGAATTAAAACAAGAAAAAAAAATAACTTATCCAACATATAACAAAAATGGACGAGGCTTCTTGACTTACCGCCATCTTTGCCTGTTGCTGCAAAGATTGCTCAACACTGCCATTGCAAGAATCAGAAATACTCCTACCATCTTTGCCTGTTGATATTTCAGTTAGGAGATCATTTTCTTCTGAATCTTGCCTGTCACGATTACCCGGGCTACTTAAAATCTCCTCCTCCAGAGGTGTCTGATAAGAATCTGCACATTTATCTTCACTAACTCTAGTAGTTTGCATCTTCATAGTATATATTTGTTCAATATTGGCAATCATACGTTGTCTTCCAAAATTGTTGCTGCGTGCATTCTCGTTTGGACATCTGAGCTCATTCAAATTAATATTTTATTCTAAGTTATTTTCTGGTTCTACAAGAGAATTGCAGTCGTTCTCTTCCTTGACATGCCTCTTATTGTGAACCATTTCAGTCACACTCTTCAATTCATTTAAAGTTTGGGCAACAACAATACTCCAGCTTCTACTTCATCCTTGATGAAGATCCTGATAAAATGTTCAGCAGATTCTGAACCCAGTTTATCCACCAAGTCTTTAAATGCTACTCCCTTCGTTTCAAAATGTTTGACATCGTTAACTTTTTAGTACGTGTTTGACCATTCGTCTTATTCAAAAAATTTAAGTAATTATTTATTCTTTTCATATCATTTGATTCATTGTTAAATATACTTTCATGTACACATATAGCTTTACATATTTCACAAATTTTTTGAATAAGACGAACGGTCAAACATGTGCTAAAAAGTCAACGGTGTCAAACATTTTGAAATGGAGGGAGTATAATATATATGTCACGCAGCAGTTCAACTGGTAATGATCAACTCATCATTTTCTTCTGTTAGCTTCTGCATCCAGAACAGCCAAATTTCTCACTAAGTCTCTGAATATTTCTGAATGTAACACATGTTGCAGTTAACATCTGATCTCTGAACCAATCTTTTCTTCTATCAACCTCCTCAAGACACTGCCTGCTATCTAATGTCGCAGGCCTTGTTGATGTCAGATATTCAGAACCAGATACCCCGCATTGATCTCTATAACCATTCTATATAAAATATATAGTAATAATATATGTCATGCAAAAAGAGACATCTCTCAAGAGAAACCACATTGGTTTTGATATATTTAACAAATTTCTATATAAACTTGAGCATATTTATTCACATCGTTTTCAAATTATGTTATTTTAAATAATATTTTGTAGTATCGTAGGGATCGTAGAATCGGGATACCACCTAAGATTTCATAGAATCGTGTATTAATAAATAGTAGGATCGAGATACTATGAAAATTAGGATAACAGGTGGGATCGGTATCACTTTAGTTTGGTAGAATCGTAGTATCCTAAGATACTAGGATACGAATCGGAATACTGACAACCTTGTTGTCTATGTGTCACCCTTGGTGTAATTTTTTTTTAGATACACTCAAATTTCTGGCCGTGGATGGAGACACATGTTGCGATCTCCTTCCCCAAGCGGGTGTCCCCCACTAGCCTCCCGTGTGGTGCGTGCGCTGTGTGCGCCTCTGACTCTCCTACTTCTTGGGTCGGACCTGTTAACAAGCATGTATTTTTGCTGTCTAAGATCATAGGAAGATAACCCAGATCAAACAAAAGAAAAACATCACATGCTCGTTTTGTTAAGGCCAAGAGCACAAGAAAGGCTGTGCCCGGATCGTGGGAGGCTTAAACAAGGAAGCTTTGCTCAGATCAAAGGAGGCGAGCCCTAGACACATCACACAAAAAGAAAGAAAATGGAACGAAGCTTGAAGAACAACCAGAAGAAAGAAGGGGACCAAGTAAAGGACATTGATTGATTTCCCAATCCATGATTTCACAAATATTTCTTCCTCTCTGATTTGGCCCCAAACTGATCTGTTGGCTAAAAATAGCGAAAAAAAATGTCAGATGGCAAATTGCAAGGCCAACAAATTCCGCAACATAATCAGGAATTTCGCTATGGGTGTTCACATATATAGGTAGCTAGACCAGTGTGTGCTTTGGAGTATTCAGAAATCACGAAAAGTTTGTGTTGTACTGCTCAAAACCTTCCCAGTACTAATAATTTGAAAAGATTTACTCATTACAAAGACTAGTACATGTGGTTCAGTGTGGCTTTTTCTTCCCTCTATCAATCATTTGGAGTCTCCCCATAGGCGAGAACCCATACCTGAACAAACATACTTAGAGCAAGTATAATAATACTTAGAGCAAGTATAATAGTAGACTATAAACCGGCTAAATGCTGAGTTGGAGGAGAGAAGAGAGTAGAGAGAGGAGAAGCGGCCTGTAAACTTACAGTCGGCTTGTGGCTTGGACACAAGAACCAAGGCTTGTGGCTTGGACACAAGAACCAAGAAACACTGTGAGTGAGACAAGTGGGCCTTGTATTAATTGTAAATAGCTGACTATTATATGGGTAGAGTGAGAGAATGCTAAAAAAACCTTATAGCCAACAGGTCGGATGTATTATTAGCCTTGCTCTTAGGTAACTGTTTCTCCAGAAATTGAGGTACTCAATCACTATTTTGAAAACAGAGATCATAGAGAGGGTACTTAATCACTTCAACTTAATTCATGCCATAAGCCACTAAATACCAAATTATTTTCAGATTCTTTAGAATAAAAGCGAGGTAGCCGCAGCTGGTTCCATCTTCTTCGGTTTCCATAGCTGCCTTAGATACATGCCTTTTTCTCATTTTGCCCCTGCATAAGCACAAAAAAGTCATAGAAGAAGAAATAAATCCATAGAGGTTAAGCGAAAACAACATTCAGTATTGCGCTTTTTAATGAAAGCCGGGCGTTTAATTACGCCTTTCCTCCAAAAAACAACATTCAGTAAAATTTCAGATCATATACACACATGTGAAATTATTTTCTAAAAAAAAAGCTAACAGAACTAGCATTTAATGCACACTATTCATAGCTTCAAAAAAAAAAGTTGCTGATGAGTTTTTGTGCATTTGAAATATAACAGACCACAATTAGTATTTATGTAATATAAAATACTTGCTGAAATTTACTAAGAAAACTAACCTTATAGTTGCTGAAATTTGCTAAGAAAACTAGTATATGCATAGAGTTATAAAAACAGATCATGCATTTGAAATATGAAAAAACTCAATTAGCATTTTTATATAATACAAGTAATGTTAGATGCTGACTAAACTAAGTATTTATTATTAGTAGATGACAAAACTAACATATACTTGCTAAAATGTACTAATAGAACTACTCCTTCTCACTGCTAAAAAATTGAACTCATCTTTACTGACTAACATTTGCTAACAAAGCTAATCTTTTTGACTGGAATTTGATTACAGAACTAGCCTATGTTGACTGAAATGTACTGTCAGAACTAATTATTCTGGGTGCTAACAAAACTATTCTGATATGTTGGTGCCTAACATTGTTAGAGGCACACAAAACTAAGCATTGATTATCTGACATTTGCACATACTTTCAGTGAATTAAAATGACCTAAACAGAACTCTGAAATAATTATAGTGAAAACCCTCCTGAAATTTCTTCAGGCCAAGAACAAAAATAGTGAATTGTGGATACTATGATAGAAATCAAATTGTTGGTGATAAAACCTAAAATCATAAAGTAGTCATCAAGGGGCCTCCCCTTGCTCTAACTCCAGTACTCCACAAAATCCATGTATTGTTAATGCATATATTCAAGCAGGTCTTGTTGATAAAAAAATCTCGAGAATATCAGACAAAAAACAAATATGCCCCCATTGCCAGTACATGAAAATGCACTAATCCTCCCCCAACTCTGTTGCCAACCCTCGGGCCCACATGTCAGTGAGCAGATGATCTGGATTGTACTTGTACACATACAAATCAGGAAAGCACAAAAAAGATAATAGAATCACTAACCTAATAAAAGATCAAATACATCCTCCCCAAATGTATATAGCTTCAGAAACTGCATTATACATCCTCCCCTAATGACATAAAACTTTAGATCGAACTTAATCAACCAAAGTCAACGCACAGCATGACACAGATGACAAGGATCTACTAGCTTAGAAAATGGAAATAAACTATTGCTCACCATCTGGGCCGTAAACATCACATTGCCTAATTTTTAGGAGCTGAAGCCACAGCCGCAACAGCAACCTCCCATCACCTGAAGATTGCTTCATCGCCGGGATGCCTTGTCGAGTCAGCGGAGTACGGAGTGGCGTTGCTGCACGAGAGAAGAATCCTCTGGAGAAGACGAGCGAGGCCGTCGCCGAGAAGAAATCGGCGGAGTTGCCTCCTCCCATCGTCGCCACTCGCCATCGACATTCGACAGCATCACCCACCGTCGAACAAGGGTGGAACAAACCGGATCCAAACCGAAATAGCTTGATAAAAGAAGCACTAATCTCGAAGAGATCGGACGGCTGGAAATTCGAGTGCGAGTTGATCCTCCTCCCTCTCGACTCCTTCCCCTCCTTCGCCCGGGCTGGCGCGATTGTGGCAAGGTGGCGGCCGTGCCACTCCAGATCCGCGCCACTGCTGTCCCCCTCCGAGGTTTGGATTTTTGATCGATGGGGATGGATTCGTCTGGCGATGGAGGGGGCAAGGCCGTGGGGGCTGCGCCGTCTTGGGTGGAGGAGAGCCCTGCCCCGGGCCCCCGGCTCCGGCTTCCGCTCCCATTCCCGCCGGCATCGGCGGTGCAGCAGGCGCCTCTCTGGATCCAGCCGGCAGGTGAAGCGCGTGATGATTTTTAGACTATTTCGTGTTTGATTTGTCGATTTTTTTTATCGAAACATACATGTGATTTCTGCCTGACTGGTTTGTGCTGGTTATGCCGGCACCCACGCAGTGGTCACTCTTATGTTTTTTTTTTTTTGGCATTTTTTATGGGATTTTTTTAGTTTTTTTTTGTTTTTTCGCCTTTTTTTACTTTTTTTTGCTATTTTTTCTGTTTTTTCGACTTTTTAAAATCATTTTATGGACTTTTTTAGATACTGATAGGAATCGGATTTTTTTTTTGGCCGAGTAGGATACCATGTAAAACTGACCCGACCTGATTCAACCCGGTTTTGTTAGTTTAGATTTAACCCGGTTCAGAGATGTAAAATGAACTTATTTCTTAATTGTTCAAGAACAAAAAGGCCTAACCCAGTTGCAAGAAACGCTAACGATGAGCCCATAATAATACCGGCCCAAGGGACCCCTCACAGAAACCCTAGAACCGCCTGATTTTCATCATAAAGACCCCTAGCGCCGCCTCCGTCTTCGCCCTCCGTTGCTCCCCCTCTCCCAGATCCGCCCGCCTCCGCCGCCACTCGCGCCGAATATCCGGCTTCTCAATCCGCGGAAACTACTCCCTGTTGTTCGTCGACCTCTTCGTCGCCGGAGACATCTAGGTTTTCTCCCTCTCTATGTTGCTGTATGTTTGTATGGTCGCCTCAAAACTCTTTTGTAAGTTTCTTTATTATGTGCTCGGTGGCTAATTAGCCAATCACACACTGCGGCCGCCATGGCAGCAACCTTTAACCCTGTGTGAATGGTCAGTAAGCCCACCTACATTGATCCGCTTTGTTGCGTCGATTGGAGGAACGACTCTTCTTGTGCGTGCTTCCTTCATTGATGCATCAACGCACACTGCTATATAATATGACCTAGCTCTAAGTTAAATCCATCCCGTGTTGAATTCGTTTTCTAGGTTGCAAATAAGCTGTTTTAGAAATACTAGTGGGGATCTCCATGACTCACGTATGCATTATTCATTTAGAGTGGAGGGTTAGGGGTACTGACATGAACAAGTGCGGTGACTCGTTAGCCAGTCGCAATATCAAAGCTCTGCCGCTGGTAGTAGGTGGTCACCTATATTTAGTTTTCGCGGTCTGCATCTTGTGCAATGGGCGGATGGAGCAATCGGCAAAATCGGTCCTTCAGGCTGTTGTTGCGAACACTGCTTGCTGCTGCTTTGCTAACAGTCAATACCAAAACAACTCTTTCAATACCAAATCAACTCTTTTTTTTTGTCCCTTTCTCTAAGCAAGTCATCTCACCACACCTGATGTTGTGTGTTAGTTGTGGTGGTAGCATTTTTTCCTGGTAGCGCGCAGCTATACGCTATTCTAAGTCAGGAAGGCGATGGGCATTTAGTTCTAGTTATCTATATGTAGTATGCAGCAGTTGACCTGTTGTTGCTGAGTGGATCATAGCAGTTGGCTTCACCGCATTCATACTTTGTAGTTTGCCTTGCATAGACAATCTGGTACAGCGTTGTATGAACCTTAATGTTCTGGTTTTGCCTTTTGTTATATGTTATTGGACCCATCTCTTTGTGATTTTACTTACAATGTTGATTACGCCTAGAGGAGACATCTAAAAGTTTAAACCTATTCTAGAAAGCTGAAAGTATCAAAATGCCCTGCCTATCTTGATGTTCATTGACCATGTTCCTCCAAACCCCTAATGGAAATGTTCTCATCTCTATAAAGTATACTTCCTCCTTCCCAAAAAGATTCAAATCCTAGGATGAATCTAAACACACATGTGTCTAGGTTCATCCCTAGGATTTGAGTTTTTTTTGGGACAGAGGGGAGTACTACTGAATTTTGATACGTCGAGAACAAGTAATCTTTGTTCAAATAGGAAATCAGGCATAATCGATCGACGGGTTACTTTTTCCGACTGAAGTATCAGTAGTAATCATTATCAGGCTTGTCTGACAGTGTCTGGCATGATGAATAAATTGTATAATTTTTTTTCATAGGATTCACTTGTGAAGTTTTTTTTTTATCATCTGCAGTTTCCCTATACGGCTATACCATGTCGATGCCTGGTGATGCCCAACCTGAAGGTTCTCACCAATCCGCTTCCTCCGCAAAACCTGCCTTGTCATCGTGCCGGAGGAATAAATCTGAGAACACGTCATTTGTCTCAGATTTGAGAGATCACATCCAGGAGTTTATCCATGCTTCCCCGAATGAGCACAGGACCTGTTTTACCAAGACTATCAAGAGAATGTTTGGCATGTCAAAGGTCGTTGCAGAGAGATCCACCGAAGCAAAGGAACCTGGAGCTGAAAGTGTTTTGCCACTTCAGACCACGGTGTCGCGGTAGACTGTGATCAGTAATATAATTTTCTCTGTAGAAAGTAATCTGTCGCTGAGGATGATCTTAGGATAGAGAAGTCATAGTTACACTTGATACCAGTAGATCATGTACAGTAACTGGAGGATATTCTGTATTAATTTGACTGCTAAAAGGCCTATATATATTGTAAGAAGAGAAACTGAGAAGCAGTTCTTTGAATTATCTACACCCAATTGTGCTATCACACTAGAAGAGACATTTCCTCTTCTATGGAATCACGCTGCACAGCATAACACTTTTTTTTTCTTTCTAATCCAATCAAATCTTTTTGTTGCCTATAAAAACATGTCTATCATCTACAATTGCGTCACAAGTATGACCAAGACTGTACAAAGCAGCCTAGCTGATCCAGCAAGCAAGCGCCGCGGCGACGAGCTGGACGTGCCCTGCTCGGAGAGCGAGCTGAGGCTGAACTGTGGGTTGGAGCCGTACAACGCCTGCACGCCCTCGACGTCGTCCACGGTGAGGCGCACCTTCTTCTCCCGCGGCTTGATGCTCGGGTACATGACGGCGCGCGGCGACGCCGAGTGGCCGAGCCCCAGGACATGGCCGATCTCGTGCGTCGCCACGGACTCCAGGTCGATGGCCGACGCCGTCGCGTCGACGTCGAAGTCCACCGCCCAGTGCTCCGACGCGTCGAGGTGGAGCCGCCCGTTCTTTGGGGAGAAGGCGTGGCCGAGGATGCCGAGCGGCCCGTCGAACGGCACGCCGTCGCCGTGGTTGCCGGCGTAGAAGCCCACCTTGATGTCGGCCGCCTCGTAGTCGTCCGTCTCGACGAAGCCCACGGGGATCGTCCGCGCCCACCGCGCGAACGCGCGCTGGAACACGGCACGCACGGCGGCCGGCGGCAGGTAGCCGACGGTGGCCGTCGGCGAGACGGCGTAGGACAGCACGATCGGCGGGTCCGACCGCGTCCATCGCGGCTCGCCCTTGAAGAACGTGAACCGGCTGACCACGCCGCCCTGCGCCCCCGGCGAGAGCGCGACGGACACGGGGCGCTCCACATCGTCATCCCCGACGCCGCAGCGCGGCGACATGATCTGATCGAGCGTGGCGTTGTCGAGCCGGCCGGTGACCGGCAGGCTGAACCTCGTCTGGTACCTCCTCACGGCGACCTCGAGGTGCTCGTCGAAGGCGTCCGTCGTGTCACGCCCCGGCTTCGCCATGTACCCGAACCTCGCCAGGTACCGCTTCAGCTCCGCGAGCCCCGTGACATGGCTCCCTCGCCCCGCGTCGAGCAGCTGCTTGAACGAGTGCCACGCCACGCCGCCGTGCCCGTGCACCACGGGGAGCCCGAGCACCACCACCATCGCCACGGCGGCGACCAGGCACGACGCGGCAGCCGCGCGGCGACATAGGAACATGAGAGCGCGCGCGGCGTGGCGTGGCGAGGGCGAGGCGGCCGGTGTGGCCGTTATTCTCGTTATCGTGGGGGCTCGCGGGGGAGGCAGTGGTGGACGAAGAATTTTATGTGCACACGAGAGTACGAGACGAGAGACAGAAAAAGCTGTGGATAGGGAGAAGTGGGTCAGCCGATGGAGCTCCGGTTGGCCACCGGCTGACCTCGTCGTCTTCCTCCTCCTCGCGGCGGAGGAGAGACGGTCTTCCTCACGTAATCCACTGGTTAAGAATTCAATCTCCTCAACGACGACCAACTGTCGCCGGTCATCGTCGTGACGCGAAAATACCTAACTCCACTCTCTAATCTAATCTATGTACTCCTACTTAACTTGGTTTCGATTTGGGGATAAAAATCCTAATTGGCTCATCACGAAAAAGAAAGAGGATAGGCGCTAATTGGAACCGATCATAAAACAGCAAAACAACAAGCTGCCGTGTGGCGGTAAGGGGTTTGCTTGACCTGAAGATGGCAGGAATCGCAGGGAGAGTATCAGGTTCAACGCGTGTTGGTGTTCAGAAAAAATTGGGGGTCAATTTGTCGAATTGATCACGGTGCTGTGCACAAGAGGGGATTGGATTATGGATGGCCTTGTCAAATGGTGCTTTCCAAGCCAAAACCAAGAAAGCGATTGGACCCGTTTCTCTGCTTGGACCTGGGAGGCTTACGTTTGTGGACAGACCAAGAAAGAGAAGCTGCACTAGCCTAGCCTGAAAGGTACCTTCGAGTTGCGCCATCGCGTTGAACACCAACGCATGGTTTATTTTTCTTTTCGTTCTTCTAGCTACTACTGTTGTACGGTATGTATTTTTCCCTCATAGACATCATTTTTCCATGGAATCATCATCATCCTATGGACTGAAACTACTGAAAACTCTGCAAAACCGAATTAGAATCAATTAACTCTGGATTGCTAAGTTGCGTAGCTCTCTAGTATAGTATAATTAACCAAGTTGAGTTTGACATGGATGATAGTATATGATATAAACGTTTCAGAAAAAAAAAGGAATAACATATCTTGTTTCTGATAGGGTGCTTCACCCATCCATCCAATATGGCTAACATGACAGGATCGTATGTTGTCGCAACACTGCCGTGTCATCGTCTGGTCGATGCCGATTTCTTCGCGTCAAGTGCGAGGTGGTGGTGAGACACGGACGCAATATCTTTCATCCATATCACGCGGGCGTCCATCCGATCGCGACCCGCGCGCACTAGAGCCGTACCAACGGTTTCTCCATGTCATTTTGATTGGTCTGCTTGCTTGCTTCCCTTCTTAATAATCTCCATCACCTTGAATAATAATCTTCTAATTGTAGTACTTGAGTTTTTTTGGTCTGTGCAATTACGCATGAAGGTGTTGATTGTGAGCACGCAATGTGTTGCAGAGTCAGTAAGCTTGCAGGAGTTTGCAAGAACAATGCAATTTGCAGTGTCTCTACGTCATGGCTTGGCTCTGGCTCGTGAGGAGGGGAGATGGATGACTTCTGCTTTGTTTATTCTGTCAACGAGATGATGTCTGGTACAGTGTGTTGGTGCAGGATTCGTTAAAATCTGACATGGGAGAGAGCAGGTATTGTTGATGAGTACGGTTTGGTTTAAGAACAAGATGCCTTTGGCAGGCAGAGGCCACCAGTCCACCAAGCTGGAAGAGCCATGGAGAATTGGAGATGGAGGCTTTGCAGCATCAGAGTTTGCGATTGCACTATCGCAGCCTTCCAAGTCTGGTTGCCGTGGAAGTACACCAACGTTGATGTGCATATTTTGCAGGAGGAATTTTCTGGTGAAGGATGAGAGTAGCTTTTCGATCGACGCATGTGCTGTCACGGTCGCAGAGGAAAGAAGAGGAGTTGCGTCCATCGGCGTCTGGGGCTCCAGCCCACAAAGTGGCAGCTATTGTAGTCACGGCCCATATACGAAGCTTTTAGCTTTGGGGCAGGTCTCGACCAGCATAGCCTTTTGCATTTTACTCCCCCCGTTTTATAATGTAAATTATTCTAGCATTTCGCACATTCATATTTTTTTTATATACTAGATTCATTAACATAAATATGAATCTAGATACTAGATTCATTAATATCAATATGAATGTGGAAAATAATAGAATGACTTATATTGTGAAACGGATGAAGTACTATTTTAGTAAATAGTTTGTACTATCACTGCTCAGTAGAGTTGGATTGTAACAACTGTATTGGCTTTGAAAAATGTTGACACCACACTAGTAAGTTTTGTTTTAAGTTGTGATTTTAAGTTGTGAAATATTTGGTAGGGCAAATTTTAACATAAAACTAAAGCAACCCTTAGAATATATATTCTCCATGGTGAGGCTATGAGAGACGCCGACCAACCTTGGTGAGGCTAGACAGATTCTTCTGTAATGAGGAATGGGACCTTACCTTTGTACACCACATCCTGCATGCCCTGTCCACAGGAACATCTGATCACTGCCCACTGCTCCTCTCCAACCCTGCGGGGCTGCGACGTCCAAGGACCTTTAAATTCGAAAACTTCTGGACCAGGCTACTTGGCTTCAAAGCTGAGGTACAAAACACATGGAACCAGAGCACCATGCACCATGAGCCTTTCCACCGCCTCGCAGACAAATTGAGCCGAACCGCAATGTCCCTAAAGAGATGGGCAAAGGGCATCTGCTCAGAAGCAAAAATCAAGTATCACATGGCGCTCGACATAATTCAGAGGCTTGATGTAGCTCAGGAGCGCCGGGAGTTAACGCAGGCAGAGTACAGGTTGAGACTGGGCCTAAAAAGAAGGCTCTTCGGATTTGCGGTCATCGAAAGAGCATGGAAGAAGCAAGCTGCGCGCTTAACTAATATTAAAGAAGGGGACGCCAATACAAAATACTTCCATCGTAGGATAAATGCAAGAAAAAGGAAAAATCACATCTTCCGCTTAAGGAAGCAGAACGGCTGGGCTGTCACACACACAGAAAAGGAACACACCATTGCAGAACACTTCCGGCAAGTCATGGGAAGACCTGAGCCAAGAGAGTGTGATCTCAACTGCCAGTCTCTAGGGCTCACCCCCGTCGACCTCTCTGGGTTGGACGACCCCTTCACAAAGACAGAGATCCACAAAGCGTTAAGCGAAATGCCTGTCGACAAAGCACCAAGGCCTGATGGGTTCACAGGGAAATTCTTCAAGCACTGTTGGGACATTATCAAAAGCGACGTAGTGGCCGTCTTCAATGCTCTGCACGACATGAGGCACACACACTTTAACCTCCTAAATTCCGCCAATGTAGTGCTCATCCCCAAAATGGACGGCACGGAGGGAATCGGAGACTACAGGCCGATTAGCCTGATTCATGGCTTTGCCAAGCTCTTCTCCAAGGTCTTAGCCATCAGGTTGCGACCACTGATGCACTCGCTAATCCCGACAAATCAAAGTGCCTTCATTCGCGAACGAAGTATACATGACAACTTCATGTACGTCAGAAACATGGTCAGGAAACATCACAGGACTAGAAGGTTGATCCACCTCTTCAAACTTGACATCTCCAAGGCTTTTGACTCAGTCAGATGGGACTACCTCCTCACGCTCCTTCAAAATAGAGGATTTCCACAAAGGTGGCGGGAATGGATTGCGGGCCTTCTATCAACTTCCACTTCCAAGATCATCCTAAATGGTACACCGGGAGAGGCAATAAGGCACGGAAAAGGCTTACGACAAGGCGACCCCTTATCTCCATTGCTCTTCATTCTAGCAATCGACCCACTCCAGCGCCTTTTGGACAAGGCCACTGATCTAGGGGCGATAAGTAAACTGAGAGGAAGGGTTATTTGCTTCCGCACATCCATGTACGCTGACGATGCGGTAGTCTTCATAAACCCACAAAAAGAGGACGTACGAGTTTTCACCGACCTTCTACGTCGCTTCGGGCAGGTGTCTGGGTTATGCACTAATCTGCAAAAGTCCCACGTGGTGCCAATCAGGTGTGACAACCTGGATCTTGACGACATCCTGGATGGCATACCAGTAACCAGAGCAAATCTTCCGATGAAGTATCTAGGACTACCTCTTACCACAGCAAGGCTAAGAAGAGTAGACCTGCAGCCTCTCTTCGACAAATCAATGAACCGCATAGCCGGGTGGAGGGGAAGACATATTGGGCTTGCAGGGCGTTCCACCCTAGTGAAATCGGTGCTCACTTCACAACCTGTTTTCCTCCTGACAGGGCTAAAAGCGTCAAAAGAGTCTCTTGAGGCTCTTGACAAGCAGAGAAGGAAGTTTTTGTGGGCGGGGGGAGAAGCCTTGACGGGTGGAAAATGCAAAATCAACTGGACCCGAACCTGCCTACCCACTGGTTTCGGAGGTCTAGGAATCCTAAACCTTGAGAAGTTTGCAAGAGCTTTGCGCCTCCGATGGCTTTGGCAGGAATGGAAGTCACCGGAGAAAGCATGGGTGGGTTCTGGTACGCCGTGCGATGACACCGATAAGCTCCTTTTTGCGGCAGCGACATCCATAACAATCGGAAATGGGGCGACTGTGAGTTTTTGGGAGTCAGCCTGGTGGCAGGGGAGAAGGATGAAAGATGTGGCACCGCTAGTCTACGCGGTCTCCAAGAAAAAGAATAGTACCCTCCAACATGCCTTGCAATCAGATCAATGGCTGCTCGATCTGGGATTACCAGTGGACGTGGGCTGGACAACAGAGCTGATTGACCAACTTGTCACAGTTTGGACCGCCATCCAGACAATAGAGTTGACAGAACATGAGAACGACCAAATATGTTGGAAGCTCACTAGCCACGGTCAATATACGACAGCATCGGCCTATAATGCACAACTACTTGGAACAACGACCAACAATTTCAACAACCTAATTTGGAAGCCCTAGGCTCCTCGCAAATGCAAAACCTTCGCCTGGCTGGTCATTCAGAATAGAGTCTGGACCTCTGATAGACTATCTACCCGGGGATGGCCAAATGGATCCATATGTCCCTTATGTCGTCGGGTCCAGGAGACGGCTCTACACCTCCTCGCAGGCTGCCGCTACACAAAGAGAATATGGGCGACCCTAGCGGAATGGACGGCGTGCAACAATATTCACCCCAACCATTGGCGGTAGGTTTCGTCGGTGTTAGAATGGTGGGATCAAACCACAAGTGTAAAAGAGGCACCCAAAAAGGCTCTACGCTCTCTAACGCTCCTAGTCGCCTGGGAGATCTGGAATGAAAGAAATCGCAGAACATTCCAGCATAAGGAGCTCCCACCGAGTGGTCTTCTGACAAAAATCAAGGACAAAGCCAAGATATGGGCCTTAGCAGGCGCGCATCATCTGAGAAATTGGCTTGTTCCTTAGTTCACTAGGGCCAAAGGTCCTGAGTTTTTTTCTTTCCCTTTACACTGTACAGTTTTCTCCTTCTATATTCAATGAAATTGGCTGCTCGCCAATTCGTTCAAAAAAAAAAAAATTCTCCATGGAAGACATCTAGGTGAAACCCAACACGACGACCTTTTTTAAAGACTTATTATTCAAGTAACCAACACTATTACCCTTTCAAGAAGAAACAATGTCTAATAAAAATTAATCAAAGCTATGGCAAATCTCTGAATAAGTTATTCAATGCAAGTGAAGCGTGAGACCATGCTAACTATTAACGGCACAGGCAAGACATGGAGGGTAGAGTGGTAGACGTACGAGTCGCCAAAAAAAGGGTTTTTTCTTTGCTGTTTCCTTTTTCTGCTGGATGTGCTGTTCAATTTCCCTTATAGTTTCGACGCGCTTGGGCTTGGAGTCGGCTGTCAAGTCGACACGTGGTGGTTTGGCACCGTACAGCTCCTGGACGCCCTTGACGTCGTCGTCGGTGAGGCTCACCTTCCCCCTGTAATGCCTGTACATCATCGAGCTCTCCGACGACGAGTGGCCGAGCCCGAGCGCGTGGCCGATCTCGTGCACCGCCACCGACTCCAGGTCGACGGCGAGCGGCGGCGCGTCCCCGCCGGCGCCGGCCACGTTCGTCACCGCCCACTTCCGCGCCGCGTGCAGGTGTATCCGCCCGTCCTGCGGCGGGTGCGCGTGGGCGAGCGCCTCCTCGCCGCCGCCCTTGCAGACGCAGCCGCACGCGTCGCACTTGCCGTCGGCTGTGTGGAGGTAGAACCCCACCCTGATGTCCGCCTCCTCGTAGCGCGCCGCCTCCGCGAACCTCAGGGGCGTCACCTCCGCCCACCGCGCGAGCGCGCTCCGGAACGCCTCCCGCACGGCGTCCCGCGGGAGGTGGTCGGCGGTGGCCAACGGCGACACGGCGTACGTCAGCCGCATGTCCGGCCGATTCCACCGTGGTCTGCCCCACAGGAACGTGAACGCCGCCGCGCCGCCGCCGCCGTTGTTGTCTTGGGACCGCAGTCGCGTCGGCTGGGAGCCGGTGCCACAGCCACACAGCAGAAACATCGTGTACGTATACGTGCCGCCGGTGAGTTGCAATACTAGCGTATTGATCGTTGTCACGTAACTAGTTACGATTGATTAATTCTATAAATTAGTCACTCCTGTGTTTTGTTTATAGATATGACACAGGCCGAGTGTGAGCAGAAATCGTTCTGAATAACTAATCCGAATAAAAAAAGCAAACATCGGAATTCAACTCCGTACATGTATTCCATCCGAATAGCATTAGTAAAAGAATAGTACTAGTCTTTTTTTTTTCTTAAAACTTACTCCATTCGTCCAAAAAAAAAAGACAAACCCTGAGTTTCCGTGTCCAAAGTTTAACCGTCCGTCTTATTTGAAAAAATTATAAAAAAAATTAAAAAGATAAGTCACACATAAAATATTAATCATGTTTTATCATCTAACAACAATGAAAATACTAATTATAAAAAAATTTCATATAAAACGGACGGTCAAATGTTGGACACGGAAACTTAGGGTTTGTTTTTTAAGACGGACGGAGTAATCTCTGCTAAATAATGTGGTGGAAACCCTAGTTGTCGCACGTGTTTCCCTGCTTCGCCGCCGTCAGGGTTTAGTTGTCGAGCAATGTTGTTGCTACAGGACAGGGCACTGAAGTGACAACATCGGATCCATATTAGCAGGGCAGCACGACGGTGGAATCATAATTCAATTTCAAAATTCGAACTTAATAATTGGTGAATTGTAATTGACGTAGAATTCTTCTTTCAAACTAAGCATTTACGGTTCAAAAACTAACTGATGTATGTTTTATATACCGTGCAATACAGGGGTTCAGATTCTCTAGAGTTGGCATCAACTCCACCCAGTGGATTTGGGCAAATCTCATCCATCGTTTTATTTCTACGGTTAAGATCCTAATTGACTCCCTTAATTGATGCATATTTGGATCTTTCTTTTCAACTGTTCTATTTCCAACATAATCAAGAAAATAAACGTAATTAATCTTGTTCCTGCAATTAATAGACCAACATAGAAGAGTTTTTCAGTGTAGAGAAGAGTGATATCGTAGATGGTGAACATGGACAGCCTTGCGATGGTGCAGAAACTAGCTCTCCGCCTCGAATCAGAGCTCAGGGCAACTGGACAGCTTACTACAAGCAAAGCCATCGCTAGCGCAAGCAAGTAGCAACATGTACGTACATCATGTCGAGCTCCTTGATGCTGCTGTACAGCTCGCTGATATAACCTATCATAGAGTCCTTGTTTACAAGCTTGACGAAGGTTTACATAAAAAAAGTTTGATGAAGGTAAGATCAAAAGTGGAAGGAACAAATTAAGGATAGGTTGAGCTGCATTGATTTAATCTCAACCGTAGGTGATAAATTATGGCTGAGATTGGCCCAAATCCACCGGATGAAGTTGAAGCCAACTCTAGGGGATCCGAACCTGCAATACAGGGGTTGGTGACTAGCATCATTAATTAATTTGCTAATGATTAATATTTGTAAAGTTGGATGGTTTTATCCACCTAATTTTACCGGATGAGTTCATCCATCATCATTGTGAAATATTTTCACTCTCGGCTATCCCATCCACATTTACTCATCAACTAATTACACTCGAAAATTAGTGAAAAAAAGATAATATATAATCGGAAAACGCCGGGATCGGATCGGGCGCTCGACGCGCGCCAGAAAAATTGGACGCTGCGCGCGCCCGCCGCCCATGTGCCGCCCCCACGCCGTGCTTCCCACGCGCGCCCCCCGCCATGTGTGTAGTGCCGATCCCGCCACGTGTCCCCACCACGCACGTCGTTGCAACAAATCACCCATATATTATGGAAGCCCTCTATTAAGGGAATCCGTTTCACTTTTTTTCCACCAAAAATATTTCACCTAGTGTATTCATAATGTTTCACTATGTATGGATCAAATGTTGCAGTGAATTGAAACACTCTTTCGCTATTTGCTGAAATTTTTTTTTATATAGGGTGAAACAACACTTGATTTTTTTGGAAAACCGTTATTTCATACGTTGTAGCAAAATATTTCATGAGGTCATATGGTTATGTTTCAGCTTTTTAAAAGACTAAAATATTTCTATCTGTTTAGTGAAACATGTTTGATCTACTTGGTGAAACAGTGCCCGAAAAAAAATTGGGCGTCCAATTTGTAGGCGCCTCGTATATAATTTGATTCTTTTTTCAATAAAAGAATGGTTATTAAGTACCAATAGTCAAAGCTAATTCAATATCTAAAGAAGTTTATTCAATGAAAGTGGGAGTGGGATCATGGTAACAATTACGGCACAAGTGAGAGCTAGACCACGTTGCCAAAAAGAGCTGCCGCGAGCTTTCTTCTTCTTCTCTTTCTTCATCTGTTGGATGCGCGACAAGATGTCCTGCTTGAAGTAGGCACCGAAGCTGAAATGTGGGTTTGCCCCGTAGAGCTCCTGGATGCCGTGGACGTCGTCGGTGGTGAGGCGCACCTTCCTCTCCCTGCAGCTGATGAACGGGTACATCATCGAGCTCCTCGACGACGAGTGGTCGAGGCCGAGCACGTGGCCGATCTCGTGCGCCGCCACCGACTCCAGGTCGACGGCGAGCGGCGCCGTGTCCGCGGCCAGGTTCACCGTCCACCTGTGCGCCGCGTGGAGGTGGATCTGCCCGCTCTTCTCCGGCATGGAGGAGTGAGCGAGCACTCCTTCACAGTCGTCCCCGTCGTCGTCGTCGTCGTCGCTGTCGATGCAGGCGCACCCGTCGCACCGGCCGTCGGTGTAGAGGTAGAAGCCGACCTTGATGTCCGCCGCGTCGTAGCGCTCCGCCTCCAGGAATCTCATCGGGATCACGTCCGCCCACCGCGCGAACGCGCTCCGGAGCGCGGCTCGCACGGCGCTCGGCGGGAGGTGGTCGGCGGTGGCCGTCGGCGACACGGCGTATGTCAGTACCCTGTCCGGCCGCGTCCACCGCGGCTTGCCCGGAAAGAACGTGAACGGGCCGGCGCCGCTGTCGTTGTTGTTGTCTTCGGGCCGCGGTTGCAGCGTCGTCGTCATCGTCGTCTGCGCCAGTGCCGGCTGGGTGGCGGTGAGACGCGCCACATCTCCGCTTCTACACAGAGACATCATCGCGCGTACGTACGTGCCGCCGGCGGCGAGGTGCAGCGCATGCAGTACTGATGTGCCTTCACTTGATCGTCCGTTACGTAATTGGGTACGATTGATTTTGCTATATGACAACACCGAACGCCAATGTTTGGACGTTTTTCCGAGCAAAATTCACGTTCCGAGTAGTATTATGAACGCCAATGTCTTACACAAATCGTAACTCATAATACTACTCTGACTTGTATGTTCTGAGCAAACACCAGAATTACACACGTGTTCCATGTTTTATCGGAATAGTATTGGCAATTGGAACTAGTAGTTTGAAATTACATGTATGAGGAGTCATAATCAATATTGATCTAGTGCTAAACGTTTTTCACAACTGCCTGCAACAAAAGACTAACGAGGCAATTAACCATCCTTAAGAATAAAAAGACTTAATTTCCCTAACTTAGAGGGGGCACAAGTAAGGCCTGGTTTAGTTCCCCAATTTTTTTTTCCAAAAACATTACATCGAACCTTTAAACACATACATGGAGCATTAAATATATATTAAAAACCTAATTGCATAGTTAAAGGAAAATCGCGAGACGAACCTTTTGAGCCTAATTAGTCTATGATTAGCTATAAGTGCTACAGTAACCCACATGTGCTAATGATGGATTAATTAAGCTCAAAAGATTCGTCTCACAGTTTCCAGTCAAGTTATGAAATTAGTTTTTTCATTCGTGTCCAAAAACTCTTTCCGACATCCGATGAAACATCCGATGTGACACTAAAAAATTACTTTTCGCGAACTAATTTCCCTAACTAGAGGGGCACAAGTAAAAAGACTTAATTTCCTAATTTTGAAGAGACCACAGAATTAGATAACATAATAGTTTAAACTTGTTTAGTATTCTGTGACACGGATAAACACGTTGTGGCAATAGCATATCAATTTTTTCCCTGCCAATATAAGAGCTTCTTCTAGTACTACTACTAGTTAACATGCAATCTAGATTTTTTTTTCTAGAAAAGATAATTGCTTCTTTTCATAATGTGATTAATCAGAGTTTGTGCAACGGTGCAACCCCTAAATACAAGGTCTCCAGCATAGATTGGAGCATGCTCTCACCATACTGCAGATCAATGACTAGCTAGCTAGCTAGAGCGGCAAAAGTAAGATGCAGGCTATACCAAGTCGCCAAAAACGACTCCTTGGGGTGTCATGGTCCGGCTTGAAGTAGTCTAGGAAGCTGAAGCTTGGGTTGACCCCGTACAACTCCTGGATGCCTTCCACGTCGTCCACAGTGAGCCGCACCTTCCTTTCCCTCGTGCCGACGTACGGGTACATCACCGAGCTCTCCGACGTCGAGTGGTCGAGGCCGAGGGCGTGGCCGATCTCGTGCGTCGCCACCGTCTCCAGGTCGACGGCCGCCGGCGACGCGTCGGCGGCCAGGTCCACCGCCCACCGCTCCGCCGCGTCGAAGTCGATGCGCCCGTCCTCCGGCCCGGTGGCGTGGGCGTACACGTTCAGCGGACCGTCGAACGGGTGCCCGTCGCCGTGCTCGCCGGCGCCGTAGAACCCCACCCTGATGTCCGCCTCCGCCGCCGCCGCGTCGTCCTCCGTCGTGATCTCCGCGAAGCTCACCGGGATCACCTCCGCCCACCGCGCGAACGCGCTCCGGAACACGGCCAGCACGGCGTCGCCCGGGAGGTAGCCGACGGCGTCGGTGTGGGACACGGCGTACGTCAGCACCATTGGTCGTCCGTGTCGCGTCCACCGCGGCTTGCCCGTCCAGAACGCGTACCGGCTGACCACGCCGCCGTGATGGCGCAGCGTAGGCGGCGGCGGCATTGGCCGTGCGTCAGCGACGGCGACGCATGAGAGGATGCAAGCTATCGCCAGAAGCAGGAGACACGCAGCATCTCCGCGGCGACGCGGGAACATGGTCGGCTGTTATTCTCGTTATCTGTCGGACTCTCGCCGGATTTGATCGTCGTCACGTCAACGGGCTACCATGAACTGAAGATTGACACCTATGCTTGATTTACGGACTCCAATGGTTTGCTTCTAAAAGGCCTGAGTTGGGATCATGGGAAATTATTAAAGTGTACTAGTATAATAATATTATAACTACTCTATAATCACAATATGATTTATATGTGTAACTCGTATAGAATTCTGAAAAACATGTTCATATTGGATTGACTAGCTCTAGAAGCTCTTAAATCTGAGATCGGGTGTTCGACTCCCACTAACGCATAGTCGTGCAAAATTCGAACTCCCGCTAGCTTATGGTTGTGCAAATTTTTTTTCCTCCCCTCTCACGAATCTCGAGGCAACCAAAAGATCACAAATTTGAAACTTCTGTGGAGAAAAAACGGGTTAAAGTTATTTAGCAATTCCATGAATCATAAGCTTAAAATACTACCCAAACATGTTCTAACTTCGGACAACCGATCTAAACTAGTTAAGTCCTGTACTTGATACACGTGCTCACATCAACGGCTATTTTTTCACTGATAGATGATATTAACAGCGGGACGTCCGTGATAACTTCGTATTCCGGCCAAAATAGTACTGGCCATTGGCACATCAGCAACTGGTACATAGAAGAGAAAAAATCAAGTGCTGATTATTTCTTGGTACAGAAGATCCATGTTCTCGACCACTAAATCTTCATGCCCTCGACGTTAGCCCTTCCGTCAAGTTTGGCCGAGAAGAAGCGCTTCATGAAATCCTCGTAGGCCATCGACTTGTACACCGGCCTGCCACCGTCCTTCGTCACGAGCTCCGGCAGAGGCCCGACCGTCGCGTCCCGGCACGCCTGGTGGAACACCGCCGCCGAGATGCGCTCCTTCTCCGGGTGCACCACGGCCCTGTGCTCAACGCTCCTGTACCTCCCATTGCTCAGAATCTGCAAGCAGCAGCCATGTTGGTAGATGATTAAGCTAGAAACTCTGTACTGGTGTGCACCAGCAATTCAACATCGATCAGCAAAGAAAAACTGTTTCGGTTTCAGATCGACGCATCAGGTGAAAGCCTGGTCAATATTTTACCTCAAGCATGTCGCCGACGTTGACGACGAACGCGCCGTCGAGGGCTTCGATGGTGAGCCACTTGCCGTCCTTCCTGATCTGGAGGCCCTGCATGTCGTTCACATGGAGCAGCAGCGTCAGGCTGGTCGCGTCGCAGTGCGGCGACAGGCCGAGCACCTTGCCGGTTTGCCTGCACGGCGGGTAGTAGTTCACCCTCATGTTCTGGGGCTGGCCTCTGAATACCTCCAGGAGAGACTCCGGATCAACGCCCATGTCCATGGCCAAGAACTCCAACAGGCAGCGTGCTACTTTTGCCGTCTCCAAGGAGTACCTCTCCATGGAATTCCTGTCAAACATTTGTGTTGTGATATGCAGCAAAATGGCTCATTGGAACAAGAGAAGCCATGAACGTTCAGACTGAAAAACTAAACCTTGGAAATAAAAAAAATTGTTCATTTCTTGGTTGAAATTTCTCAAAACTACTTATTTCCCATAGTCATGATCAATGCAAAGATTAGTTGTGGTTTTGTTTGTGAGGCAGACCTGAAAGATGAAGGATGGGCAGGCCAGAACCTCAAATCCCTGGACTCGGTTGGGCGAAGCCGGAGGTGTAGCAGGTCTCCCCAGTCCAGCTTCTGCTTCTCTGAAACGACGAAGTGCTGGCCATAGCCTTCGTACTTGTCTGGTGGTTTAGCGTACGCCTCCTTGGCTTCAAGTGGTAGCTTGAAGAACTCAGTTAAGTCTCTCCTCACGTCGCTGATCACATCGTCAGGCACCCCATGGTTGACGAGCTGCAGTTTAATTTGTGAGATCAATCACAGTTTATCCTACTTAAATCAGTGTCACCTTGTCCAAATTTGAAAAAAAACACTATTTAATTCTCTCCCACATGGTTTATTGATCATTCAGTTTAATAATAGTTGTATCACCTTGTGAATCATCAAAGTAAAAGCTTGATTACATAATCTTGACGTACCTGGAAGAAACCCCAGTGCTGACATGCAGATCGCAGCTTGGCACACTCCTCTTGGGATGACTGCGGGTTGAGCAGCTTGGCGAGATCGATGACCGGGATTGCCGTGTTGATGCCTTGGCCGCAGATGACCTCTTCGGTGCCAGCCTCCGGCCTGATGTACCTGTCAGGTATCTGCTGGTCAGGTCGGTTGCAAGTCAGTGCGAGTTCCTGCACATTTGGCACCTGTAGAGACATGGTTAATCTGGTTTTCTCTTGCTTGCTCTTCCCACTGTGCTGATGATGATTACTTCATGGATTCTATATATATGGAGGTAGCACTGCACATGTGGTCATCAGTTCATCACAAAACTTTCCTTTCACAAAGTTTGAAAAATAACTATGTGCTCTTCTTTTGCAATTTTCATCCATCCTTTCTCCAAAGTCTTACAGAAATGGTGCACGGAAATATCTTGATAGCTCCTTGCAAGACTACAAGATGCCTTGGAAAAAAATTTTCCCCACAATGGGTGGTCACAAAGCATCCCCCCCCCCACCCCCCGCGCACGTGCACTAGCAATGAATATTGCAAACCTGCTGTTGTTTTACACACACAGAGAGAAATCTTTAAGCATGATCCGAACAAAAAAAGGAATTTATATTGACAAGAGCTTACTTTTTTACATGCCTGAAAGAATTCCTGGCTCTGATAGCCAGATCCCAGACTTCCACACTCCTTAGTGAAATCAATGATAACAATATCCTCGGCAGTCCGCACTATCCTCCACAATGATGTGCCCCACAAGTATATGTTCATATTTTTGCTGAGCCACGAGGGCGGGAGATCAGATCCATGGTTCAAGAGACTGTCTGCACATTCTAGATCAAATTAAGTCCCATAAATTAAGTACAAAATTACATATAATACTCACACGTGTTAAACAATTGGCAATCTCATCAATCTGACTTGTGCAAAGCATGTCCATATCACAAATCCTTGGTTTGCCAGAAATAACGGTATCAACCTGAAACCAAAGATGAACTTAATTATTGTACTTATATTTTTTCCGGAGCAATAAAGTAACGCCGACCAAAATTATTTAGATTAAAGGACTGGTTAAAGGTACAAGGACAAAGGACAACAACCATTTTTGCTGCAAAAAGGGGCACACTTGCAAAAGGTGTTCAGGCCTTCAGCCTTAGCTTGTAGTACCACCGATTAACAGTGCCAAACTGGATCTAACACGTTGCCTTTGTTACAGAGCACACCAGGAACACCACTTTACAAACAAACAAACCCAAGCAGCTCATAGTAAAATCAAGATATACTACTATCCACAAGATTAAAAAAAGGATACTCCTGCAAGTTTTTTCCCCTCTGAGAAGCTAAGGGGCAATTATGGATTTAGCGCTGCAACCGTACAAAACGTATTATAGCTTCACTAATGATCAACCCTGCGCATTATTCCTAGTTTTCCTAAATCAGAAACGGGTAATTTCATAATGTGCCAGAGAAAGCGAAGAAGTAGAGCAGCGGGAGCAGAATCACACCTCCAAGGCCCCGACGCGCACGGACTGAGGGGTACTAGCAGCCGTCGATGGGGCTCGCCGTGGAGCCACCTCTGGCACTGTCAAGATCAAGGATCAGAAATGCTAAGTCTGTAGGAGTTTTAGAAGAAGTTCAGAGTTAGTCCCAGCTCAGTCCAGAATCAAGTCTGAAGAAGAACAAGTTGAGGGTTATGAAGATCCTATGGCTGAGATTACTCGCGAAGGGGTATTAGGAGTATCTGACCGTTAATAGTTGTCGGGGTCCACTGTTCTCTTTATTTTGTCATTTGCTTTCGTCAGCTGAATGAGCTGTAACTTATCTGTAATGGGAGTTGTGGTCCTCACCGATGTAATCTCCTTTAAAACTCTATGTGAGATGAAGAGAAAAGGCATCGAGAATCATAATTACTTGTCCTAGGAGTAGCTTAGTTAGAACCCTAGTTCTGTTCCTTGCGGCGGCCACTTAAACTGAAGAATTGGGTTCCGATCGAATTTGGGACTTTCTCCATTTCTACTCCTAGGATCTGACAAGGGTATCAGAGCATAGTTGATTTCTTGGCTCTTGGATCGATCTGGTGAGGGTTGGTGGAAGGCGGTGGTGGAATCCACCGTAAAATTCCTTAAGCCGGCGAGATCCAAACCGGAGGGGAGAGTTAGGGCAGGGATTGAGCAAGGGTTGGTGAGCCATCCTGCAAAGGTGTGCTCCTGTAAAATCTCCGAAGCTCATCTCTGTTCTTGGCGGCGGTAGATCGATCTGTGAGGCAAAAGGGGAGGAATTCTTTCCGAACCGCCCTTGCAGAAAGCTGGATGGTTACTAAGACTCATTCCAACGAGTCGATAGTTGATATGGAGGAGATGAATGAATTTAGATTGGATGTTGCCAGCTTGAAGAAAGATGTGGCGGATCTGAAATCACTGAAGACTGAGATGAGGGAAATCAAGGGATTGCTGAGGGAGCTATGCAAGCAGAAGAATATTGAAGAAACGGAAGGGGAAAAAGGGGAAGCTACGACTCAACTACCTCAGGACAGGACAGTGGCGCAAGCTGCTGATGGTGCTGGACCTAGCAATCCAAATGCTGAGGTACGTGTCGCCATTGAGACCACTACTAATGCTCCAAATAATGAATTGGTGAATCTATGGGCCACGACTGGAGGAGCTTCCAGGGGAAATGGACATGCAGGACAACCCACACAGCAGTTCTTTACTGATCATCAGACAAGACAGAATATGCAAGGGGGTAATGTGGGAGGTCACCAGGGTTTCACTCAGGGGACAGGCATGTTTCATGGGAATTCTAGGGTGCATGTCATTGACCCTCAGAGGAATATGTATGGTGGAAATGGTAATCATTATGCAGAGGCAATCATCAAAGGGCCTAGACTGGAAATTCCACTGTTTGGTGGGGAAGAACCTGTGGACTGGCTGAAGCAATGTGAGAAGTTTTTCGAGATAACTGGGACTCCTGTTGATCAGTGGGTCAATTTGGCATTAGCACATTTGCAAGGGAGAGCTATAAAATGGTATAGAGGGATTGGCATACCTTGGCAATTAATATCATGGCCACAATGGTGCGCCATGGTGTGCACTCGGTTTTCAGCTGCTGATGTACATGAAGCAGTTGAGCTGTTTCAAAATGTGAAACAGCATGGGCAAACTGTGGATCAATATATTGACAAGTTTGAGGAATACATGGACCTGGTTAAAAGGGATCACCCCTACTTGCAGGAGCAGTACCTGAATAGTTGCTTTATTGGGGGATTAAGAAATGACATTAAGCATGATGTGAGTGGACACAAACCACAGGGACTACTTGAAACCTATTGGTATGCCAAGAACTATGAAAAGGCTGCCAATGCTAGGAGGATGACAATGGGTTTGAATAGGAACAGGCTTCCAAACCAAAATGTGATCAACCAAGGTAGAAACTTTGCTAACAAGGTGCCACCCAAAACCAATGGGGATAAGAAGTGTTGGTTTTGCAAGGAAGTTTGGTTTCCTGGGCATCAATGCAAGGTCAAGAAAGCTTTGAATGCTTTAATGTTAGAAGATGAGGAACTAGAAGAAAAAGGGGAAGAAGAAAAGGAAGTAAAAACTAGAGAGATGACCCAAGAAAATGGAGAAACTTCTCCTGATGAAAGTGGTACAGAAGAGTTGATGTATGTATCCCAGAATGCTATGCAAGGTACTACTCGGCCTGACACTTTTTCAATGATTATACAGATACATGGAAAGAGAGCAATAGGGCTGGTAGATAGTGGAAGTACCAGTACTTTTATGGATGAGGAGTTTGCTTTACGTAACAACTGTCCCACAATTAGTACGGAGGTTAAGAGGGTAGAAGTGGCTGGAGGTGGAGAGCTGAAATCAGGAGTGCAGGTTCCTGAAACCAACTACCAAATCTAGGGAGAGACCTTTTCTAACAGATTCAATTTAATTCCATTGAAGGGCTATGACATCATACTGGGGGCAGACTAGATATATAAATATAGTCCAATTACCCTTGATTTGAAGAAGAGAGAATTGGGTATAACCAAGGGGGAAAAGATGATTGTATTGCAGGATTTTTCACACCCTGGAAACCACCTATTAGCAAGCAGCAAGAAAGTAGACAAGATCATTAAGAAAGGGGGGTTAGGTTACCTGTTCTAGATTACTCAAGTGACAGATGTAAGTGAAGAAGATGCAAACTCTGGTATTCCTGCTGATATTCAAACAATACTCCAGGAATTTCCTACTGTACTTGAAGCACCAAGTGGTCTGCCACCAAGAAGGAGTTGTGATCATGTCATCAGTTTGAAGGAGGGTGCAACACCTCCAAATTTGAGGCCTTACAGAGTACCCCACCATCAGAAGGAAGCAATGGAAAAGATTATTGCTGAACTGATAGAATCCAAGGAGATTCAGGTTAGCAATAGCCCTTATTCCTCCCCGGCTGTTATGGTAAGGAAGAAGGATGGATCATGGAGACTTTGTGTAGACTACAGGCAATTAAATGCACAGACTATCAAAAACAAGTTTCCAATGCCAATCATAGAAGACCTGTTGGATGAATTGAATGGTGCCAAGGTGTTTTCCAAATTGGATCTAAGATCAGGATACCACCAAATTAGGATGTCTGAATCTGATGTTCCCAACACAGCATTTAGAACTCATTTAGGCCACTATGAGTATCAAGTGATGCCATTTGGTCTAACTAATGCTCCTGCAACCTTCCAATCCCTGATGAACCAAGTGTTGGCACCTTTCTTGAGGAAGTTTGTATTGGTATTCTTTGATGACATCTTGATATATAGCAAGAATAGAGCTGAACATAAGCAACACATCAAATTTGTACTAGAGGTACTGAGAGCTCATGAGTTAGTAATCAGACCTAAGAAGTGTGCTTTTGGGTTATCCAGTGTATCATATTTAGGGCACATTATCTTTCAGAATGGAGTGGCTACAGATCCCAGTAAAGTGGAGAAGATTGCTAATTGGCCTATTCCTAAGAATGTTACTGATCTCAGAAAATTCCTTGGAATAACCGGATATTACAGAAGATTCATCAAGGGGTATGGATTAATATGCAGACCTTTACATGACATGCTCAAGAAAGAGGGGTTCCAATGGGGTGAAAAGCAAACTGAGGCATTCCAGGAACTGAAACAAAAAATGTGTAGCAGTCCTGTTTTGACCTTACCGGATTTCACTAAAGAATTCACTATTGAGGCCGATGCCTGTGGAACTGGCATTGGTGCTGTACTCATGCAATCTGGAAAGCCTATAGCATTTTTCAGCAAATCATTGGGACCTAAAGCTGCAGCACAATCGATATACAAAAAAGAAGCAATGGCAATTTTGGAGTCTCTTAAGAAATGGAGGCATTATATCCTGGGAAGCAAGTTAATTATCAAAACTGATCAGCAAAGCTTGAAACACATGATGAAACAAAGGTTGGTTGAAGGTATACAACACAAATTACTCCTGAAACTGATGGAATACGACTACTGTATTGAATACAAGGCTGGGAAGGAGAATGTGGTGGCAGATGCTCTATCCAGGCTACCACAGGGAAAATCAGAAGAGGAACAATGTGATGCCATTACAGTAGTGATACCTGATTGGATCCTGGACATCCAAAGAAGTTATGAGGGGGATATACAAGCTCATAAGATTCTGAGTATAATAGGAACTGACAGTGACCCTGATCAGCAATATAGCTTTGGAATTTGGAATCCTAAGATTCAAAGGAAGGATTTATGTGGGGGAAGAAACATCCATTAGAGCTGATTTAATCAGGGACTATCACTGTTTGGCTTTTGGAGGACACTCAGGTATGAGAGCTACTTATCACAGAATTAAGTCTTTATTTTACTGGCTTGGACTGAAGAAGGTGGTGGAACAATTTATTAGAGAATGCCCTGTATGTCAAGTTACAAAAGCTGAGCATGTTCATATCCCTGGACTGCTGAATCCTTTAGAAGTTCCTGATATGGCTTGGACACATATTACCATGGATTTCATAGAGGGGCTTCCTAAGTCAAAAGGAAAAGATGTGATTCTGGTGGTGGTTGACAGATTAACAAAATATGCTCATTTTCTTGCTCTGACACATCCTTACAGTGTGGAGCAGGTTGTGGAGGTTTTTATGGATAATATACATAAGTTACATGGGATGCCTATGGCCATCATTACTGACCGAGATAGAATATTCACCAGTCAATTGTTTCAGGAAGTGTTTAAAGCAATGAAGGTCCAGCTGAGGTTTAGTACTGCATATCACCCTCAGACAGATGGTCAAACTGAACGGGTTAACCAATGTCTTGAATCGTATCTAAGGAGTATGGCATTTCAGGAACCACATCAATGGTATTCGTGGTTGGCCTTAGCAGAGTGGTGGTATAATACAACCTACCATACATCTTTACAGATGACACCATTCCAAGCTATGTATGGGTATCCACCACCCCAAATTAATGAATTTTCAGTGCCTTGTAATGTTTCTGCTGAAGCTAGGGTCACTACTGAGCAAAAGGAAGCAATATTGCGAAAACTCAAGTCAAGCTTAACTGAAGCACAGAGGAGAATGAAGCATTATGCAGACAGAAATAGGTCTGAAAGGAGTTTGGCTGTGGGTGATATGGTTTATATTAAGCTACAGCCTTACAGGCAAACTGCCTTCGGCATTAGAGGCTCCTTGAAACTGAGATCAAAGTTTTATGGTCCCTTCAAGGTGTTGGAACGTGTGGGATAGGTGGCATATCGATTACAGTTGCCTGAGGATGCTAGCATACACCCTGTTTTTCATGTGAGCCAACTGAAGAAACACCTAGGGAAAAGAGCTGTTCCTATGTCGAATCTTCCTTTGGTTGGTCCTGATGGGCAAATTAAATCTGAACCGGTGGCTGTACTTCAGAGAAGGATGGTTCCTAGGGGTGGTGTTGCAGTGACGCAGTGGTTGATTTTGTGGGAAAACTTAAGCCCAGCAGATGCAACTTGGGAGGATGCAGCAGTGATACAGAGTATGTTTCCAAATTTCCATCCTTGAGGACAACGATGATCTCAAGGGGAAGGTAATGTCAAGATCAAGGATCAGAAATGCTAAGTCTGTAGGAGTTTTAGAAGAAGTTCAGAGTTAGTCCCAGCTCAGTCCAGAATCAAGTCTGAAGAAGAACAAGTTGAGGGTTATGAAGATCCTATGGCTGAGATTACTCGCGAAGGGGTATTAGGAGTATCTGACCGTTAATAGTTGTCGAGGTCCACTGTTCTCTTTATTTTGTCATTTGCTTTCGTCAGCTGAATGAGCTGTAACTTATCTGTAATGGGAGTTGTGGTCCTCACCGATGTAATCTCCTTTAAAACTCTATGTGAGATGAAGAGAAAAGGCATCGAGAATCATAATTACTTGTCCTAGGAGTAGCTTAGTTAGAACCCTAGTTCTGTTCCTTGCGGCGGCCACTTAAACTGAAGAATTGGGTTCCGATCGAATTTGGGACTTTCTCCATTTCTACTCCTAGGATCTGACAGGCACGACGCAGTTGGTGAGGCCATCAGGTGCTGGACCTGCTGGTGCGCCGCCGCCGGTAGCCGCTGGCAGAGGGGCACAGGGAGACACAGCTGGGTTGTGGTAGGTTTGAGCTATTCCATGGGCCATGGATAGTGGATTGGGCCGCCTGTGGAGGCCTGGGAATGGGAGAAGCCCAGAGGAAGCTGTGGACATTTTGCATTTATGCCCCTCTTCGCTGTCTTCGGAAGGAGGATAATTGCAAAGGAAGCTCTTTATAAAAAAAAATAATGTGTTTAGGGCCTGTTTGGTACAGCTCCAACTCCTAAATATAACTCCAGGAGTTGAGTCTGGAGTGGAGTCGTGGAGCTGCCTAAACCCAGCTCCACAACTCCAGTACATTTTGTGAGAGAGCTCCACCCAACTCCACTCCTAGTTTTGGTGGAGCTGGAGCTTTTGGTGGAGCTAAAACTGTTTAGCTGGGCTCTAGCTCTAGGAGGAGTGGAGCTGGAGCTAGAGCTGTGCCAAACATGCCCTTAAATTTATAGAAAGTCTTTACATTGTGAAACTTAAATTTATAGAAAGTCTTTACATTGTGAAACGGAATGAGTAGTATAGTACTACCGGCTTTCTTTGTCTTGCCTGCTCTTTGGACAATGGACATGCTGAGCACCAGTCAGGTCAGTGGGAGGGGTCGGTGAATAGTTGGATTAAATGAAGAGTGCGAGGAAGCATCAATGTGGATTGAGACATGATTATGTTGCTAATACACATGTCTATGAAATGGAACACACTCGATGACCGTAAGAATTTTTTTTTAGAGAAGGGTATATTTTACCCGGCCTTTACATTCAACTGGATGTATATATATATATATATAATCATTGAAATAGGGAACTTAGCCCCGCAAACAACCCAATATAAAATTCACTTGTATGGAGATTTGAACTCAGGACCTTGTAGTACTACTCAGGTCACTATAACCACTAGGTCATTGTAACTACTCAGGTCACCGTAAGAAAATTTGAGGTGTAGAGAAATTACCGAGCCTGTGCATTGTTTTTTTTGGTGCAATTTTTGCTTAGGGTATATTCTATTTATGCTATGTTGAACAGCGTAGGCTTTTTATTCCTTGTGTTTACAATGATTCTTTGAAGATGTACAAGCTAAGGTAAGCTCACCCCCCGGTGACCAGTCTAAAAAAGACAAGGTATGTTCGTACAACCTATTGTAACGCACGGATACATTTGCTAGTGCTGAAAGTATTTCAAATTGTTTGATCAAATCCGGTTCCAATTACAAGTTTACAACAGTTGTAACATGAATGAATTCTAACCCTTCGAAGATGACAGTTTAATCCTCAAGCCGTCGAGGTGATTCCTTCCGTCGAGCTTTGCCGAGTAGTAACGCTTCATGAAATCCAGGTAGCCCATCGACGTGTACCGCGCGTTATCGCCGCCGCCTTCCCCGACCAGCTCCGGCAGAGGCCCGACCACCGCGTCCTGGCACGGCTGGTGGAACACCGCCGCCGACACGCGCTCCCTGTCCGGCCGCACCACCGCCCTGTGCTCCACGCTCCGGTACTTGCCGTTGCTCATGATCTGCATGCATTTTTTGCGAGACGCGTAAAAAAATTGCATGTCAATATATTAAAAGAAAATAAATTTTTGTTACATAACACAATCAGCTAGACTATTTGAACTATATAACTTTGCTCATTTCTAGTAATGGAAATAGGAACCCTTGCCCTTGATTTTTTTTAAAAAAACAATCAACTAGACCGGCTTATGCCAAAGAAAGAAAAATAAAATAAGAAACTAAATCTTAGGAAGAACTACGGAGGCTAAACACAACTTCTAATAGCGGGAAGGCGTAGAGCCACGCTACACTCCTAAGAAATCCCCAGAAACAGCAACCCCGGCTAAGGAATGCAGATGACCCCGGCTAAGAAGATGATCTGCATGCAGACGCACGTAGCAGCAAAGCAAACATGAAGCCAAGAAATCATCCTCGGCGATGGCTATGTTTGCCTCGACGCCATTGTTGGTCAGTCGGTAACCTCGAGTATGTCGCCGACGTTGACGATGAACGCGCCGTCGTCCGGAGGGGCGCCGACGGCGAGCCACCTGCCGCCGGGGCTCCTGATCTGCAGGCCCGGCACGTCGTTCACCTGCAGGAGCAGCGTCAGGCAGGCGGCGTCGGTGTGCGGCGACAGGCCGACCACCTTGCCGGCCTCCCGGCACGGCGGGTAGTCGTTCATCCTGATGCCCTGCGGCTGGTCCTGGAACCTCTCCAGCAGCGACCCCGGCCTCACGCCCATGTCCTTCGCCATGAACTCCAACAGGCATCTCGCCACCCTCGCCGTCTCCGACGAGTACCGATCTATCGAATTCCTGATCACAGGCAAGTGATCGCCAAGAACCAAGATTACTCTCTCTTTTTCAACAACACGCAATCAAAACCGCAGAAGATTAATTTGATGATTATCATAAGCAGTTTGACTTTGATCTTGATCGATCGATCACCTGAAGGATGGAGGATGAGCAGGCCAGAGGGCCATGTTCCTGGACTCGCCGGGGCGGAGAACGAGGTAGAACATGTCAGCCCAGTCCAGCTTCTGCTCGTGCGACACCACGAACGCCTGGCCATATCCCTCGATGCCACTGGGCAGCTGCGAGTACGCCTTCTTGGTCTCCATTGGCAGCCTGAAGAACTCGGCTATGTCTTTCCTCGCGTCGCGGATCACATCCTCTGACACGCCATGGTTGATCAGCTGCATGCAGTTCACCAGTTCATGTTCATGTTCATCCATATCGTGAGTCAACGCTTTTGCTATCTCTCACTACGTACGTACGTTTCAAAACTTGTCTGATCAAATTCAGTCTGTCTGCCAAGAAATCTGCATACCTGAAAGAATCCCCATTGCTGACAGGCAGACCCCAGCTTTTCAGTCTCCTCGTCTGACGACAATGGATCGAGCAACTTGCTGAGATCGACGGTAGGAATTGCGGCCGTGCAGTCGTCGCCGCTGATGACCTCGTCGGCGTTGGCGTCTGCTCTGATGTACCTCTCAGGTATCTGCTGATCTGGATCGTTGCAGGTCTCTGCGAGTGCCTGAACATTTGCCACCGGCAGAGATCCTGTGCTTCTTGCATGAGCCATTGGTGATTTTTCTCGCTCCTGTTCTTCTTCAGTAGGTGTAGTCGTGTAGCCGTGTAGGTGTCTTCCTGGAGCAGACAAATATTGTTTTCAGATCAAGTCTTGTACTTTTCCTTTGGAAGAAAGTGTGATTGGTATTTGTACTTAGCCGGCCATGGAGCATTAGCAATTAATTAGTACTGGTGATGCTAGCATGTTGGAGACTAATTAAGCCGTAGGAGTGTTTGGTCAGATACTCAAGCTCATGGGAGAAAATCACATGCATGATCTGTCAGTGAAAAGTCTTAGTTATATTCCAATTGGACTTAACAATGTCTCACCTGACACAAATTTGGTGATGGATCTTATGAAGTATTAAAAAAAATGCTGCATTCAACTAAGGAGGTCAAAGAACATATTTTTCCCCAAAGAAAACATCTGCATATCACTTTCAGAAAATTTCTTTTGAATGGTCACTTTACTACTTTAGGACCATATATGTGGGTGGGCCGAGATTGAGGCCCATCCATTCGAGGCCTCAAGAAACGAAACGGTATAAGCACGCGGAATAAGTTCATCCAAGGTCCCTTAACTCGTCAACGAATCCAATTTTCGTCCTTTAACCGCAAAACCAGATACAACGGGTCCCTCAACTATCAAAACTGATGCAGATTAGGTTCCCTGGCGGTTTCGATGGTGGTTTTGGCTGACGTGGCGCCTACGTGGCTATTTTTGACTTGGTCTTGATCTGACGTGGCATTGATGTAGCGCTTACTTAGCAATTTGATCTGGGAAAATAATAAACCCCGTGGGACCCACATGTCAGTTTCACAAAAAAAATAACAATAATGGTGGGACCAACGTGGGCCCGCCATGTCAGTCTAACTCACCCCCTCCTCTTCTGCTTCCTCTTTCTCCTTCTCCCCTCTCTTCATCTCTCTCTTGCGGCCGGCGACGACGAGTCGACGACGGCGGCGGAAATGGAGAAGAGTGGTCGCCGGCCATCTCTCTCTTGTGCGCGCTCGCCGGTAGGCCAGGGAGCTCGCCTAGCTCCTTCCCACCGGTGGGAGAGGAGGGAGCAGCGTGCCGGGGGCATAGGCGTGACGTCGCCGGGGGCGCTTCGAGGCGGAAGTATACGCTGACGACGTGGCCGTCAGAGGTGAGCAAGGTCATCATGGACTCACGGTATTGGCGGTGTCGTCGGCAGCGGCAGAGCAGAAGTTGTAGTTGGAGTCCTCATCGTCGACCTCGAGTTCTTCAATGTGCTCGAGCATCACCCACCGTTGTTAGCCGCCGTCGGCGGAAGGTAGCGCCGCCATCTCCTGTTGGGTTTCCATGGGCCACGGCGAGCGGATCGATGGGTTCCTCGTCAGTCCGGCCGGAACGGTGTTTTCTTGCCCAAAACAATGATCATTCATTCATTCATCAATCCCGTCGTACCACAAGCAAATGATGATGACGAAGCAAAATATACTCCAGTCAGCTAGTACTAGTTGCTATTGCTTCTACCTTTGTATGATTAGGCACATAAACAAAATTAAGACCAAACAGAACACAAACTAAGAAACTCCTTGGACGCGCCGTGCAGCATCCTCGGTGGCATGCACAGCACCGTGCCCTCCTCCACTGCGACGTCGTTGGGAGAAGAGCCGGAGAATGGACGACGAGGGCTGGACTGAGGAGGAGGAGGACGACAACGACGCGCGGGATTTGCCGAGCGCGAGCCGACGGAAGAGAGGAGCGGAAGAGGAAGAAGTCGAAGCGGGAGAATGCGGAGCGGAGGTCGTCGGCTCTGGCGCCCCAGCCGAGGCCGTGGATGAAGAGCTTCCTGCTCACGGGATCGGCCTCCGCCGCGCGCTGCACGGTCGTAATCGTCGCTGGGGTCGTCTTCGCGGCCAGCCGCCTCTCCCCTCTCCCGCCGGCGAGGTGGCCCCCTCATCCGCCCACGCGGACGGCCGCCTTCGAGGATGCAGAGGTCGGCATCGACGTCGTCCGCAGCCACGGCCACGGCGGCGCTGCCTCTGCCGCCGGGCTGGTTCCCTTCTCCCCACTAGTTTCCCTCCCGCCAGCCGCCGCGTCGCGCCCCTTCTCCCCGCCGGCCACCGCCCTCTCCCCGCCGCCCGTCAACTGGAGAGAAGAGAGAGAGGAGAGGGAAGAGAGATGAAGACAGAGAAGATGGGGAAGAGGAGAATCAGACCATGTTTAGATGGGACTAAAACTTTTAAGTCCCTATCACATCGGATGTTTGGACACTAATTATAAATATTAAACGTAGACTATTAATAAAACCCATCCATAATCTTGGACTAATTCGCGAGACGAATCTATTGAGTCTAATTAATCCATGATTAGCCTATGTGATGCTACAGTAAACATTCTCTAATTATGGATTAATTAGGCTTAAAAAATTATCTCGCGAATTAGCTTTCATTTATATGATTAGTTTTGTAAGTAGTCTATATTTAATACTCTAAATTAGTGTCTAAATACATGGACTAAAGTTAAGTCTATGGATCCAAACACCACCTCAGAATGACCCAGGGCAAGAGAGAGATGAAGAGAGGGGAGAAGGAGAGAGAGGAAGCAGAAGAGGAGGGGGTGAGTTAGACTGACATGTGGGGCCCACATGGGTCCCACCATTACTATTATTATTATTGTGTGTGAAACTGACATATGGGTCCCACGGGGTTATTATTTTCTGGATTCAATTGCCACGTAAGCGCCACATCATTGCCACGTCAGATCAAGACCAAGTCAAAATTAGCCATGTAGACGCCACGTCAGCCAAAACCACCATCGAAACCGTCGAGGGATCTAATTTGCACCGGTTTTGATAGTTGAGGGACCCGTTGTATCTGTTTTGCGGTTGAAGGACGAAAATCGGATTCGTTGACAAGTTAAGGGACCTGAGATGAACTTATTCCTAAGCACGCGTATGAGAGCCCAATTAGCCCATGTAGTTTGACCACCAAATTCCCCGTCGAATCGTCGCCTCGTCGGCGGCCACCGCCTCCGCCGCGCAAATGGGCAAATGCGCAGCGCGGCAGCGGCAGTGGCGGTGGCCGCTCCTCCACCGCTCGCCTCGCCCTACGCCGCCGCCACCGCATGGCCTCCACCCCCCGCGTCGCGCTCTCGCCGAGCATGCCCGGATGCCAGCAGAGCAGCAGCAGCCGCCTCCTGTGGCTCCCGCCAGGGTCACGTTCTCCCGCGTCTTCCAGAGCTGCGCCCAGGCAGGACGGGAGGCGCTCGCCGCCGGCCGCGCCGCTCACGCGCGGATGGTCGTGTCCGGGTTCGTCCCCACTGCCTTCGTCTCCAACTGCCTCCTCCAGATGTACGCGCGCTGCGCGGGCGCCGCGTGCGCACGGAGGGTGTTCGACGCGATGCCCCGCCGGGACACCGTCTCCTGGAACACCATGCTCACCGCGTACTCGCACGCGGGGGACATCTCCACCGCGGTCGCGCTCTTCGACGGGATGCCGGACCCTGACGTGGTGTCGTGGAACGCGCTCGTCTCCGGTTACTGCCAGCGCGGCATGTTTCAGGAGTCTGTTGATCTATTCGTGGAGATGGCTCGCCGAGGTGTTTCCCCTGACCGGACGACGTTTGCTGTTCTGCTCAAGTCGTGCAGCGCTTTGGAAGAGCTGTCACTTGGCGTTCAAGTCCATGCATTGGCAGTAAAGACAGGGTTAGAGATCGATGTCCGGACTGGGAGTGCTTTGGTGGACATGTATGGCAAATGCAGGAGTTTGGATGATGCACTTTGCTTCTTCTATGGTATGCCTGAGAGGAACTGGGTTTCGTGGGGTGCAGCTATTGCAGGATGTGTTCAAAATGAGCAGTATGTGCGTGGACTAGAACTGTTCATTGAGATGCAGAGGTTGGGGCTTGGGGTGAGCCAACCGTCTTATGCCAGTGCCTTCAGATCATGCGCAGCAATGTCATGCCTGAACACTGGTAGACAGTTGCATGCGCACGCCATAAAGAACAAATTTAGTTCTGACCGAGTTGTTGGGACAGCCATTGTGGACGTGTATGCTAAGGCTAATAGCTTGACCGATGCTAGAAGAGCATTCTTTGGGTTGCCCAACCATACGGTGGAGACATCCAATGCCATGATGGTTGGGCTTGTACGAGCAGGGCTAGGAATTGAGGCCATGGGACTCTTTCAGTTTATGATTAGGTCTAGCATTCGTTTTGATGTAGTCAGCTTATCAGGGGTTTTCAGTGCTTGTGCTGAGACTAAGGGTTACTTCCAAGGGCAGCAAGTTCACTGTTTAGCAATTAAATCAGGTTTTGATGTGGACATCTGTGTCAACAATGCAGTTCTGGATCTGTATGGGAAGTGCAAAGCATTGATGGAAGCATACCTTATCTTCCAAGGTATGAAGCAAAAAGATTCAGTCTCTTGGAATGCAATTATTGCGGCTCTTGAGCAAAATGGGCATTACGATGATACTATACTTCATTTTAATGAGATGCTGCGCTTTGGTATGAAACCAGATGATTTCACTTATGGTAGTGTTCTTAAAGCTTGTGCAGCTTTGCGGTCTTTGGAGTATGGATTGATGGTGCATGATAAAGTTATCAAGTCAGGACTTGGTTCAGATGCTTTTGTAGCAAGCACTGTTGTTGACATGTACTGCAAATGTGGCATAATTGATGAGGCTCAAAAACTTCATGATAGAATTGGCGGGCAACAAGTTGTTTCATGGAATGCCATTTTATCTGGGTTTTCACTCAATAAAGAGAGTGAAGAAGCCCAGAAGTTCTTCTCCGAGATGCTAGATATGGGTCTAAAGCCAGATCATTTCACGTTTGCCACTGTTCTTGATACTTGTGCGAACCTTGCCACCATTGAGCTTGGTAAACAAATCCATGGTCAGATTATCAAGCAAGAAATGCTGGATGATGAATATATATCCAGCACTCTTGTAGATATGTATGCCAAATGCGGGGATATGCCAGATTCACTGCTAGTGTTTGAGAAGGTAGAGAAACGGGATTTTGTATCATGGAACGCTATGATATGTGGATATGCGCTCCATGGGCTAGGAGTAGAAGCACTCAGGATGTTTGAGAGGATGCAAAAAGAGAATGTAGTGCCAAACCATGCCACTTTTGTTGCAGTTCTTAGGGCATGCAGCCATGTTGGGCTGTTCGATGATGGCTGCCGCTACTTTCATTTGATGACTACCCACTACAAATTGGAACCACAGCTGGAGCACTTTGCTTGCATGGTGGATATACTAGGACGCTCAAAGGGCCCACAAGAAGCTGTGAAGTTTATCAACAGCATGCCTTTTCAAGCTGATGCAGTCATATGGAAGACTCTCCTCAGCATTTGCAAGATCCGTCAGGATGTTGAGATTGCTGAACTTGCTGCCAGCAATGTTCTACTATTGGATCCTGATGATTCTTCAGTTTATATCCTTCTCTCAAATGTATATGCGGAATCAGGGAAATGGGCTGATGTTTCTAGGACAAGAAGGCTGCTGAAGCAGGGGCGTCTGAAGAAGGAGCCTGGTTGTAGCTGGATTGAGGTGCAAAGCGAGATGCATGGTTTCCTTGTAGGAGATAAGGCCCATCCAAGATCGGGTGAGCTATATGAGATGCTGAATGACTTGATTGGTGAAATGAAACTCTCTGGATATGAACCTGATTCAGCTTCTTTTGTTGAGGTCGATGAAGAGGGGAGTGCACCAGAGCATTGCTTGGAGTTGTTGGTGGCTAATCTGTTGTGAAGCTTTCAAACTATTGCATTTTGAGTCTCTATATATAAATTTGACAACACCCCCCCAGCAGAGACAGTGGTACTACAAAAGATGCACAGGAACTCCTGAAGTGTTCGTTGCGGTTATTTCAGTACAAGCATGTCCTTGTTGACCTTACAGAAGCATGCAACTGGAAAACTGTTGGCGTTAGAGCAAGTAATGTCATGTCCCTGTAGCGAGTGATGTGGAGTGATGAACACATAGCTTGTGCCCTATACAGGCTTGAATAGAGGCCCTTGACCAAAAGCGCAGAAGAATAAGTGTACGTGCGGTGCACGCCCTTTCCTCAGAACAGGGACACAAAAAGTAATACAGACCATCCCCAAACAACATGCACACAGAAGGAAAAAATGATTCCAATAATGAGCTCGCTGATTTTGTGTGTACAACAGAATCTGAAGATTATATACTTGTGAACCTGATATTTTATGAGAAACTTTGAGAACAGGATGAGAAGTTCGGTTCAACTGTTGTCCAGAAAAGATGCAAGGTCCTTGGCTACATGTGACCAAGAGAGGCATAATTTTATTCAGATCATGCACACTCCTTGGCTACATGTCTTTGCCTACATTTGTATTCCACAAAATGATTGCAATTATTGATAGACAAAATGAAGTGGTATTGTTACAAAATACAGGTTGCAGCAGAAATATGAGGCATTGACATTTCCCTTCCAAGAACCGCTTAGATTTTATTTTCCCGAGCAACGCAGTCGTTCGGACATTAATTTAGTAAGTCATGCCAAACCATGGTACAAAAAAATGGACTGCTTATGACATTGTCATTGCTGATACCGGTGAGGATTATTTATCTGAGGGTGAAAATTGATGCAGTGTTTTACGTTGTGTAGTTTTCTTCTGTATTCTGCCACCATTCCGCCCCTTTGCTCTTCAACTTATGGCTGCAATTTGTAATTTGTCTCTTTCCAGCTTTGATTTTGCTTTTTGCATAGAAATATTCAATCTCATTAAAGAAAAATGTTTTGCTTAAAACATTTTTTCTTTTTTGGAAAAGAAATCTAAATTCTTTCGAAATCTAATGATTAGATGAGCAGCGGGTAATAAGGATCCACATAAAAGATTCACATAGCTTAGTAATATCATACTGACATGCATGATGCATCATTAACCACAGTATCTGGCAGGACTATGAGGTTTCATGTTAGTCTAAAATTCAAGGTGTTGCCTTGATCATATTATCCTTTCCCCAGCTGCCCGTACATTCTGCTCCATGATTTTTCCCCTCTCTATTGCTATCTCAGGTTGTGTTATGTTCTTTGCATGCCAATCTCAGTGATATTGAACACAGAGATTGCTTTATAGGGGTTTGCTCAATGATGGGGAAAGAGGAAGGCAGAATTTGAACTACAGGTGTGTTTGATTCAGTATGTTTGCTTCCCCAGAATCATGAGCTGCCTGAAACACAATGGCTTCTATTTGCCATCAAATACGTGAATTAGGATGTGTAACATGCTGTTCATGTTGTTCCTATTGGTTTCCACTTTCAATGGCTAAAATCCTTCTAATCCATTTATGTCATACTCCCTCCGTCCCAAAAAAAACCCAATCCTGGGTTTGAACCTGGACAAGAAGGAGATCACATGTGTCCAGGTTCAAACCCAGGATTGGGTTTTTTTTGGGATGGAGGGAGTATATGTGTAGTGGATCTTGCTTTATACAGTCCATGGTTTCAGCATCAATTTGTTCTCTTTGACTGCTTTAGTTCAATTGAGGGGTTCACTGTTCACATATGATATGCAATGCCTGAGTTAAAGGTTCCAGAAAAGGCTGAATGACCAAAAAAAAAAATCAACAAAGAGCATACTTTTTTTTTTTGCCGAATGTAGTTATATATTATATCAATCAAACATGTGATGGGAAGATATATGGAGCGTTATCTGTTCGCGCATAAATTCTACATGTTTAGTTCGAAGTTCGAACTGAAGTTGTATTATCATATAGTTTATTCTTCAAGGCATCAATGTTTATTTCCATTTTTTGTTTCAGGTGTTTGCATCATAACTTGATCAAGAACATGTTGTTCCTGATATATGGTACAAGACTCAAAATATCAGGTAAATCATCATTGTAATACAGGATTGTTTCACCTCTAAGCAGCAGATCTCATGGACAGCCCCCAAGCAGGTTCATGTCAGTATCTCAGGCGTCATGGTCACAGCTACTGGTCCAGCTTTAATACCTCCACTCGGTTTTTTCCATCAAGCTGTTGTGTGAAGATTTGTTTCATGAAATCAAGGTAACTTATTGATCTGTACTTCACTTTACCATCTTTCACAAACTCCGGCAGAGGGCTGATCACCATATTTTCACTTGGATAGTGGAAGAGTGCTGCTGAAATTCGCTCTTTATTTGGGTTTATCACGGCCCTGTGTTCAACACTTCTGAACTTTCCGTTACTCAGGATCTGTATATATCAATAGTATATCACTCATATGAGTACAAAGGTGCAAGAGAAGCAGGTCATCCAACAACAATGTTCAGAAGCGGAACACAAGTCGTGGACTCAAGAATATAAATAATTTGAACTTAGGTATTTTGTTTGGTGCTTTGACAAGTTTTCTAGATAATAGGAGCTTTTATTGAACTCATCCAAATACATCAAGGTCCTTCGACATGTGAAAGCATAATTTGTTATTGGTCATTACCTCAAGTGTGTCGCCAATGTTAGCAATAAGTGCACCATTTGGAGCATCTATGGAGAACCACTTGCCATCTTTCTTGATCTGCAGGCCCTGCACATTGTTAATCTCGAGCAGCAGTGTCAGGCCACCCGCATCAGAGTGTGGCGAAAGGCCCATCACCTTGTCAGCTTGCCGGCATGGTGGGTAATAGGCCATCCTTAAGCCTCGAGGCTGCTCTTCAAATAAATCTAAAAGTGACTCTGGCTTAGCGCCCACAGCCTTAGCCATGAACTCAAACAAGCAGAGTGCCAGGCTTTTAGTCTCTGATGAGTATGCATCAATGGATTGCCTATTTCCAGACATCTCCAGTTAAGAAGAGACAGATGCCTATCAAAAGCTAAATTGCACAGTTTTTTTTTTTTTTGGTAGATCACCTGAAAGATGCTGGAGAAGTGGGCCAGAACCTTAGGTCCCTTGAATCGCTAGGATGGACATGAAGATACAGCATGTCTGCCCAGTCAAGTTTCTGGTCCTCAGAGAAAACAAAGCTCTGTCCATAGCCTTCTAGGCTATTCGGTAGCTGTGTGTACTCCTTCTTGGTGTCCAGTGGCTGGCTAAAGAAATCAACAATGTCTCTCTTCAGGTTTGCAATCACTTCATCTGGCACTCCATGGTTAATGAGCTGTAGTTTATTCCAAAAGTAAATGTTTCCATTATACTAGTTGCACAGCTCAAACTGAGCTAGAGCTACCTTACAGGACATGAATTTATTCATTTTCTGCCCACAACTTTATTTGATTATCTGTAGCGTCTTTAATCAATTCAAACATTTGTATATACAGTATGCATTTGCAAATAGGTATCTGTTGCTTTCCGAAGATGAAATGCCAAGAACCTAAAGTTACATACCAGAAAGAACCCCCAATACTGGCAGGCAGATCTCAGCTTCACACACTCCTCTTCTGATGATTGCGGACAAAGCAATTTCTTGAGATCGATGATCGGAATCGCCATGTCACCTTGGTAGTTGTTGATGACCTCCTCAGAACTAGCCTCTGGTCTGATGTACCTTTCAGGTATGTGTTCATCTGGATCATTGCAAATTTCTGCAAGCGCCTGCACATTAGGCACTGGGAGAGAACCAACGGATCTTGCTCCCGCCATTGCAATTCCCAGTTTCTGCACTAAGTGTTTTCTTTTCTTTTCCTTTTTTGGCAAGCAGTTGTTCTAGGCTGTATACTGCATATAACGTGTAGAATATACCATATTTATAGACCTTCAGAAGAACACTCACTTGATTTTATGGTTTACTGTTTAGGTATCCAGGTGTTTACACTAGCTAAATCATGCCTTTTTTTTTTGAAGTAAAAGGTAGAGAGTCTCTACCTTATGGCATTAGAGGAACACATCTATGTCATTAGAGGAACACATCTATGTCAAAAGGGATTTTTTTTAAAGATAATGGATAGAAAAACTGGTGGATATAGATGGCCAACTGAAAGCAACACATACAGTATCAGAGACGGGGAAGGCAGAGTCTCTTATCCTGATATGGCTTCAAGCTCTTCAATTGTAGTACACTATCTTCCATCTTCACGTCAAAAGAGCCCTTGGAATTTTCTCCATCAAGTGTGACTCGCCTGCCATCAGCGATGACTAACCATGGAAAAAAGCAGGGTGATGTTCTCAAATTCCAATCACCTTGTCTGTCTGCTTCAACTGATGTGAACAGCTCTACCATTCCTCTCTCAAAGAAGAAAAGGTTGAATCATGCTACATAACAATCATTCTCTCTTAATTCTAAATAAGAGAACATGACATCCTACGTGCATATTTAGTTGTTGCTGTTTTCAACCTTACCAAATTTTGATATTGCCAAAGTTTGGTAAGGCAACAAACTAAACACACTTCAACCATTACTATCTTATTAAATTTTGGCAGCTCTAGAAGCTTCTTTTCTTAAAACTCTACTAGAATTTGGTAAAGACATCAAACTAAACAAAGCCAACGCTACCGAAATGTAGTAATGCCAAAGTGTGCCAAAATTTAGCATGGAAGATGGTGTACCTAATTTGTTAGTCTGAACTGAAATTCTATTATCGTACAGTTAATTCTTCTAGGCATCAATGTTTATTTTTTGGATGTTTGCATCATAACCTGAGTACGGGCAGTTCCTGATATATGGGACAAGACTCAAAATATCAGGTAAATCATCCTCATAACACAGGATTATTGGACACCTCTAGATATAATAAGCAGCAAATCTCAAGGACACAGCCTTGAAGCAGCTTCATCTCAGTATTTCACTACACTACTACAGGCATCGTGGTCATGGCTGCTATTCCAACTTCAACATCTCCAGTCTGTTCTTTCCATCAAGCTGTTGTGTGAAGAATTGTGTCATGAAATCAAGGTAACTAATTGATCTGTAATTCACTTTACCATCTTTCACAAATTCCGTCAGAGGTCTGATCACCATATTCTCACACGGATAGTGGAACAGTGATGCTGAAATCCGCTCCTTATTTGGGTTTATCACGGCCCTGTGCTCAACACTTCTGAACTTTCCGTTACTTAGGATCTGTACATATCAATAGCACATCACTCACATCAGTACAAAGGTGCAAGAGAGGTAGGCCATCCAACAACAATTTTCAGAAGCTTTTAGGTACGTTCTTTCTTCTTTGGTGCTTCCACAAGTTCTTTTTTTTAGATAATGGAAGCTTTTATTGAACTCATCCAGTTACATCAAAGTTCTTTGACAAGTGAAAGCATAATTAGTTCTTGGTCGGTACCTCAAGTGTGTCGCCAATGTTAACGATGAATGCACCATTCGGAGCGTCTACGGATAACCACTTGCCATCTTTCTTGATCTGCAGGCCCTGCACGTCGTTAACCTGGAGCAGCAGTGTTAGGCCAACCACATCAGAGTGCGGCGAAATGCCCATCACCTTGTCAGATTGCAGGCACGGTGGGTAGTAGGTCATCCTTAAGCCTCGAGGCTGCTCTTCAAATATGCCTAAAAGAGCCTCTGGCTTAGCGCCCACAGCCTTAGCCATGAACTCAAACAAGCAGAGTGCCAGGCTTTTAGTCTCTGATGAGTATGCATCAAGGGATCGCCTATTTCCAGACATCTCCAGTTAAGAAGAGACAGATGCCTATCAAAAGCTAAATTACACATTTTATTTGGGTAGATCACCTGAAAGATGCAGGGGAAGTCGGCCAGAACCTCAAGTCCCTTGAATCGCTAGGATGGACTTGAAGATACAGCATGTCTGCCCAGTCAAGTTTCTGGTCCTCGGAGAAAACGAGGGCCTGTCCATAGCCTTCGAGGCTGTTGGGTAGCTGTGTGTACTCCTTCTTGGCGTCCAGTGGCTGGCTGAAGAAATCAACAATGTCTCTCTTGAGGTTTGCAATCACTTCATCTGGCACTCCATGGTTGATGAGCTGTAGTTTATTCCATAAGTAATGCTTCAAATATATTAGTTGTACAGCTCAAACTGAGCTAGATCTACTTACAGTACATGAATTTATTCATTTTCTTCCCACAACTTAATTTATCATCTGTAGTATCCTTAATCAATTTAAACATTTGTATATGCAGTATGCATTTGCAAATAGGTATCTGTTGCTTTCTGAAGATGAAATGCCAAGAACCTAAAGTTACATACCTGAAAGAACCCCCAATACTGGCAGGCAGATCTCAGCTTCACACATTCTTCTGATGATTGCGGAGAAAGCAACTTATTGAGATCGATGATCGGAATCGCCTCACCATGGTAGTTGCTGATGACCTCCTCAGAACTAGCCTCTGGCCTGATGTATCTTTCAGGTATGTGTTCATCTGGACCATTGCAAGTTTTTGCAAGCTCCTGCACATTAGGCACTGGGAGAGAACCAATGGCTCTTGCTCCCGCCATTGAAATTCCCAAGTTTCTGCAGCAAGTGTTTTCTTTCCTTTTTTTGGGCTAGCAGTTGTTGTAGGTTGCATATTGCATGGATATCCACATATATAGACCTTCAGAAGAACACACTTTGACTGTACGGTTTAGTGTTTATCTTTCCAGGTGTTTACACTTTACACTAGCTAAATTTTAGCATAAGAGGAACACATCTATGTTTAAAGCGATATATATCATAGATGTGGAAGGCAGTGTCACCAACCACCCAATCAACAGACAAAGATCAAGTCTCTGATCCTGACTGATATACCTGCTTCAAGCTCTCCAATTGTACACCATCTTCCATCTTCTTGTGAAAAGAGCCCTTGCAATTTTCTCATCTAGTGTGCCTAGCCTGTCGTCAGCGACGACTAACCGTGGATAAAAGGTGGATGATGCAGTAAAAGTCCCTCTTTCTCAAATGCCGATCAACTTGTATGATGTGAACAGTTATATCATTCCTCTCCAGAAAAAAGAAAAGGTTGTATCATGCTACAGAACAATCATTCTATCTTAATTCTTAATAAGAAGATATTCCCATTTCTGGATAGTGTCTAAATTGGTAATCAAACTCCAACACTATTTCATAAATCGTACCCCAAAAAAATTCCATTCTGAAATACCGGATTATGAACTAACAACAAGGCTCAGACACATGCCCAGGTTTACCACGTATACTCTTTGAGTTGATTTCACAAGATTAATCAAGCTTCGTATCTCTTTTGGTTATTTATTTTACAACTTTCAAGTGGTTAGCCTAAAGTTAAGAAAAAAAATATGTTTATATTTAGGACATAATACACACTTTGAACGTGACGTCATTTTTTAGTGTGTAATTTTTTAAAAAGGAAATTAAGACGAGTGATCAAAGTGAGAAAATAAATAGTGTCCGTACCGGTTCTTTTTCTTTTTAATGGAGGGAGTAGTCACTTTTCCCCTGCAGGGTCTCATATAGATGAGGCAAATTTTGCTACGTGTGGTTTTAGCCTTACGACACTGCCTAAACTCACTTTTGGGGAAAACACTCCATAAACGTGGTAATTTGACAGTAGACACTGCACCGATTAAAATAATAATTTCTGGTTGAGGAGGAGAGAGAAATCATGTGAAATGTCAAAAATGCCCTTAGGCCCACATGTCATCTCTCCTATCTCTCTTCTCTTTCTATCCCCTCCTTCCAGCTCGTCCGCAATGGCCTCCACCGCACCTCCCGCTTCCACGACGCCATGCGGACCATCCACGCCGTCGTGGCGGTGGCTGGCGATGAAGGGGTGGCGCAGCGAGGCGAGGATGGTGCTCGACCGGACGTCGGACACCGCCGGCCGAGGCTGAGCAGCGGCTGCAGGAGATCGAGGACGTCGTCGCCGCCAGCTCCGTCGGCGGCAACGGCGGCGGTGCGCGGAAGGAGGTGGCGACCAAGCCCGGCATGCAGCGGGTGCTCACCATCGTGCTGATGCTGCAGTTCTTCCAGCAAGCCTCCGACATCGACTCCGTGGTACTGTACGGCCCGGGCGTGCTCGCCGCCGCCGGCGTGACGCCCAACACCCTCCTCCTGGGCCTCAACGTGGTGTTCGGCGTCGCCAAGGCGAGCTCCATCCTCATCGCCATGGCGCTCACCGCCCGCGTGCGGCGCCGTCCTCTGCTTCTCGCCAGCACGGGCGGCATGACCGCCTCTCTCCTCGTGCTCGGCTCGGTGTTCGCCGCGTTCGGCGGCGCGAGGGACGACGCGGCGGTGGCCGCCGTCGCCGTCGCTGTGGTGGTGGCGTTCGCGTGCGCGTTCTCCGTCGGGATCGGGCCGTTGGCGTGGGTGTACAGCTCGGAGATCCTGCCGCTGCGGCAGCGCGGGCAGGGCGCCAGCGTCGGCACCGCCATGAACCGCGTCACGTGGTCACCATGACGTTCGTCTCGCTCTACGGAGCCATCACCATGGCCGACGCATTCTACCTCTACATCGCCATCGCCGTGCGTCGTTCGTGTTCATCTACGCCTGCCTGCAGACACTAGAAGGAGGGGGACAGAGAGAAGAGAGATAGGAGAGATGGCACGTGGGTCCAAGGGTATTTTTAACCTTTCACGCGATTTCTCTCTCCTCTTCAACTGAAAATTATTATTTTATTCAGCGCGGTGTTCACTGGCAAATTACCACGTTTATAAAGTGTTTTCCCTCGTAAGTGAGTTTGTGCAGTGTCCTAGAGCTAAAACCACATATAAGCAGTATCCTATAGCAAAATTTGCCCCCAGATAATAGTTCGGAGCGTTTTACAGTAATTACTACTTTATTGAAGCTGGTGTTAAGAGGCAAACTTCCATGTCTGTTTCATCAAACTGAACATGTTCAACGCAGTTTACAGGCATAAGCTAATTATGCATAAAGCTTGATGCCTGAATACATTATTCTTCACGACATATATTTCCTATATCCCAAATTTTTTAAAAAAACATAGTACACGATGTAACATTTTCTAATTTATGGTACTATGATGTATCATATATGTACTATGTTTATTTATTTTAGGATGAAGAGAGTAGATAGCAGATACAGTAAGTAGGACACAACCTGAAAGCAGGTTCTTCTTATAAAATTGTTACATGCATCATGGTCGATGGCTACGGTTCCAGCTTCATTTTCTTTAGCCGGTTCCTTCCATCAAGCTCTGCTGTGAAGTACTCTGTCAGCAAATCCTGGTAGCTTATTGTTTTGTATTTCACTTTACCATCTTTCACAAAGTCCGGCAGAGGGCTGATCACCATATCCTGGCACGGATAGTAGAACAGTGCCGCTGAAATCCTCTCTCTGCTTGGATGTACCACGGCCCTGTGCTCAACACTTCTGAACTTTCCATTACTCAGGATCTGCACACATCAACAGCGCACATCGACCGTACTTGTACATCAGAAAAACATGTTGATCCAAAAGTTGAGCATCAGCGGCTTTGATTGTCTACTCATTGGCTTATCGGCCACAACCAAAATGATTTTGTACTGATCATTTGTTTTAAGCTATTTGTTAAATTTATTTCTTAAAAATATTTTGATTCACAATAAAATAATCTGCCTAATATCCTATATCAAACGGGATTAGTTCTTTTTTTTTAAATAACTAGAAAAAATGCTCGTGTGTTGCAACTGGTGGAGTCTATTTTAATATTATTATTGTTATATGGTTTAGTTAAGATGAAATTTATTGTGGGAGTTCGTTTGGATATATATATATATATATATATATATATATATATATTTAGAAAATCATGAGCTGCAGTTAGGAGTCCGATCACCTCATGTTAGCATGCGAGTTTTTTAAACAGATTTCTTATATTATTCCTTCTGTATTATCAAAAGTGAACTATCTTAAAAACCGACTCAAATACGGATATGTATTTCCAAAAGCGAACGAACTTAGAAACTGACTCATACATGGATGACGCACCAAAATACCGGGAAAAATATCTTCAACTTTTATAATAGTATAAAGATAAAAGCTTTATTTAACTCATGAAATTACATCGATACGATACAATTGCCCCGAGAACGGGATTAGTCATTACCTCAAGTGTGTCGCCAATGTTAACGATGAGTGCACCATTCAGAGCATTCACGGAGAACCATTTGCCATCCTTGTTGATCTGCAGGCCCTGTACATCATTCACCTGGAGAAGCAGTGTCAAGCCACCTGGATCAGTGTGCGGTGACAAACCCAACACCTTGTCAGCTTTCAAGCACGGTGGATAGTAGTTCATCCTCAAACCCCTAGCTTGCCCTTCAAATACACTTAACAACGACTTCGGCTCAACACCAACGGCCTTGGCCATGAATTGCAGCAGGCAGAGTCCAATATTTTCTGTCTCTGATGAGTATGCATCAATGGAATGCCTAATTTTCAGATATTTCAAGTTAATAAATGGACATATGTATGCTTTAAAAGTTATAATGAACATATGCTTATCAATGGAGTAATTAGTTGCATAATAATTTGTCGGTAGTATCACCTGAAAGAGGCAGGGTAATTGGGCCAGAATCTCAAGTCCCTTGAATCGGTAGGACAGACTTGAAGGTATAGCATGTCTGCCCAGTCTAGTTTCTGGTTGTCGGACACAACGAAGGCCTGTCCATAACCTTCAAGGTTATTGGGCAGCTGTGAGTATTCCTTCTTGGCATCCAGTGGCTGACTGAAAAACTCAACCAAGTCGTTCTTGAGATTTGCAATCACTTCATCTGGCACTCCATGGTTGATGAGCTGTAGTTTTTGTTGCATAAGTAATGCTTTTGTTATACTATTTGCACATCTCAAACTGAGCTAGAGCTACTGTCAGTACATGTATTTTTCTGGCATCAGCTTAATTGAATTACTAGGTGATTCTCCGCGCTTGGCTACGGGAATTACTAAACAATTTTCAATATCTTTTTTGACAATCAAGTTAGGAGTAAAAAGAACAAAAATAATGAAGCATCAGGGTTTATCAGTCAAATAATACCCGTGCTTTAGTGTGAAACATATTGATAAGTATATGTTAAATATTGTAAAAGTGATAGATAGATTTGTTAAAATATTATGCAAATGATATGAGGGGTGATGATTGGATATGCTTTCATTTTGATTTGTAGAATTAAATAAATTATAGAACATGTTGTAAGCTTGCACGAGATTAAATATGTAATTATTGCTAGTGGGTGATGATGTGGTATGGTTGCATGTTGAGCTTTAGACTTAGTGAGCTTTAACTTTATAAAAAGCATAGATTACTACCTCTAATGTCTTAACTAATCTACGTTTTTTTTTCAGAGTAGGATTTTTACAACTCGAGTGCATGTGCCCTCATATTATGCATGCCAATTAAGTTATATATCGCTCTATAAACATGCAAAACTAAATTCAATCTATACATCCTTACAACCTAAAGTACAAATTTTGTTATGAATATTAATTTAGTATGTAATCAATTGTTTTAAATTTTCTTAAGGCTATTTAGGTGACTCTATTCGTAAACTGACTTTCCCCTCTTTTTTTCCCACGAATATTGCTAGATGTACTTAAAAAATTTATTACATAACTCTTACAAACAATAATATCAACCGTTTAATTTAATTAGATGGGATTTCCAAAATATCGTACTCACCACTGTGTTAGTAGTAAGAGTTTAGTAAGAATAAAATAGTACTTATAGCTAGCCAATTCCATTTTTACCTATTACTCTTCAAGAGCAAAAGCCAAGAACTTAAAGTTGCATACCTGAAAGAACCCCCAATACTGGCAGGCAGATATCAGCTTGACACACTCCTCTTGTGATGATTGAGGAGAAATCAACTTGTCGAGATCGATGATCGGAATCGACATATCACCGTGGTTGTTCTTGATGACCTCGTCGGAACTAACTTCTGGCCTGATGTATCTTTCAGGTATCTCCTCATCTATGCCATTGCAAGTTCCTGCAAGCTCCTGCACATTAGGCACCGAGATAGAACCAATGGTTCTTGCTTCTGCCATTGCTAACTCATCCTATGGCTGTGGTTCTCCTTTTTATTATTTTTGGCTAGTGGCCGATGTCTATAAAGAGAAAATTCGATTGGTGGCACAACTATTGTACTGTCAGAAAATAGCACAAAAAGTCCATCCCTCCGTCTGAAAGAACAAGTCCGTCAGAATTTTCCGATTTATAGTAATTCTTGTTGAATAGTCCCACATTGATTATTGAAGGGCAAAGTACCTAATATATACCCCTTCAGTTCCACATTAATTGACGTTTTGAACAAGGTTGAGATCAAACTTTTATAACTTTGACCGTCAATAACTTAAAAAATATTTAGTTTAAAGGAACTAGAAAAACATATATAGATTTGTCTTTCAAGACACTATAATAAAAATAAGCATACATTTATTTATTATATATATTATAATAGAAAATATGGTCAAAGATATATTTTGTAGACCGTGTCATTGTCTAAAACGTCAATTAAAATGAAACCGGAGAGAGTAAGTGAAGAAACTTCTTACCTCATTGACTAGCTTTTTGGGTAAAAAAGACCATTTATGATCCTACAAGTGGTATCAGAGTTTGGCTAGTTCAATATCTCTCATATTGGTTATCTTTGACCTGAGAGACACCAATGTTGTGAAGGGGGGATTGTTGAATAGTCTCACTCGAGAACAGTTGCCTTCGTGTAGAGCCTTGTTGCTTGTTGTGTGCGAGCTCCTAACGCTATTGGCTTGAGTTCTTTCATGCTAGTGTGCTCAACCCGTTGCTTGTTGGGCACTGAACACTTTTCAAGTAGGGATAAGTGGAGGGGCCCATCATCTCATTGGGTAGCTTTTGGGTTGGAAATGCCCTTTACAATCCTATACTTCCGTCTTGTTTTACCGTAACCATGGAATCAAGGACAAAATTGCCCTCACTATCCCTTGCGGTCTTCTCGTTGAGCGGTGCCACGTTGCAGTCGCCGGAGCCGGTCGCGGCGGCACAAAACGTGGGCGGTGGCGAACATGGGTCGATGTCACAGTACCGTTGTACACGCGAGGAAATTGGCAGTGGCGTGTCCGATGGATTCAGATTGGGTGACATAGGGTAAGCATGTCACGAGGTGACATAGCGTGAATCTCGGCCATCCAAAACAAATCCAACGGCTGAGATTCGTCCACGTCAAGCCACGTTAAAATTTAACTCGCAGATTTACTCTGAAGTAAAAATTTTACTTCAGGAGTTTAAAATTTCAGTAGTTCTGAGAGTTAAATTTTAACTCGTGATAACGTGGACGAATCCCAGCCGTTGGATTTATTTTTGATGGCCGAGATTCACGCTATGTCACCTCGTGACATGCCTACCCTATGTCACCCAATCTAAATCCGTGTCTGATGGTGGTGTGGTGCGCCACTAGTACAGATCCTTCTATCTGTGATGGGCTCTAATATGTTTAGAAATAGCGGGCCGTCACAAGGAAGTCATCTCAATCGGGCCGAAAAGTGCCCGATTGAGATATGGTCGCACAGACATGTTAGATGGGCATAAAACTTAAGCCCGTCACGGATGACACCTATCAGTGACGGGCCACAACTTTAGGCCCGTTTGAGATAACATTCCATATCTCAAACGGGCTTCAAGTTATGGCCCGTCACAAATGACCATCATCTGTGACGTGCACCAACTTGAGGCCTGTTTGAGATAACAACTAGGCCCGTCACAGATGACTCATCAGTAACGGGCTATATACTTAATCTCTATCGGGCATTAACTAAAGCCCGTCACCGATGACTATTTTTCTATTTTTTATATGAAATGTTTATATTTGTAAGTTGACTATAGCAAAATAATTTAGTGCAGTATAATAATTCATTTTATGAGTCAAAATAATTTTACGGGTAGTAAATGATTTCAAATAGAAAAATGTCAACAACAAAGTTGTATAACTTATCAGTATTTATAACTTTTAGTTTGGTCATTTTTCAATATAACATTTTTTTAACAGTTTGAATTTGAATTTAAAAATATGACAACTTCAAATAACATTTTCAAATACTAAATGATTTCAATTGAAAAAGTCATCAACAACAAAGTTGAATAACTCATCAAGATCTAAAACTTTTATTTTTGTTATTTCTTCATCCGACGAAATGTTAGTAATATTATTCACAAATTTTGCATATATGTGTTATAGTTTATAAAACCAGATAAGAGATATGTCAATTTTGTGAACAATGTTACTATCACTTTGTCGTATTAAGAAATGACCAAAATAAAAGTTTTAGATCTTGATGAGTTATTCAACTTTGTTGTTGATGACTTTTTCAGTTGATATCATTTAGTATTTGAAAATGTTGTTTGAAGTTGTCATATTTTCAAATTCAAATTCAAACGGTTCAAAAAATGTTATATAGAAAAATGACCAAAATAAAAGTTATAGATTTTGATGAGTTATACAACTTTGTTGTTGATGACTTTTTCAGTTGAAGTCGTTCACTGATCTAAAATTCTATTTGAACTTTTCAAACTTTGAATTTCAAATTTCGAATTGTTTAAATAGAGTCAGATGGAGAAATGACCAAAATAAAAATTTTGCACCTCGATGAGTTCTACAACTTTGGTTTTGGTGACTTTTCCATTTGAAATCATTTAATAACCCTAATTTGACATCCTGGCTTAGGGCATAATAGGATTAATATAATATTCATACCAACATGTTACAACTACTTTTCCGGAAGCTAATCTCCAAAGAACTTTAACGTTAAGTGTGCTTGGTCTAGAGCAATTTTAGGATGGGTGACCGACAATTTATTTATTTTTGGATTATACTCATATGTGATGGGTTATAGTTAATGCCCATCACAGATAAGGGTCGTCTGTGACGGGCGCTAGTTGTGCTTCGATGATGAGGGTTTCCGTTCTAGTGCGCCACATCGTACATCATGTCGCGCACGTCAATCCGATTTTCTCGTATATAAATGTCATCATCGTGCTCTGATCCTGACCCTAATGCTTTCAAAGTCAGCTTCGCACCCTCGTGCCAAAATATCTAGCTTCCTGTTCATTCCGTATCTATCTCTCCGTTTCAAAAAATATAAATTATTATATTTTGGATGACCATTTCAAGGGTGTTGTTGCTGTTGACTTGCAGCACATAAAGAGCGCTGATTTGATCCATATTATCACCAACATCCGAAGCTACATTGTCTATTTTGTTTGTGATTTAGGCCTGATTTAGTTCCTAAATTTTTTTTTCTAAAAACATCATATCGAATATTTAGACACATGCATGAACCATTAAATATAGATAAAAAGGAAAGTAATTGCCCAGTTAGTATAGAAATCGCATGACGAATTTTTTAGCCTAATTAGTACATGATTAGCCATAAGTGCTATAATAACCCACATGTACTAATGACGGATTAATTAGGCTCAAAAGATTCGTCTTGCGATTTCCAGGCGAGTTATAAAATTAGTTTTTTCCATTCGTATCTGAAAATCCCTTCCAAATTCCGATCAAACGTCCGATATAACATCCAAAAATTTTCTTTTCGCGAATTAAACAAGCCCTTACCTTCAACCTCAACATCTATACTGAAGGCTCGGTGTAACGTGTTGTAGAAAACAAAAGATGTCAACGCCTTCCTAGCGTCATCGGTGATGCTAGGCCATCGTGTCCATTGTCTCACCACTCACCCACTGCTAGGAAAAACATTTTTGCAGACGGATAAAACTAATTTTCACAAGCGGAAGAGAGGTCCGCCTGCACCACAACGACTGCGAAAATTATCGATTTTTGTAGTCAGGGCAACAGGCCCGCCTGCGAAAATGGAAGAAACGAACAAAAAAAAATCGCTGGCCCGCGCCGGGAGCCGCCGTCGCCACTCCACGCCGTCGGCGCCGCCGCCGGCCTCCCCCCTCCCTTCTCCGATCAGATCTGGGAGGGAGCGAGGGAGGGGAGCCGCCGCCGCCGCTGCCCGGCCCGCGCCGTCATCGCCTCCGCCGGCCTCCCCCTCCCTCCTTCGGCCAAATCTGGGAAGGAAGGGGAGGGGAGCCGCCGCCGCCGCCCGGCCCGCGCCGTCGCCGCTCCACGCCGTCGGCGCGCCGCCGGCCTCCCTCCTCCCTCCTCCGGCCAGATCTAGGAGGGAGGGGGGAGGGGAGCCGCCGCCGCCGCCCGGCCCGCGCTGTCGGCGCCGCCCTCCTCCGTCACCCTCCTCGGCCGCGCCGCCTCGCCTCCTCGCCGCTGCCGCCCTTCACCGCCACCGCCCGCCGCGGCCGTCGGGAGCCGACGCCGGGGAGAGTAGAAGTGAGGGGAGGGGAGAGGAGGAGAAGGGAGGGGAGGGGCCGGTGGTGAGGAGAGGTGAGGGCCTGAGGGGAAAGGAGGAGAGGTGTGGAGGGGAGGACTGAGGAGAGGTGTGAGGACTTAGAAAAAATTAGGGCCCGCAAGTGTATTTATATTCAAGTGTATTTTTGCAGGCGCCGCTTAAGTGGCGGACATCAAATTTCACCCTATTTATATTTTTGTAGGCAGTTATTTGACTCTAAGGGTTATGTCCGCCTATAAAAATAAGACCCTTACGTCGGAAAAAATACTTTTTCTAGGAGTGACCAGTAAGTAACCAGGGTCTATGTCTGCATGAGAGCTGCTATACATACAATTTTCTCACGTACGACAATCGTACGAAAGTAACGTTTCCAGTGATAGCCTGTCACGCGTTTTTAGCCGTTTCCAAGCAATACAACACATCACGCTAACCATCCGTTAGCAATCGTACTAGGATCGTACGATGAAGAAAATCGTATGCATCGGTGGCCACAGGGTAACGCATAAATATTATAGTTTTTTCTTTTTTTTTCTTATGGAAAACTAATACGACTATCTATTAACGGAGGGGGTGTAAGATTAATAAATAGAACCTTGCAAAGACATTTGATTGATTTCTTCATGAATGAGCAATTATGGTTTGTTAAAGTACCGTTGTTATAAAAAAAATTAGTTGTTTTAATAGGTTTTTTTAATTTTTATTTTGAAAGTATATCCCTCAGTATTTCAAAATGAACCTTTCTATCATACCATTGGAGATGGCAAGGCAAGACAACAGTATGCCGTCATAAACAGTAGTGCTACAATACCTTCCGTTCATGGCATGGCACTGGTAACTTTCCACGCCACTCGCGGTGGCGTAGCAAAATTCTTGTCACACCGTATTTTTTTTACTGGTGTGGAACTAATTAAATTGGTGTAGCAAAAAATTTCAGATCTAAACACAAGTTTTCGAATGGTTTAATTTTAAAATTAAATTATAAAGAGTTTAAAAAAACTGTTTTTTTACAAGAGCATCAGTAGCACCTGAGGTCCTAGGTTCGGCTCCCCATGGGAGCGAATTTTTCAGGATTTAACAGCGTTGTGCTTTCAGTGGTAGGCAACGTACCCGTCGACAGCGAGGCGCCTGTGGTGACTTTGTTAATTTCTCCAGGATTTGCCAGCCGTCTTCGAAGATGCTCATAGGGGTAGGGTTTGCGTGCGTGTGTTCATTGGGGTGAGTGCGCGTACGTTGTGAGTGTCTGCGTTGTACTGTGTAATTCTAAAAAAAATAGGATTTTTTTAGTGTACCTCTGAATGAATATGGACCATTAAAGAGATGAGATCTAAGGGTGGAAATTTGTTGCTACTACACCTAATATAAAGGTGTAGTAGTGTAGTAGAAGGGTAATTGTGGAAAAAAATCATGTGGCATTCTTGTAAATTCAGTTTTTATGTGGGTGTATTCTGTAATTGCGCTTCGGCTGATGGGCCTCTCGATGCAGGCCCACTCGTTCGTAGATGGCCTCTAAATTTCTTTATGGCCTGTACTTGCTGAGAATATACGTGGATATTTTCAGAGATTCACTGTTAAATTACGTTCGGACACTAAAAAATCGTGAGGTTTTTAATATTCGACATTATATCCTAAAATAGTATTTGACCTTTATTCTATGCGCGGTTGACCGGAAAACCATGTTTTTTAAAAAAATCGACCCGGCTCGGATGGTCCCAAGCTTAATAGTTATTTGTCGAAAATAATCCGTTCCGCTTTATTCTATGTGCAGTCGATCGAAAATCCATATTTTTTAAAAGTTGACCCGGTCCGGACTTAATAGTTATTTGTTCAAAATAATCCGTTCCGCTTTATTTTTAAAAATCGACCCGGTCGGGCTTGATAATAACTAGTTCCCGAAAATAATCCGTTCCGCTTTGTTTTTTAAAATCGACCCAGTCGGGGCTCGATAATAACTAGTTCCCGAAAATAATCCGTTCCGCTTTATTTTTTAAAATCGACCCGATCAGGTTTTAATAATAACTAGTTATCCAAAATAATCCGTTCCGCTTTATTCTAGGCACGGTCAACCGGAAAACCATGTTTTTTTAAAAAGTTCCAACAAATTACGTTCGGACACTAAAAAAACGTTTTGCTATAATATATGCACGCTCGACAGAAAAACCACTATTTTTTATATTCGACCTGGTCCGGGTAGACCGGACGGATTCCAGGCTTAAGCAATTGCATCCTAAAATAATATTTGTCCTTTATTCTATGTGCGCTCGACCAAAAACCATGATGTTTTCTATATTCGCCCGGGTCTGGACACACTCAGACTTAATCTTTTTTATCCAAAAAAAAACCATTTACACTTGACAGAAAAACCATTATTTTTTTATATTCGATCCGGTCTGGGTAGACCGGAGGGATTCCGGGCCTAACCATTTGTGTTCTAAAATAATATTTGTCATTTATTCTATGCACGCTCGACTGAAAAATCACTAGGTTTTTTTATATTCGACATGGTCCGAACACACCCGAACTTAATCTTTTTTTGTCAAAAAAAACTGATATGCTATAATATATGCGCGCTCGATAGAAAAACCATGATTTTTTATATTCGACCTAGTCCGGGTAGATCGGACGGATTCCGGGTTTAACCAATTGCATCCTAAAATAATATTTGTCCTTTACTCTGTGCATGCTCGTCCAAAAAAAACACGAGGTTTTTTATATTCGATCCGATCCGGACACCCGGACTTAATCCTTTTTTTAAAAAAAAAACCGTTATGCTATAATATATTCTGTGATATAGTACACCCAAGTTTGATTTATTTAAATAATAGTAACCCGAGTTATTTTTTTTCACGCGTAAAATAGAGAATATAATAGGCCTGATTTTTTTTATGTCGCTCTGCTCTGCTTACGCCAAACATGGAGGTTGCAAAATTGCAATGATCAAGAGCAGCTTGTGCATGGTAATTCTCTGTTGCAAAATGCTTTTTCCTCGAAGCTGGTTAATAAAACTGGAAAAAAAGTGCATGAGTTAAGTAAAGAAAGTAACCCGTAATCCTGATGCTATAGCATGCTTCAAAATTATACCCTTGAATGCCAAAAAAAGTACTAGTAATAGGCATCACTTATATTTGTCGAAGAACAATATTTTTTTTTTTTTGAGATCAGGTTATTCATTACCCAGCTTGAAAACCAAGCCAAAAGGAGACCACAGTCTTCTGAGTCTAAAGAGCTCAGTCATCAAGAAACAAAAGGAAAAACGAGGAAACTAGATGGCAGGGGACTCCAGCTACATATCAAGCGAATAAAATACCACTAACAATATAGATAGCTAGGCCTCAGAAACCGGAACCCCTAACAAGCCCCCCCCCCCCCCCACCCCAAAAAACAAAACAAAACAAAACAAAACAAAATCAGATTCAGGAGGATCACACAGTTGCCGAAGTCGCGCCAAATTCTCCAGGATCACTTCCTTCCCCTTATCGACTTGCCCTTGATCGCCCTCATTTAGCAACTCTTTCCATCTTTGCATCAGAGCAACGACCTTTTACACCACCTGCAAAGGAGATTTGATCAAAATGTTTTCAAAAACCCAGTCATTTCTAGTGAGCCAAATCGTCCAAATACACGCCGCAACTACAAACACGCCCAAGACCCTTCCCAATTTCTTTTTAGCCAAGCGCGAAGCATCCCCCAAATTCCCAGGAACCAAATCCAAGCCCACAGACTCTTTTATTACACACCACACAACATTAGCAATAGAGCAATTAAACAACACATGGCTTGTTTCCCTTTTCCCACAGAGTTTACAGAATCCATCACCCCCTCCCCCCTCCCAGGCTCCCACTTCTTTTTGACCAATTCCACAGAACAAGGAATTTTCCCTCTCAAAGCTAAAAGACAGTTTTTAATCTTAAGAGGTACTTTACTTTGCCACACATCCTGCATTTCTGCATCAATAACCCCTCCAAAACTTAACAATCTATACATGGACCTAGCATTGTACTCCCCCTTCCTCCCAGCAGGCCAAATGATCCTATCACAGTCTGAAGTGATGTCAACAGCCCTCAACTTATTCTGAAGATCCTGCAGCTCCAACAAACTCCCCCCACACAAATGTCTTCTAAAACTTAGATCCCATTTCCCCCTGTCCCAGACCTGCCTAACAGTCTTCCCGCACTGCAAACTGACCCCATACAGGCCTGGGTATTGCACTCTAAGAGGAGTTTGCCCATACCACACATCCTCCCAGAACAAAGTATAATTCCCATCCCCCACTTTTTTCTCCATAAACAGTTGCACCCATTTTTTACAGTATGAACAATATGAAAAGAGAGCTATCAAACAGGTGCCTCATCGTCTTAGTAGAACAGGCACCCTGCAGACAAGTGCAGACAAGTGCCAGGATAAAACGGTTTTTACACAGCAAAGCAACAGACGACATATTCACCAGTTAAACACGTTTCAGCATTTCTCTCCGTACGCATAAGAACTCTTCAAGCTTCTGTGCCTCATCAGGCGTTTCTTTGACCGCCATAATGTTTCTTTCAACCTCCTCGCCCTATCTCTCTGCGAATTTACAAGTTGCAGGAAAATCAAATTTGATTATTGTAGAATCTTCTGCCATCACCATAATATATGCATGGATCACCTCACAACATCACCACCAATTCACCATAACACATGGAAAAGTACAAGATCAACTTTATCATATAGAGAAGTATATGCTACTGTACACAATGTGCATACTACATTCACTGCTACAATTTCTTGAAACTAACCAAGCTTAAGTTGTCAACTGTACATTTGAGTTTATTTTAGAAATTCATTACCAGTCCAATTCATTCTCTTATTTGTCCCTGAAGCTCATATTTATTTGTTGAATGATCGTAATATTTTTAGGTGCAAATGATTTAGAAAATGTAATACCTTGCCCTTTGCAGTAATTCCCAGTGCAATGGCCCTGTAGTCATGTTAAATGCACCGGGGTAGCATATCAAATGAGCACCTGCAATGAACAGAAGAGCCTTTGTGTATTTTTACACTTCCATCCATTTCCACATGAACAACAAACAACAGCAAGTTCTTTCTTTTATGCATTCACACATGCCAATAGTAACTTGGAATCGGAAAATGTATGAAAGCACAACAGAACCGATTACATTTTACTAGCAGTTTTAGAAACTTGGATATGTATCCATTACATGTACACGGTAGTTCAGTACTTGATTAGTTGCCACGAATCTAATACAGTGAAATTTTATACTCCCTCCGTCAGAAGCAAAATACAGCACCGAGGTAAAAATTTTCAGAACGTGCTACATTCACTGCTACAATTTCTTGAAACTAACCAAGTTTAAAGTTATTAAACATGTAGCCAAATAGTCTCTGGTCAATTATCAGCTAGTTTATTCAAGAACTCACTGCAAAAGTTGTCATATTATCAGCTTCAGACCTAGTACTATAACGTTTTGAGATTTCTGAACAAACAACATTGCAACTTCAGATTTTATATTTCAGAACAAGCACCAATAAATTTTCAGATTCATACCTATTACCTAAGGTTTGAAATTTCAGAACAACCACTAGTACAAGTTCAGATTTGTAAAAAAAACATGTTCGACTATTCAAAACATTACAATTTCAGAACTTCAGTTTTCAGAAGGAAATTTCATATTTCAGGACATTGCTAGAATTCAGATTGACAGCAACTTCAGATCAATTATAAGATCAATTTACACGCTAGCAGCTTACAGTACCAATCTAACGACGTATATAGCATCAAATTAAATCTATCACAGATCACACCATTAAGAACATTCCTTACTTTCTCTAAACAATTGCACACAGCAGAACTTTAACCTAGTAACATAATAAATTGATTATGAAAATAGATAATCTTGCTCAAGAAGAGGTCTTCCGAAAGAAAAATCCAAAGCAAAATGCTTCATTACCTGAATCAAATGCGTAGGTGTCGACTCCAAATACAGAACTAATGCAGGCAAGCGGTTAGCGAGGAGGAGGGAAGAAAGCCGGCTGCAGGGGAGGGAGGAGAGCCGGCCAGGGGAGGGCAGAGAGCTGGCCAGCGAGGAGGGCAGCGATGTGACCGGGGGAGGGTAGACAGGCGGCCGCCGGGAGGGGAGGAGGGGGGCGGCGGCGACGAGGGCCGGGGGAGGGCAGCGAGGGGAGAGCAGCAATGAGACCGGGGAAAGCGGAGAGGCGGCCGACGGGGAGGGCAACGACATGGCCGGCGGCGAGAGTTTGATTCTCACGGTGGAGGGGCGGCGCGCCGGCGGCACCGGGTCGCAGGGGATGAGGGGAAGGTGGAGATGGAGGATACGCGACGCGCAGCGCAGATGACGGCTGGATGAGAGGATTGCGGGACGTGAACAGGAAGATTGGAACGCGAAGTTACCGTAATACCCTTCCACCAAAATTAAGAGAAAGACTAAAATGTCCCGGAAAATCAACGGTCGGATATGATCCTACTAACACTAGAGATATTTAACCATTTGCCACATTTAGATGTGGTAATTAATTTTTTGCCACTGGACCCACATGTTATAGACACATGTGAACCCACATGTCATTGAGATAGGGGTGGCAAATAGTTATTTGCCAAATCTAAAAGTGGCAAATAGTTAAAAGCCCCGATTCACCAGGCTCTGTATGACAGGAAATCAACTAGAGAAGGCAAGTGTCGTTTATAAGCATATTTAACTAGTTACATGCACAAATTTTGACAATGAACCGTGTCTGATATATATGATACAATACCAGAAGAAACTATGAGGTAAGTGATACATATGATACAATACCAGGATTATTTGGATCACTACATAGGGGTTTATTCGTGATCTCTGCATGACATCATCAATTAATAAAAGCCCTAGTGCTACCGATTTTTTCAGAATTTTGAATTTTTTTTTAGCTCATTGGAATGGATGCCACGTTGTCCTTTTCTGAAGCAGGGCTTCTCAATTGGGTGAGGGGAACTAGCAGCACACCATTCAAGCGGTCACGGTGCTGTTCCCCTTACGCATGTGGTCCCCTTTTGTCCGGATATGGCGGTGGGTGCATGCATGCATGCAGGACACGCGCGCAGCACACCCATACATCCCCGAAGAAAAAGGCGTGTGGTGATATTTTTGCAAAAGAAAACTCCTTGAATTTACACTGAATAGCGCATATACCCTCGAATATACAATAATATTCCCTCCGTTTCAGGTTATGAGATGTTTTGACTTTGGTCAAAGTCAAACTTGACCAAATTTATGGAAAAATAGTAACATTTTCAACTCAAGACAAATTTATTATGAAAATATATTCAATTATTGATTTGATGACACTAATTTAGTAATGTAAATATTACTATGTTTGTCTATATACTTAGTCAAATTTAAAATAGTTTGACTTTAAACAAAATCAAAATGTCTTATAACCTAAAACGGAGGAAGTAACTAATAGGTGATAAATATGTAGTAGGACACAGCCCGAAATCACCATTTTCTTCCCAGAATCTTGTCAATGTTCCAACTGTAATCTCTCTAGGCGGTTCCATCCATCAAGCTGCGACATGAAGTATTGGCTCAGGAAATCACGGTAACTGATTGATCTGTAATTCACTTTACCATCTTTCACAAACTCCGGCAGAGGGCTGGTCATCATATCCTTGCGCGCATAGTTGAACAACGCCGCTGAAAGACGTTCTTTGTTTGGATGTATCACAGCCCTGTGCTCAACGCTTCTGAACTTTCCGTTACTCAGGATCTGCAGATGTTAAATAGCACATCACCTATATATCATCAGGAAAGATGGTACAGAAGCAGACAAGTAGTGACAACTGAGGTTGTTGTCAGCATCTCGATATATACACTGATCTGATCTCACTGTATATCCAATTTTAATACTATATCTGTTCTAGAATACTTGTCGCTTTGAGTTTTTATTTGGAACTTTTGATCTTTCGTCTTATTCAAAACATTATGAAATCATTATTTGTTTTGTTTGTGATTTGTTTTATTATCAAAAATATTTTAAGTATAACTTCTCCATTTTTATATTTACACTTATTTTTCAAATAAGACGAATGGTCAAACGTTAAAAAAAGTCAAAGCAACTACTAATTTGGGATGGAGGTAGTAGTACCCCTCAAATTTTAGGGAAAATTTGAACCATGCCACACAAATTTTGCAAAATTTGTGATATGCCACCCTGACCCACATGTCGTTGACTCATGTGGGTCCTACATATCATTGAGATACGGGTGGCATATCACAAATTTTGCAAAATTAGGATGGCATGGTTCCAACAAACCCATAATATTATGTAAGAGTTCCCATACAATACAATAATATGGTGGTAGGATCTTACGCATGATTCCGATTCTACGATCCTACGTAAGTATTATGGTTCGTATCATGATCTGAACTAAATTACCCTTAAAGACATGGTGGGTAACTTATTTAATTAACAAATAGATCATTTAAAGAAATATCCATATAAGTGAATGGTCAGATTTTATCCATACTAGTATCTCTTATTGTGCACAGTAAAAGAACTCTCTTTAAAACAAAGGTGGATTGAAAATAATGTTAATAAGGAAGCTAAAGTTTATAGAATACCATTTAAACTTATTAATAACAATATTTTTGCAGCATACTACAAATCTTTTTAGAAAAATATATACTATATTTTATAAAATTTGATATGATCCTACGACCCCGGTCTTACGATACTATCAAGGTAGAAAACAATCCTACTTAGTATCCTGATCCTGACAAATTATCTTGGTGACAACACAGTTTATTCTTGTTAATTGATTAGCTCAATGTGTCTTTCGCTGAAAAATTTTTACCTCAAGCGTGTCACATGCATAGCTAGTTACATGCATGATGAACCTTCACAGTGCACATTGCCACCATTCAAAAAGAAAACTTTTACCAAATATACATAGTACAAGGCCAACAAAAATGTCAGGTATTGTCATCATAAGATATGGTTATTTCATTATTTGTGATCTCCAGATAGTACATACAGTAAGAAATATATATGTAGGACACAACCCAGAAGCATGCTCATTTCAGAGAGTATCTCAGGCATCATAGTCGATGGCTACTGTTCCAACTTTAATCTCTCCAGCCGATTCCTTCCATCACGCTTTTGATTAAAAAACTGCATCATGAAATCATTGTAACTGATTGATCTGTAATTCACTTTACCATCTTTCACAAACTCAGGCAGAGGGCTCAGCAGCAGATCATCGCGCGGATAGTGGAATAGTGCCGTTGAAATCCGCTCCTTATTTGGATGTATCATGGCCCTGTGCTCAACACTTTTGAATTTTCCGTTACTCAGGATCTGCAGATGCTAATAGTACATGACTCACTCAAATCAGCACAAAGGTGGTGAAACAGAAGTAGGACTCACCCAAAAGATGAAAAAAAAATGAAGTTAGAACTGTTTGTTTGGTGCTTTGACAAGTAACGGCATAGTTTGTTCGGTCATTACCTCAAGTGTGTCCCCTATGTTGACGATGAATGCGCCACTCAGAGCATCCACGGAGAACCACTTGCCATCCCTCTTGATCTGCAGACCCTGAACATCGTTCACCTGGAGCAGCAGCGTCAGGCCAACCACATCGGTGTGCGGCGACAGGCCAATTACCTTTGTCAGATTGCCGGCATGGTGGGTAGTAGTTCATCCTCATTCCTCGAGGCTGCTCTTCAAAGATGCCTAACAGCGACTCTGGCTCAGCACCCACGGCCTTAGCCAGGAACTCAAACAAGCAGAGCGACAGGCTTTTAGTCTCCGATGAGTATTGATCAAGGGATTGCCTAATTTTCAGAGATCTCTGGTTAACAAGTGGCAGAGGATGCTTATCAGAAGGTAAGTTGCACAACTTTTGGTAGATCACCTGAAAGATGCAGGGTGACTGGCCAAAATCTCAAGTCCCTTGAATCGGTAGGATGGACTTGAAGGTACAACATGTCTCCCCAGTCTAGTTTCTGGTCCTCAGAGAAAACAAAGGTCTGTCCATAGCCTTCAAGGCTGTTGGGCAGCTGTGAGTACTCCTTCTTGGCATCCAGTGGCAGGCTGAAGAACTCAATAATGTTGCTCCTGAAGTTTTCAATCACTTCCTCTGGCACTCCATGGTTGATGAGCTGTAGTTTTGTTCCACAAATCAAAACCAAGGTATAGGACGCATTTGCATATAATCTCTTAACATATTACATTTAATCTCTTAATCAATCTTATATATATATGGTGTATTTGCATATAAACACCTGTTACTCTTCCAAAGTAGAAAGGGCAAGAACTTTGCCGAGTCGGCCGGCGACCAAATTTCATTAAGGAATTGGGGGAAAAAAAGTTTACAGATAGATTAGGCTTACAATCGACAGGAAGAGCAAGGGCAAGAACTTAAAGTTACATACCTGAAAGAATCCCCAATACTGGCAGGCAGATCTCAGCTTCACACACTCTTCTTCTGATGATTGTGGAGAAAGCAACTTATTGAGATCAATGATTGGAATCGCCATGTCACCATGGTAGTTGCTGATGACCTCCTCACAAGTAGCCTCTGTCCTGATGTACCTTTCAGGAATCTGTTCGTCTGAACCGTTGCAAGTTCCTGCAAGTGCCTGCACATTAGGCACTGGGAGAGACCCAATAGTTCTTACTTCCGCCATTGCTTTTCCCGAGTTTCTTCAGTGGGTGGTTATTCTTTTTGCTAGCAGTTGTAGGCTGTATCTTACAAAGAGTTTGTAGAAGGTAACCACATATAAAACTTGAAAAAACACTTGATTGTATGGTTTGGGTTTCCAGGACTGTCACACCAGCTTAATTATGACATGAGAGGGATGTACATCACATATATGTTGAAAGTGACATCTATCAGAAAAGAGTGAGGCACAATATTACTACCATTCATTCAATCAACAGACAATTATCAAGGCTCTGATCCTGACATGCCTAACTTCAAGTACCCTATTTCCAGCTTTGTGCCAAAATAGCCCTGGGGAATTCAACCATATTTCCCCATTTAATACCTTGTAGCACGCCTCATCTGTTGTCAGCGAATTCTGGAGCGGACTAACCAGTAACCATGGATACGATAGAGGTTTACAGCAGAATGCCACAATGGACAAAGATCAGGTGTAGTTAACAACTGCACACATTCTGAATAATGTCATCTATATTCAGATCAAACAGTTCAGATTCACTGCTACATGACCTATTTTTTGTGGGTTTTTTTCTACAGTAAAAAGGTGCTACAATCAACTCATCAAAGGTGCTACAAAACACAGATTTTATCTGCAATCTGAGGATTTTTTTTTCAGAATAATGCTGTTGTTTTCTTAGTGGAAATTATTTTTATTGCTACCGATAAAGACTGCCAGTGTCATGTGGGGCTCCGTTAGTGGCTGTTACTCTCAACTCGTATGCATATAGAGTACACAAATAATAGCAAATATCATATATAAATAGTGAAAGGTACACTTGAGTGTATGGTCAAGGCAAATACCAGCTGAACTGTACCAGGATGAGGAAGATACAGTGTCATTAGCCTTTCACGAAAACAAAAGGATCAAGAGAGGCAGAAAAATCCCATCCTGACATCATCACACTCCCAGCTTCAATCTCTCCAGGTAGCTCCTGCCTTCCAGCTTCGCAGTAAAGTAGCCTTTGGTGAACTCAACGACATCAACCGTCTTGTAGTGCGCCTTACCTTTCATTAGAAGCTCCTGGAGTGGGCCAACTCCAACTGTGCAGGAAAGCGGGGGTTTATGGAATGCAGCAAGGGTGATCATTTCCTTATCGGGGTTTATTACCGCTCTGTGCTCAATACTCTTGTACTTGCCATTTGTGAGGATCTGATGAGAACGAAAGCAACTTAGTATGTAGAGAATTAGCTGAAAGATGATCAAGTGTCACTCATTCATTTTGTTAAGGAAAAAAAAGAAGGGTGATACATACTCTATTTCACCAACATATTTATGGCTCTTAGGAAATTTTGTCAACAATTTCAGTCAGCTGTTTATTTTCTTCCTATCAACCAATGATGGCATGATGCATAACACAAAGCTTTTGCCCGTCATTAAAAACATTGCCAAGGAAGGTGTTAATTAACCAAATGCATTCACCTCAAGAATGTCACCAACATTGACGACGAGGGCTCCAGGGAGATTCTTCACAGCGAACCACCTGCCGTTCTTCCTGATCTGCAGCCCTTGCACGTCGTTCACTTGGAGGAGCAGTGTCAAGCCGACGCCATCGGTGTGCGCTGAAAAGCCCAGCACCTTGTCAGCCTGACGGCAGTGGGGGTAATGGTTGATCCTTACACTCTGAGTATGCCCCTTGAATACTCCAAGGAGTGCTTCCTCATCGACTCCCAGGTTGATGGCCATGAACTTGAACAGCTTAGTAGACACATGCAATCTCTAACGAGTACTTGTCAAGTGAGTCCCTGTAATGACCAAATTTCAGAAAGGGAATCAACTGGATTTCATGGGGTTCTCTCACACCAGCATCCATGGGGAATGAGCATATTTCTGCAGCATTGAGCATTTTCCATTAAATAGATTTCTTCCATATGATAATTCATGCTTAGTTCAGCTATTCCCAATTCCCCAATCCTAATGCTATACTTTCTGATCAAATTTTTGTTTTGACAGATAAAATTATGCTCTGGAGACTGGCATCAGATGACAGCAGCAAACTGGTAAATGAAGCATTTGCTCACCTGAATGTGGAAGGCTTTGTAGGCCAGAAATCCATTGCTCCTTTCCTCAACTGGCCGTGTGACGAGGAACAGCAAATCTGCCCAGTCCAGCTTCTGCTCCTTTGGAAAGAAAAAGTGGTGGCCAAACCCCTGCAAGCCATTGGGTGGGATCGCCACGGCCTTCTCCTGCAGAGGGAGTCTGAAGAATTCCGTGATGTCAGCCTTGATCTGTTGCAGCAACCCTGCATCCACCCCATGGTTCACAAGCTGCAAAAATTGCACATTTCTGAAGATCACTTGCTGTTGCTGCAGTCTAATTGATGTGGAAAGTCCTCGCTATTGCAGAGTAAAAACAGTTGGTGCCTTCTTTTTTACTTGAACTGAATCAGTTATTATGTGAGTTCAATTCCATTATAGAAAAAAAAATGTATGTGAGATCAGAGAGAACACATACATGGAAGTATCCCCAATCCTCACATGCAGATCCAAGCTTCGCGATCTCCTCCTCAGAGAAGTCAGGATTTTTTTTTTTGACTAAATCACCGGGGGGGAGAGCTTCCCCACCTGAATTTTGTCATTACAAGAAAGGAGTGAAAAGGTTCATTACATCAGGTTTAGAGATCTTAAGGGGGAGGTGAAAATGTTTTTCCAAGCAGAAATTACATGTCTATCCTCTATTTTTAAATTTTCTGCCCAGAGGGCTGCTTCATTGATGCATCTTTGTAGGCAGCATCGAATCGATGGAGTTTGCCCCCTGAAGACGACATCATGCCGATGATTCCAGATCGCCCACATACAGAGCAAGAAGAAGACATGATGATGGAGCTCCGGGACATTGGGAGAAGGTTTAAGCTGGTGTAGTAGCCACACATCCTGAATTGTCGGATTCACCCTAATCCGTTCCCAGAAACTCTGCACAAAAGGACATGTAAAACACATATGATCTGCCGTTTCATCCCCTTGTTGACAGACATCGCAAACCCCATTTTGAACTATCTTTTTCTTCAGCAAGTTTTGTTTTGTTGACAGACGGTCTCTGACAAGAAGCCAAGCAAACAATTTAACTTTCAAAGGTGCTCGGCACTTCCAGATTAGGTTCCAATTAGGAGAAGAAATTCCTGGGGGTAACCTAGTGTCATAAATGTTCTTAGTTGTGAATTTTCCCATGATTCCCCCCGTGCGAATGTCCCGCTCATTGTTTAAGGAAAAGTCTTGTAGCAGGTCCTGCAGACATTGGCACTCTTGCCTAGCTGTTTCAGAGAGTCGCGGCACCAAACTTGCTGTTAAACCCTGTTGAAGTGCATATTTGACTGAAATTTGATTGTCCATTGTATGAGTGTAAAGTGCCTGAAATTTAGTAGCTAAGCATTCTGAAGCAATCCAACAATCATGCCAGAAGGAAGTCCGAGACCCATCACCAACAATCATGCCAGAAGGAAGTCCGAGAAGTCAGGATTGATCAATCTTGACATGTCTATTACTGGTAGACTATAACCATTGGCGTTGTCAATTATGACAATATTGGCCTCAATCTCATGCCTCACATACCTTTCAGGAACCTCGCCAGAGCTTCCAATGGTGTCTGCAACAACCTGCACACCCTCATCTTGGTCGATGAACTCCACTTGCAATTTGTCAAAGATACTACTGGCCATCTTTCCTGATGTACTTGATGGTTGGCTTCAAGAGGATATGAATGTTTTGTACGGTTATGCAATGGCTTCTACATATATATCAAACCAGGCAAGATATATATATATATATTTAAAAAAAACTGTTGCAAGATAGCTAGGTTATTGATTTATGACGAAAGCCAACACTGCATATGAATGATACACACCGAGAGACAAATAAAGACAGTGGGGTTCAGTCTTTCAGCTACCGATTCTATCCATATTTGGAGTTGAACATCTCACCTGCCACTTTCTTTAGAACGATCACTCCCCATTGTCTGCTACTTTCTTTAGGTGGACCACTCCCCGTTGCAGCTTCATTGTTCTTCCTCCGTTATCTGCCACGAAGAGATCCAATAACACACATCATTTATTAGTTCAGTGCGATCAACAGGCACCTTGTTCCTAAAGCAAGCGCACAACAGGCATTTTTGGCTTTCCATATAGCCCAGATTACTTCAACAATCCCAAGTACTACTAGTTTCTTGTCTTTTTGTTCAAACTATATAGCCATCCCCAAAAAATGTGGTGGATATTATTCATTTTCTTCAGATTAAGGGTGCATTTTACCACATTCCAAATGAATCTGGATGAAGGCAGAGAGGCTCTGTCAGTGGCTGTCACCCTCAACTCTACTGACTATCAATACACATAGTTGAATAATTCAAGCAGCGGTATACTGGATAATTAAATCATGTGCAGTACACAATTCAAGAACTCTTCCATGGGACATTTCATGATTAGCACTGGATCCAGGGCAAGGTCGTCGCAAAAATCAAGCATCTACTATCTAGTTGCCCTCATAGAAGCACTGATTCAAGAAGCAGTATACTGGATGCAGACATGGTTGGGGTCATCAAACTATTGAAGGGGAAGCTTTGGCTTACTGTGAGGAGGTTAGTGCCCTTGAGACGATTGATATGGAGATCTTTCTTCGGCTAAAATCGGTGGCCACCTCCCACCGCCTCTGCCGCCGGCAGCGCCGCCCTTCTTCTTCTTCTTCTTCCCCTTGTTGGCCGCCGCCGCCGCCGCCGGGGATTCGTTCCGACGCTGCGGCGGCGGAGCGCCGTCGCCTCCCAAGTCCTCGAGGGAGGAAAGATAGACTTTTTTACCAGTTCAATTCGAATAATCTCGGCCTGGGCCTGCCTTAGAGAACTGGGCCGGGAGAATGGGCTGAGAGCCTTCGTGCACATAGGTCGCCGCCGCTTCTAGCTTTTCTCCGTGTCACATTCGGCGGCTGCGCAACGGAGGGGCTTTACCGGCGGCGAGAGCGCTAGGTTGCCGCGCCGCCTACTCTCCGGCGGAGCCTTGGCTCCCGCGTCGTCCTCCCCCTCTGGTATGCAAGCACTCCCCTGAGCTGTCCTCGTCCTCCTCCTCCTCCCCTCTAGTATACCCATCAGTAGCAGTGATTATTCACTTGTTGGTAGTAGTAGTAGCACCACCACTGATTTGTATCCATTTGCAATGCACTAAAAGCTGGCGATGTTCTGCTCTTGAAATGGACTGATAGGTTAATCTCCATTTGCAATGCACCCATCTGTTTATATTCCTTTGAAGAATAGATATTTTAGCTAGCTCCATTAGTTGATCTTTTCTGTAGAATGGAAACCAACGGTGGTTTCTTTGTGAACTTGATCTGTAGGTTCCGTACATTAGTTCGTTTAGTCAGTGGATTCACGAACCCATGATGTCTATCGATTTGTTTCTTGTCAGATTTTTTTCTCTTTCTTTGTCATTTCGATGTTTTCTTTGATTAATCCCCATCTGCTCAATGCGTTTACCTGTTCGACCTGCTTTTGCCGACCAATCCTTCTTCATGCATTGCAGGCTAACGTTCTCCGCAGCTTCACCTGATGGAGAATCTCCCCGGTGAGCGGAACCCGGTGAGGCCGCCTCACCGACGATCTCGTCATCGAGATCCTCCGCCGCCTCCCCATTCGCTCTGTGTGCCGCTTCAAGTGCGTCTGCCGGTCCTGGCGCAACCTCATCGCCGACCATGAGCACCGCTAGAAGCTGCCCCAGATGCTATCCGGCTTCTTCTACACAACTTTCAACAAGGAGTGCTGGCCTTCCTTGGTGTACCGCTTCACCAACGTCTCTGGGAAAGGGGTACCTCTCATCTAACCATCCTTCTCCTTCCTGGGCGAGTGCAACGATCTCTTCCCCTTGGACTCCTGCAATGGCCTCCTCCTCTTCCGCTGCTTCCAGTCTGGCCCTTGCGATAGTGATGGGAATGCACCGTTCCATTACGCCGTGTGCAATCCTGTGACCAAGAAGTGGGTGATGTTACCAAAGGCCAACTGGGCTTCTGACTCATCTTATCTTGAAGACCACCCCATTGCCTGCTTGGGTTTTGACCCAGCCATCTCCTCGCATTTCCATGTGCTCGAGTATTTGGAGGGTCCAGATGGGTGCATCACAGCGGTGGGGATCTATTCGTCCAAAACTGGGTTATGGAATCTCCATGAGAGTGGATGGAATCATGGTGTTGGAGTTAGTTATGGTGGCCCGAGAGGTGTGTTCCTTAATGGTTTTATGCATTTTGTTGCTGTAAGAAATGAGATTGTGGCGGTTGACATGGAGGGGAAGAGATGGAAGATAATTCCTATGCCGGATAGTGGTGGTCATGGTGCTCCCATGATTGATCGTACTCAGGGTCACCTATGTGCTCTTAATGTTGACCCGCTTGATATCTTCAATCTGTCACTTTGGGTCCTTGAAGACTATAATACAGATAATTGGATCTTAAAGCGTACTGTTAGCACCTTGGAGCTCTTTGGAGGGAAGAAATACGAATTTGATCGTGGTTACCAGGTAATTGCAGTTCATCCAGAGTGCAATTTGATCTTCTTTCATTATGGATTGGACAATACTTTACTGGCATATGAAATGGATCCCAAGGAACTGCGTGTTGTACGCAATCTCGGACATCATACCTGCCAGCCAGTTCTACCATATGTTCCATTGTTCTCTGTGCCGTTAGCTCATGGGCACTAATACTCCAGTTGAGTGTATGGTCAAGGAAAATACCAGCTGAATTGTACCAGGATGAGGAAGATGTAGCATCGTTATCCATTCACCGAAACAAAAGAATCAAAGAGAAGCAAAAACTACTCATCCTGACACATTCACACTCCCAGCTTCAAGCTCTCCAGGTATCTCCTGCCTTCCAGCTTCGCGGCAAAGTAGCCTTTGGTGAACTCAGCACCATCAACCGTCTTGTAGCGTGCCTCACCTTTCATCAGAAGCTCCTGGAGTGGGCCAACTGTGCTGGAAAGCGGAACGCTCTGGAATGCAGCAAGTGTGATCCTTTCCTTATCAGGGTTTATTACTGCTCTGTGCTCAATACTCTTGTACTTGCCATTGGTGAGGATCTGTTGAGAAAGAAAACAACTTTAATATATAGACAAATAGCTGAAAAGATGATCAAGTGTCACCCACTCTTTTTGTTCAGAAAAAAAGGTTGCTACATACTCCTATTTATTATAGTTCTTAGGAAATTTTCTCAAGAATTTCAGTCAGCTGTTCTTTTCTTCCTATCAATAATGGCATGATGCATGACAACACAACACAGCTTTTGGCGGTCATGAAAAGCATTGCCAAGGAAGGTGCATTCACCTCAAGAACGTCGCCGACATTGACGACGAGGGCTCCAGGGAGGTTCTTCACGGCGAACCACCTGCCGTCCTTCCTGATCTGGAGCCCTTGCACGTCGTTCACTTGGAGGAGCAGTGTCATGCCGACGCCATCCGTGTGCGGCGAGAGGCCCAGCACCTTGTTAGCCTGACTGCAGGGTGGGTAATGGTTGATCCTTACACTCTGAGGTTGCTCTGGCTTGAATGCTGCAAGGAGTGCCTCCTCGTCGACGCCCAGGTTGATGGCCATGAACTTGAACAGCTTAGCAGACACATTTGCAATCTCCAGCGAGTACTTGTCAAGTGAGTCCCTGTAATGACCAAATTTCAGCGGTGAAAAAGGAAATCCATTAACTTATTAAGGGAATAGAAAAAGGAGCCTCCACGTTCGCTCTCACGGTCTAAAAATTCTCATATTAATCGGAGAAAAAGAAAAATAGAGTCCATATAGAAATACAATTTAGAAATAGTTGACTATAGTTCTAAATTGTATTTCTATATTGGAAATTGTATTCCTTATATAAGGAATATCGGAACTCCTTAGTTCTGTATTGTATTCCTCTAGCCATATAAGGAATATTGTACTCCTTATTGGAACTCTAGTCAACTATTTCTAAATTGTATTCCTCTAGCCATATAGAAATACAATTTACAATCTGTGTGGGCCACCATGCTAGTTAAATAGATTTCTTCTAGCTGATCACTCATGCTTAGTTCAGCAATTTCCAGTTTCCCGATCCTAGTGCATATATACTTTCTGATGAAATTCTGTTTTGACAGATAAAATTATGTTGTGGAGTCTGACATCACATGACAGAAGTGAACTGGTAAAACAAAGCATATATTCACCTGAATGTGGGAGGCTTTGTAGGCCAGAACTCTGTGGTCCTGTCCTCCACTGGGCGTGTGGTGAGGAAGAGCAAATCGACCCAGTCCAGCTTCTGCTCCTTGGAGAAGACGAAGTGGTGACCGAACCCCTGCAAGCCATTGGGTGGGATCGCCACGGACATCTTCTCCTGCAGAGGAAGTCTGAAGAACTCTGTGATGTCATCCTTGATCCGTTGCAGCAACTCCCCATCCACCCCATGGTTCACAAGCTGCAAGTATTGCACATTTCTGAAGATTACTAGCTGTTGCTGCAGTCTACTTGATGTGAAAAGTCTACAATGTTGCAGAGTAAAACAATCAGCGTCTCTTTACTTTTAAAACCGAGGCATAAGAACTCAAACCTGGAAGAATCCCCAATCCTCACAGGCTGATCCGAGCTTGGCAATCTCCTCCTCGGAGAACTCAGGATTGATCAACCTTGACATATCTATTACCGGCAGATTGTAACCATCGGTGTCGATGATGACAGGATCGGCCTCCATCTCAGGCCTGGCATACCTTTCAGGAATCTCACCGGAGCTTCTGATGGTGTCTGCAACGACCTGCACACTCTCATCTTGGTCGATGAACTCCACTTTCAGTTTGTCGAAGCCACCGACCATCCTTCCTGATGTGCTTGATGGTTGAATTCAAGAGGGATATGAATGTTCTGTAGGATTATGCAATGGTTGGTACAATTATACATCGAGTCAGGCAAGACAGTACTTTCTTTTTAAAATTGTTGCTAGATGGTTAGGTGATTGCTTCAGTGTATGAATAGGAGTCAAAATTGCCAGCTACTAGCTGCCAATTTGAAGGAAGCAACTTGATGGATTTTGTATGACCTACTAGACTTGGCAAGAGGAAATATATGCAGCTACCTCGCTGATGCCTGATGATTGACTTCTATGGCTGCTATAATAGATTTCCTACGAAAGCCAACACTGTTTAGTCGTTTGACTTTTTTCCTAATTAAAGTTCTTTAGATTTGACCAAATTTATAAAACAAATTAGCAACATCTAAGATACCAAATTAGTTTGATTAAATATAGCATAGACTATATATTTGATACCATGTTCGTTTTGTATTAAAAATGTTACTGTATTTTACTATAAATTTGATCAAACTTTAAGAAATTTTAAGTATTTGACAAAAAAAGTCAAATGACTTAATATGAAACGGAGGAAAAAAGTTGAATTACTTATAATATGAAACGGGCGGAGTATATAAAGTGAGTTTATGTGCCGACAGTGACTATCCGCTTACATCCCTTAGCAAATTGATGACCTACTTAAGCGATATGGTCAGAAGGCTTGATTTGGTCAGGAGCCACAAGGCCTCATTCATGTCATCATTTTCTGGCACTGGCCGTGCTGTCAACATCTAAACGATTTTAGCAGCCCTAATCAGTACATCCCATTTCGTCAATGAAGCATTTAGAGCGACGCTGCACGCACGACAGGACGCAGCAAAAGGGAAAGAAACTGAAAAGGTTGCGTGTCCAAACTTAAGTTGCTGCAGCAAACGTGAATCAGATCCAACCTCCAGCCAAACAAAGCTATCCGCCATTCCAGCTGCAATTGCAACGGCAAAGCGTGGACGCACAAATCCAGCTGAAAGAGCAGCAGCACGAAATTTGGTGATCACACAACGATGAAGAGGCAGCGGCGCAAGGAAGAATAAAAGGGTTCAAACTGTAGACGAATTCACTGAAGTCAAAACAAAAGGTAGCAATCCATCAATTCCACAAAAGGACGGAGAAGGTTAATACATCCGTCAAATGGTTTACCACAGACGATGAGTTTAAACCGTGTCCAATTTCTCTTTCGCTGTATCCATACAGATTAAACGGTGGTTTTTGGATGATTAATGTCTACTCTACATCACATAACACAAGTGTCCAGTACAAATCCAAAAAATAAACCCCACTAACTTAAGCTAGCATATAATACACCTGAGCACATCTTCTCCGGGGAAGTCTTTACTCCAATCCTATCCTCTTTTGCCTCCATCGAGCTAACCAGTTATGTACAAAACGAGAATTATCCCAACAACAGCGCAGCAAAGCCTTTTTCTCAGCCAAGGTTTCGCCCTGTTACACCAAACAGATTGCAAATTATCAGTGCCTCAGAGGGAAAATGGGGGCCATAAATTATCTACAAGCACGAAAAAGAAGAGTCACCTCTTGAGGAAGCACTTCTGTAGTTAGTCCTAGGACCCTTTTCGCCTGGAACTTTGGAAACTATAAGGGAACTCTGCAGACCCTCCAGTAACTGTCGCAAACACAAAACCAAAATTAGCATAAATGGCATGCTCAATAAAACAACAGGAAAATCAACTATTATCCACTCAGCATAGACATAATTAATAATTTGCCACCACATATTCGGCAATTTATTATTTGCCACTTAACAAGTACCATATGTCTATAATAAAATGCCACTTCGGGGAAGTTCGTTGCAATTTACCACCTAAACACCAAGCCCATCTATTTTTCTTCCGGTTTTGGCCATTGGTGATACCGCTTAGCTTGCACGCTTTGAACTATACGAGGCCCACTTTGAACCAGATGAGTGGCGCATTGCTCCCTACCATCCACGCGTGCAACGCAACAGTGCCCTGATGCCTCTCGTCATGGTCGCAATACAGCACTCTGGCGAAGACATAGGGTCACAACCTAAGGTCTTCAGGCAACTAAATTGGAAACTGCCCCTGACAAAACAATATCAACGATCAAGCTGCTGAAGCAGTTGGTACCATTCGACTGGTTTCATTTTTCTAGCATTTTTGGCTTAGCCATGCGAAGCATTTAGGAATAAGCATTCTTTCCACGCCTTGATTTACAGCTGAATTGCTTCCCTGTTCTTGCCAACAGAAACATTTACGATGGAAGTCGCATTGTGCCAGGACAAATTGGAGCAAGGTAATGCTGATTGCTGGCGCCAAGATGGTGACGGTGCCCATCACTGGTTTCCACAAGGGGATTGCGGAGGAACAGAAGGCAGCAATTTCGTGAGGAGGCAAGCAAAGAGATTAGCCTATGGCGCCGGAGGGCAAAACAGAAAGAAAAATAAGTGGGACGGGTATTTAGGGGATAAACTGATGGTGTTTTATTAGGAGTGTGCATCTCGAGTGGTAAACAGTTAATTAGCAACTACATAGCGGCAAATTCTTAAATACATCTATATTGAGTGGCAAAATAGTTAATTTTTCCCAAAAACAAATGGACTCCTACAAATTTCACAGCAAGCTCGCACATGCACCAGCCGTGTTTACTCATGTGCAGAGGCAAAAGAAAAGAACACAGGTATCTCAAACCATCTGAAGAAAAAACTACACTCATGTGCAGAGGCAAAAGAAAAGAACACAGGTATCTCAAACCATCTGAAGAAAAAACTGCCAAAAGTTTGTATGATACTGATAAACTCATCCAAATTATGACTAGTGAGAAAGGCTAGACCAACTACAACGTAACTACACACAAATTGTGTGCTACAGAGTAAACAGTTCTTTAAAGAATGTATTACCAACATTCAGTGACATAATAGTAAAAGTCGGTGCCAAAAGAAAGAAACAAATGTCCATTATAACTTGACGGTAGTTCCTGATTAACTTACCCGTGAGGTTGGTTGAATTCGGCGGTTCGACCTTCTGGGTTCAGTAGAATCAGCACTCTTCCCTGGAATTTCAGATGTTTTGTTTGTGGTCCTGTTCGAATTATCCATAGAAGGAACAAGTTTCCTTTTAGCTCGATCAGTAGTGGTTAAATTCTTCCTGGAAGTAGGAGCAGCAGATGCAGCTTGGATGTGTGGTTCAGAAACAGAAGAATCTTCAGATCTAAGGCCAACGCCATGGACAGAACTATTCTTTTCTACAGAGAGGTTCATGTTGTTGGAAGAACCTATTGTACTTCCTATAAATGTATGACTACTTTCGAAAACACCAGTGCTTGGGGCAGACATGGATAAAGGTCCCTTGCCAGGAATGATGTTAGTTGCACCATCCTGAGACTTTGTAGATTTAGGTACTCTCGATCTCATCTCCCCTATCCTCTTTCCTTTCTGGTCAACTTTAGAAGTACCTTCCCGTGGTCTTGGCACATTTGGCACCAAATGTTTCACAGGTCTGGTAGATGCATTACCCTCAGAAATTTTATCAGCTTGATCTGCATCATAGTGTTTGCTTACTTCCATAAACTTTTTCTTCTTTCCAGGTTTTGGAACACCAACTACCCGTGATCCTTCTTTCCGAAGTCCAGGTCGCTTGAAAGCAACACCATCAGTTTTACTCTCAACTACCCTCTTTCCGATGTTGAAAACCATGTCCCTATCAGATAAAGCCAATGGCTTTGGCTCCTCTGGTTTTGCTGCAGCATTTGTGCTCGTATCCATAGAAGGGCCTGCTGCTGCTCCACCAATAGGTACATGATCATTACCTTTTGTTCTTTGCCGTTTCTCATGAGGAGAATCACCCTGAGACCATAAAAAACTATTAATTGAATATAATTGTGCAAAAGTAATATATCAGGCATTCGATTGAAAAAGGAAATAGCATATCTAGAAAGTAAAGCCACCTTATTACAATCAACCGTCTTCCCTCGGGACCACTCTATCCACTGCCCATCGTTCCAAACAAGTGATGGGCGAAGATTCCAAGCATCAACAACTAAGGAATCACTGGTTCCTGCTGGATATAAAATGATCAACACAGAACAAAGGGTTAAAGGTCCTCCATTGAAGAATTCAAAATACACGAGTTAAAATGGAAACATAGGCTTTGATATGAATCACATAAATCAATATGAAAGCAGAAAGAGTTGTAAATAATCAAGATCAACAGTTTTTTCAATGAAAATTTTATGGTATATCAGTTTCAATTCTGAGGTGGCAGCATCCCACGGTCATATGGCTATGCACTTGTTAGGGTCAGTTTGAAGTGAGGAATGAGATGGTCAATTTGATTCATTAAGTCATCCCACAATAATCATGAAACGATCCCCATGATGGATCAACGTACACAAACCAAACATCCCAATAGTTCACCTGACATTCATGATAGTTGTATTATTACTGGTTAGCACATCACATTACTATGATACCTGAAAATTGTACGGTAAGCTTTGTTTCATCACCATCACGGTTGCGAGAAATAATTCCCTCTCGCCAACTGCAGGAAAAGAAAGAAATAGGTTACATATCAAAAGGAGCTAATAACAAAAAGTTACTGATGATACATCAAATTAGAATTGATGGGATTGGTTACATAGGTAGACTTAAACAACAAACCTCACATGCCCAAGAACCTATGTGCAAACAGACCCAGAGGAAATGAAGAAAATGGAACAAAAGGAAATCAACTCTAAAATACAAGTATATCAAAAAAAAAAAGTAAGGTATTTCAACCTATGATTTGAACACATCCCTCATCCAATTCACATAAAAAACACATGATTTGAACCTTGCATATATACTTCACATTTTTAACCTCCTGGGAATTGTCTCAACAGACTCAACATGGGACTAACATGCTGATACAGTAACAGAAAAACTAATACATAGCAGAAATCATTATGCACTCCGAGACAAAAACAAGACATGTTTGATTATTTCTACCTCTAGACATCCAAATTTTAAGCACAAAAATGGCATCAGGTTGGTTAGGCAAATGTACAAGTATACCATCCTCATCCATCTTCCAGCCCTTAACCTACAAAAATAGTAGAACTAGAGAATGTTGAATGACATACCTATCTTCAATCAATACGTCCACATGATCACCAATAGCCCAAGAGTAATTTCCTGATGTGTCCCTACGGCGCTTCCTAGTTCCTTTAAATCTAGAAACAGTTGCAGGATGAGCAAGGCGGATTTGAGGTGCCTTCTCCCCTTCCTGTCTCAATGGCACCCATTCTTTGCGAAGACCAGTTTCTGAAAATTAGTCAATCCCAATACTCGATCAGCTTAACACTTGACTGTAGCTCAAAGTATCACTATCAGCGTCAGCATTACTAGGACAGATATTGTGTATGGTGTATCTGATACCGAATAACCGATAGATCAATTTTGTGAAGTATCACCGCTATATAGATGTCGAAGGCCTTATAGTTGCATTGTGGAAAAGAAGTGCTCGTCACCACATCGATGTGGACATGTGAAAAGAATAAATGCACACTCACCTTCAGTGTGAGAGTCGTAGCTGATACATGCACTATCATTGTTTATATCAAGAACTTTGGCAGAAAACCAAGCTACTCCAGACTCACCCTTGTGAACTAAAACCTGATGAAATGAAATGCATGAGCTAAGAGGATATCACAGATTTGCAGTAAAATATGTGCAGTCAAACATTAAAGTTGTAAACTGACCTCAACAGCAGATCCCTTTTCAATGCCATTCCAGATTATGTTCGGTGCTGCATCATTTCTGTTCCCATTGACTGGAGCAATGGTGGGAACATCTTCAGCCACGTTCCCTACATGAGCCAAACAAAAACACAAAATCAGTTGCGCGAGTTGGAATTGAACACAACTACTCCCTGCTGCTTATGTTTAGACAACATGTTCAGCCCTAGCATCACGACAAAGGCATTGTCCAAAATGACCGCAACACCAATATCAATTGCTTCAAATTTCATTTTAATGCTGGGTAAAGAATCTTGGGTTTAATGCATATGCTGCCAATTTCCTTGTTCTCTTGCCACAATACAAGCACACACAATTCCAGACCACAGATACTTGATAAAGCCTAAGGGCCTGTTTTGGAGAGCTTCTAGCAGCTGCAGCTTTTCCCAGAATCGAAAGCTCCCCCAAACCGTCCAGCTTTTCATCCTAATTCTGAGAAGCTGTAGTTACGGAATCTAGAAAATGAACTAGAAGCCAGAAGCTAGGAAACCCAGCTTCTCCAGATTTTTGGAAGCTGCCTACCAACAAGTTGCTTCCCAAAATTTTAAACTGCCCCAAACAGGACCTAAGTATATCAATCACTCGAGTGGAAATATGTGCAAGATATTTATAATGGATAAGATGTAGCGAGAAATACCGAGGAACATGCTTCTTGAAAAACTTAAAAGGCCATATATTGTTGGACAAGTTGAGTCGTCTAAAGTGCCATATATTTATGAATGGGATAGTAGCTTTACCTGAATGCACTACATCTAGCTGCAACCCTTTGCCACTAGAAGATGGCTCTAAGTTCTGTATTGCATGGTCATGTTTAGCTTTGCCACCACGCTTCCTTCCAGATTTACTAAAATCAGTAGGTAGTTCCAATTTTGTAGCCTTCTTATTCCTCACTTGATCAGATTTCCAGTAACCATCAGGACCAGCTTCCAACAGCTCACTAAGGGTAAAAGGTAAAGGTTCACCCATACCAATGATGGTTCCTGCTTTGAACACAGCCTCTGCAGCAAGTTCTGCAGCTTTCAGAATGGCATCCAAGTTTTCTGCACGTTTTGCAGCTGCTGCTGCCTCTTCAACCCTCTTTCTAGCAACCTCCCGTGCCACTGAAATAATGGAACCCTTGGAAATGTCATCCTTTGTTTTCCAAGACGATGTGGGTGTCAAACTTGAGAAACTAGCCAGGTTGTTACTGACTTTAAATTCACCAGCATCATGCTTCTGAGAGGAATTTGCATAGGTAGAAGAAAGGACTTCCTCTGCCATCATTTTTGCCTGCAATGCAGCCTCTGAGGCCATCTTAGCAGCTTCAGCAGCTGCCTTTGCAACAGAAACTGCTGCAGAAGCAGCAGCAGCAGCTGAAGTAAGCTTCTCTTCTACTTCTGCAGGTAATTTGCCTTTCGAATTTGTTGATAAGTGGCTCCAAATACCTTCAGCATGCCTAACTGCATCCATCGCATGCACACCTGCCCCTTTTGCTTGTCCCATTGATTGCTCTATTGCACCAGAGATCTGTTCTGAAAAGATTCTTTGCTCTGCATCCTTGATACCAGTAATCTGATAATTAGGCACAGGGGTGACCAAGCCTGTGTTAGAAACAAGCCCACTGGCCAAAATATTGCTTGGAGAATGAGTGGATAAGGTGAAGCCTGGTGTATGCTGAGTGGCAGGAGTAACAGATGCAATATCTGTTTTGAGCAGAGGGGCAATGATAGGTTGTTCTGGACTTGCTGGAGCTTTCTTTCTTTTTCTTGACTTTTGTGGTGTAGCTCCACGCTTAGAAGTAGAAACCGATGCCTTCTGTTTTTCCTCAGGTATGACTGCTAATGGAGAAATGGTAGAAGGCGCCTGATTCGGAGGGAATGCAACAGGTGAAACAGCTTGTGAAATGGATATGTTTTTAGAGGATGCTCCCTTTGCAGTTTCATTTGCACTTGCCGGCACAGGCGGTTTCATCGATGAATCAAATATCAAATTCTGTGGTTGAACCAACCAGGGGGCAGCGCGCCCACCAGGGCTCTGGGGAAACCACGATGCAACACCAGAAGTAGGCTGCCTTGTCTGTGAACTGTATGGGAATACTGGTGATACAGCCTGGCCAAAATCCAGATGAGTACCTCGTGGCAAGCTCAAAGCAGAACTACCAAGAGGAGACATATTTAAAGTTGGCAAATGAAGGGGCACAGCAGTATGTGCTGGCAACACAGTTTTGCCACCCTTTTTGCTAGCTGGTGCAGTTTTAACCGCTGTGCTTCTACTGGCTTTTTCCGTCACACGGCTACCTGCAGACATCTTTACTTAGAAAACAGAATATTGTGCAATACATAGAATACTATGACATAATCACACAATATTTACCTATATGTGAGCTTGTAGGAGTCTCCAAGCCAGTTAAAGATGACCTCTGACTATTATATCTTTCCAAAGCAGCTTGCAAAAGTGTCCCCCATGGAGGCTTACGACCACATGCTGTTCAGTAATACAAATAAATGAGAATATAGGATAGAGATAAAAAATTATCACTTTGAAACTTTGCAATGGAACCAAACAAACCAGGTTCTCCAAAAGCTGACACCATGTAAGATTCTGCCGGTGGCATTCCTTGACTGCCAAAAGAAATAGTTTTCGCTAATCAACACATTTGCATATATAACCAACTCAAATTTAAGAGAGTTTAGAGTTTACATGAGAGCTCCATAAACAAATATCTGTGCACGTAGCTGCACATGCTGTAAATCTGTGAAAGGTTGGTGCCCCAAAGCTGCAGAAGAAACTGAAGTAGTCAGGTCAGGTAATTTATATACTTAGACCACTTGTACACAAGAGATTTACGACTTTACGCACCATTGACATCAGGAGTTGGATGTTGTTGTTCCTGCTCTAGTGGTGTACTTTTGGCTTTAGTGATATGACCAATATGTGAGCTTACAGAAGACCCCTCAGCACTTCCAACCACTTTCCTTCCAGATAGTTGTTCTTTGCTGGTCTCCACAATCGCCAAATTCTTACTTTCATCACTACCATGATTCGATGGATTTCCAGGTTTAGGAATTCCAGTGGTTACCTAAAATTTAGAGCATAATAGACCATGTTAATAAGTCTCAGCTACTTAATCTATGAAAAATCGATGAATTTATTAGTTTCAAATACATCAAAAGAAGGCAAGAAAGAAACCTCGGGACTCTGAGCAACTTCAGGTCGAGGCAATGGGCTCCAAGCAGGAGCATGAGCTTTCTCAGTTATATTTAGTGGAGCTCCAACCTCAAATGAAAAACTTTTATCTTCGGCTGTATGCGTCTCCTCCGAAGTAAGAGTAGGTTTTACATTTCTGGAAGAACCTTCTTTTGAGACATGGGAATTGTTAGTCGAAGCTGTATGATCTTTAGGATCCTTGGGTGGTTCGGTTTGTTTGTGATGAAGCAAAGCATTACTGCCCTGCCCATCTTCTTCTGGACAGGATTCATTGCAACTAATCACTGTAGGCGAACCACATGTAGCATCAGTGCAGCTTCCTTCACCAGTCCCATGTTCTAAGCCATTCTTATTCTCTGATGAAACAGTAACAAGAGTACGATCTCCACCATGACTTAATACCTTATCTGTAGAAAAAGAACGTATCACTTTGGATCCACTTGAATTACTCCACTACTTATGTTAGCATACTTAACACGTTTACTTGGAATAGAAATGTGAATATGGTTCAGTGCACAGAATGATACTGGTAGAAGTGCATAGAAAAGCACTTAAAAGTCTAAAAGATCAAATAAAAAAGAACAGATGAACTATTACTATCAAATGTTTGCTTTATAGAAAAGTTCTATTTCCTAAAAAGAATAGTAGTGAACAGCTCTTTTAGAGGAAAATGGCATTAGAGGCCACAAGCAACTGACCTTGTAACTGCACACCCGAATCATCCATCCCATTCAAGGGAACTTTTCCGTTATTTTGTTCACCCTTTTCAGACGAGGCACCCAAGACAGAGGATGGTGCAACTAAATCTTCATGATCCTCAGGTTGCATCAAAGGCCCAGTAGTCAAGACTTTCGGTGGACAAGCGTCTGGATGATCACCTGAATGAATCCAAGCATCGTCAGTTTTAAAGACAAACTCCACATTAATGGAATGCATGTTAGTAATGCATACATCTCAAAAATACGCCAACAGGACTGATATGATAAAAGGAAATATAGCATAATTCACCTAGTTTATCCTGAGTTGCATTTGTGGTCAAACTACCCGAAGAAGTGGCCTGTTCTTCGCATTGTGGTGTTTCTGCAACAGCATCAGTACCACTGCTACAAATAGTATCAATGTTCGGATTCACTGATCCTGTTGATCCCATCAGCAAGGGCTCAGAAACAGGAGATGTGGTATTGTGTTCTCCAACTTCTAAAGTAGATTTATCATCTTCCTTCAATGGCTCCTCATGATTCATTGAGGACATTTTCTCAGGATCGTCTTCTAATGCAGGCACAACACCTTCCTTGAATGACACCTCGTGGTTAACTGTGATGCTTGGGTCTTTTTCATCAGGTAAACAAGCTGAAGAATTGTCAGGCACAATATCACCCGGTGACTCAAACTTATCATCTGTTGTACTGGTAGAAACTGCAACTTTTTCACAATGACCACTTTTCACTACATGTACAACGTTCCCTGAAACAGCTGAGATTTGCCCTCTGATTGTCTTCTCTTCCATAACACCACTAGATAGATTATCAACAGAATCTTGAAGCTGCTCCAACATGGCAAGTTTTGAGTCATCACTAGTGCTATGGTTCGTATCATCCACCCTGTCATATTTGGTTTCTTCAGAAACTCCAGCAACATGAGCAAGCTGTTTTCCTTTTGGAGACTGAATAAACTCACCACTTATGGTTGGCAAAGGAATGACAAGATGAGGACTAGAATTTTTCAAATCTGGCTCACCTTGAGATTTAGCAGAATTGGGTTCTTCACTAGCACCAAATTTCTTCATGGCGGGCTCACTGCTCCTGTCAATAGAACCTTTTGTGCCTTCTGATGCATGCTCGACTTGTAAGAAAGATGATTGCAGTGTAGCACTGGCTCTCTTACTAGTGTCATCACTCCTGTGCAGCATCTTTACTGGATTTGTGATGGCCTCCAGTAATCCATCAGAACTTCCCGACAATAAAGTTTCATTGCTAACTTCACTAGTTAAGTTTGAAGAACCCAAATGCTGGCTTGTACATGACAAATTTTGCAAATCATGAAGTCCATCTTTATTTTCATTCGTGTGGCATATTTCTGAACCTTGAGTGGTAACACCAACTCCTGATTCTTGATTGTCCTGCTCAAAGTGATATGAGCTGGTAGTATAAATGTTCTGTAATGGTGCCAAGTCTGAGAAGGGTTCATTATTCAACTTTCTAGAACCTACTCCATCTGACTGTATGTTGAGGTTGTCCAAAGAATCGTCATCATGGACCACCTCAAAATAGCTGCCAACATCTGGACAGCTTTCTGATGTTTTCTTTGGAGAAGAAGACCTCCCACTCACTATGCACCTCTCAGAAACAGATTCCAGCGTATAGTTAGATTTTCTGTCTGATAAAGTTGAACCTACTGCTTGTTCAGCTTTGTCATCCACTGAGAAAGGTCTGATATGCTCAAGCTGAGGCTGAATCCTTGAAGGATCTTCTGCCATTTCCGAACGAGTGCTCTGAGACTTATCATTCTCAGCTGGTACTATAATGTTGCCTGTGGGAGAATCACTTGTTTTGGACGGCATGTTGGATGGATCAGTTTTACTGTCCATTCCACTAATCTGATGATGTGCGTTCTCATCCATGTTACCGGTCATCTCATTTTCACCCACTGACTTCAATAACATTTCCACAGATTCAGTGGATGTTGCCTCAGACCATACATTATTTGTCCTATTTATAGAGCAAGATTCAGCAGCACTAGAACTAAAATCAACAACACTACTTCCAGTGGACAAAACCTCAATCCAACTGTTGCCGTGACCTTGTCCGCTAAAAAGTCCCTCTGAATCAATTAGGTTATCAAATCTGAGGTGGCTTTGTAGTTGGTCGTCGATGTCAAGTTTGGGCAGTGGAAATTGCCGCAGACCTGCTGGGAATTTATTGTTGTCTTCACCAGCTAACTGGAAATTCTGGCTCTGAAAATCAGAATCATCATAATCCATGGGTGTTTGCCTGCAAGGTGTAGTAATTCAGTAGAGACAAAACTGCCAACAACAAGAAAACATCAATAATTAAAGTGGACTAAGGAGACTTTCGACCAAGCTAAGCATTTGTGAACTGCGTATGCCACAGTCCATACATATAAATAACACCAAAGATAAATTCATCAGACGGATAACTAAATGCTCCAGGCACTGCATTTTTCCCAACTCTAGGCGACCAACACAGAGTGCCTACTGATGAAGATTGCATTATAGGCTATAGCAAGTAACGCTGGAAGGCAGAGATTTAAACCATGATGATCGTGTGGGACTTGCTTGCCTAAAGCTCACAAAGTAACCACTTAGAATGTGCTAAATGCTAATTCAACATGAGATGATTCACCATGATGGGGCATCCAGTACCAACTAAAATGCCATCTATTGGTCAGGTAAAAAGGATCAAGGATGTCCCAGTTTGACCACCAGCGCCCTGTGGTTAGTGAACATAAACAGAGCTTATACAACCAGGTCGGCACAAGTCAAAAGGCATACTCTATGCTCCGCAAGCCCACTGTACAACCAAAGCCGCAATTCAAACCTACGGGAATGAACTAGGCTATCATGCTAACTTCCTGACTTAGTATAACTGACGGCGCGCCGCAGCATGATACTACTCCGAAAGCTCAAAACCCTAATTCCAGCCCCAACCGCGAGTCTCCAACTAAACCTTCAAAAAAAAACCATCCATGCACACAGCGGCCCGACTTTAAGCCCCACGCAAAACCCTAACTCGCGCCGGTCTAAGCGCAGCGCCACTGAAGCAAGCAACGCATGACGGGCGCACAGCGAGAGAGCAAAAGCGGAAGCGAGGGGAGGGGGGAGAGAGCGAGGAAGACGTGTTACCGAGTGGAGGTCGCCCGCGCCTCTACCACCCTCCATCCGTGAGCGGAGTCGTCGGAACCCTAGATCCTGCGGGGCGGCGGCTGCTGCTCATAACCCCCGGCGCCCCGGCGCCGGAAACCCTAGCTCCTGCTCGTGCGTCGGCGGGAACCACAAGAGGACAGAGAGAGAGACGACGAGCGCGTCCCCCCCGCGTGGCCGTGGGTCGCGCTGCGAGACGACGGCGAAGGCGGCGGCGGCGGCGGTCGGCGGCGAGGGCGGAGTGGTGGAAATGGGGAGGGGTGGACTGAGAGAGAGGGGAGGAGGCGTGAGTGGTGTAGTGGTGTGGTGGTGGAGGGGGGTGGGGTTTTGTTGCGGCGGCATCTTGCCTGTGGTTTGGTTTGGTTTGGCTGCTGTGCCTGTGCTGTGCTGCGCCTGCGCGGCCGCACCGCACCACGCACGCACGCACCAGTCACCGCGCACACAGACGCGATGCGAGTGCGACCCGGAGACCCTTCCTCCCTTGGTTGGTTGGATGGATAGATCGGGTTTGGTTTGGTTTGGTTTGGTTTTCTTTTTCTTTTCTTTTCTTTTCTTTTATTTTCTTTTTTAGACGGGTTTGGGTTTTTTGAGTTTTTGGGGGGGTTGGGTTGACGTGGAGCTTTTGGCTGTGGGCGACTTGAGTGACTTGTGTGAACGCAGCCTGTCAGGAGAGGTGCTGTGACTCTAGTCTATGGACCTACAGGCTGGGGCCATGGCCCACATGTGGGTAGATTGACTTCGGTCCTGTCAAAAATTTACACCCTATCATATCAAATATTTGAAAATATACATAAAGTATTAAATATAGACGAAAAAATAACTAATTACACAGATTGCGTGTAAATTGCGAGACGAATCTTTTAAGCCTAATTGCGTCATGATTTGATAATGTGGTGTTGTAGTAAACATTTGCTAATAACGAATTAATTAGGCTCACTAAATTCGTCTCGCGGTTTACATGCGGATTATGTAATTTGTTTTATTATTAAACTACGTTTAATATCTCAAATATGTATCCGTATATCCGATGTGACACGCCAAAACTTTACACTTCCTATCTAAACACACCCTTCGTGAGAATATCTCCATCCATCCATCGTTTATTCTCAAGGAATATCTATGTACACTTGGTATACTCAATGCAGCATTTACTTATTCTGCTTTTAAATATGAATGTTTGTAAGATTCAAATTTATTCCATTTTAGGAAAATTAGAACCATGCTATTATAATTTTGCAAATTTTGAGATATGCCATCCTGACCCACATGTCATTGACTCATGTGGGTCCTATATGTCATTGAGATACCGATGGCATATCTCAAACTTTGCAAAATTATAATGGCATGGTTCCAAATTACCCATTTTATTTCCGTGGTATAAGTATTTTTATTACACTGATTTCAACCCATGAAGATGGACACATTTTCAGTCATCGGGTGCTTAGGATGGAAATCCATGTGATTCAAAAATATACCCGTGAGGTAACTGAAAAGGGATATTTTCTTTTTAATCTTAATCTTTTTCTTAAACAATGCAAATATACTTATATCACGAAGGCAGGTAGTTGATAATGTGTATGTATAACATAATTTTTGGTGCATCCCTATTGTATTTCTTACTAGTATTACTCTGAAAGAATATTTATCTACGTGTCTCCTCTCTCGCGCCATAGAAACACAAAACCACCATCTAACTTAAAAAAACACAAACAGCTGATAAAACCTAATTGATTGGTTAGGGTTAGTTCGCTTCTTAGAGTTCCCAACTCCTCTCCCATGTTTTTCATACTGTTAAATGGTGTATATTTTATAAAAAAAATTGTATAGAAAAGTTGCTTTAAAAATTATATTAATATTTTTATGATTTTTAGCTAATGCGTAATTAATCTCGCGTTAATTCTTTACTTTGTTTTTTGTGTTAGGAGGCAAGGTCACGAACCTTGTCTCCCGAACTTAGCCTAAAAAGAGACTAGATCTCGTACTCACACTCCAAACAAAAATAAAATTTGAAAGGAGAGACATCACTCTGAATATTTTTTTAAGAAGAAACAATAAGCGTGTTGGAGATTTAACATGAGCCATTAAGATTGAAACCACGCATCACTTGCCATTACACTGTTAAGTATATCTCATACTCACATTCCTAGTCCATTCCCAATCTCATGTACCTTAATCACCATAAAGTTTAATATTTATCACAAGTTCCAATGTCCATGTTTGTTTATAATAAAGCCAATGTATTTGTTTTCAGTGAACAAAACGCCTATCCTGCGTTATACTACGAAATATTATTTCAATTACTCTTTAAGTAAATACATGTTATGTCTTTATAGTGTCCAGGATTTAACTTACTGGGGAAGGAGGGGTTACCGCATCATACCGATAAAAGATAGGTAACAATCCAGTTATCAGGGTTGAATAATAAAAAAGCTAACAATATTTACTAAAAGTCTAAGGGCCTGTTCTGCAAGCTGTGCAGCAGCTGCAGTCCCTACTATCTTAGAGCTTGTTGGACTGTTCCAGTGCGCCGCAACCCCGGCAGCCAAACATGCCCTTCTTTTGATCTTTATGGGTTACGAAGCTCTTAATTTAGATTTTACTTCGATTTCTGTTAGCATGCTTTGTTTTGATCTTTATAGGTTACGAAGCCCTTAAATTTAAATTTTACTTCGGTTTCCGTTAGCAGGTTTTTCAAACTGTTAAACGGTGTGTTTCTTATGAAAACTTTCTATATAAAAATTTCTTTAAAATATCAAGTATATCCATTTATCAAGTTTGTAATAATAAAAACTTAATTAATCATGTACTAACAGTTCTTGCTTTTTATGTGAGTCAACTTCATTTTTATCTTTATCAGTTTCAAACACCAACTCAAAAAGGACCTTAACCACATATACGGTAAGTGGTAACTGGCGGTACGGAAACCTAGTTGCATTAAATTGAGATTCTTTGACTTAAATCACATGACTTCTTTGAGCCACTACTGGCATTTGAGCACCTCTTTGCTATGGACTCACATGCTAGTAACTCTAAAGTCACCTGACCTAAGGCAAAGGATTTTAATCTAGTTGCATTGCACCACGATAAACTGTTCACTTTTTTAAAAAAAAACTTTATTTTTTTATTTTTAAAGAAGGCATAAATGTTCATTTAGAAGACATGATCCGAGAGGGCTGCTATCCCTGCGCACGCCGTGTTCAGGCGGGCAGGAAAGGGCAGTGTAGTCACTGTAGTGGACGGTGCATAGTCACTGTAGTGGACGGGCAGCGTACCGTAGCATCCGAACGAAAATCGTCTCATTCCCCAACGAAATCGCCGATTCTGCCAGCTTATCTTCTTCCTCGTGTTCGTCGCGAAACACATGGATAATTTACCCCCCCCCCCCCCCCAACACACACACAGCTTCGTAGCTGCCACTGTCAGTACTCTCTCTGTTCATGTTTTGCAAACCAACCATTTTAATTGCTCGATCCAGTCTTACCTGCCATTTGCAATGAACCATCCAGTCCAAAAACACAGCAACATTCTCAAGGAATCCATTGCTACTAGATATTAGCAACAATCCAATTCTGTACACGGCACAGCAAAAATAGATGTAGCACTTCTGAACTTTGTCACTGATCTCATCTCATCTTCAATTCTTCATCTCAAGATCACAAAACAACAATGCAGCGCGAAACATTGGAGCATCAGAATGTACGCTTGTTTCTTGCTCAGAAGAGTGGCTTGTCGACCATGGTCCGGGGGAAGGCGTAGCGGAACCTGGCGTTGTAGGGGAGCCACTCGACGGCCTGCGCTGCCTTCCTCCGGCCGCCGCCGGCGTCGACGCACAGCCGCTGGATGGCGTCCTGGGTGGCGCGGGCGTCGGCGTTGTCGCGCGCCCACGCGAGGAGCTCGTCGGCGCCGGCGAGGCCGGCCTCCCGGGCGTACCGCTCGACGAGGCGCGGCAGGAACACCTTCTTGGACTTCCTCACCACCACGCTCGCCTGCAGGAACTCCCGCTTCGCACGCTCCAGCTCCTCACTGATGTTCTTCGCCGTGTACACCTTCAGCTGAAACATTTTTCTTTTTAGCTTGCCATTTTCTTCAGAGTTCAGAACAATAACAAGCAGTGGAGCTGCACGGTGGTTTTGTTGTGCAGTGTCAAATCGACAATTACCATGGGATCAGATGAAGCTCCTGTGCACAGAGCGAACAGGGCGAGAGGCTGGCAGTCCGGCAGGCCGAATTTGAGCTGGACGAGTTGCTTCTCATCTGCGCATTTCTTCCGCATCGCCGTCGACAGTATGGATTCAAACCACTGCAAGTATGAGGGTGAGTCATCAGTATTGTGCCTTCTCTGCTACTCCTAACTTAGCTGATTGCTATGTACTACATGGCAGTGAAATTCGTATCAGTTATCATAAGTGATGTTCTTTGGTTTGTTTCATTGATGTTCATATAAAGACCACCTAGACCAGTAGGCCAGTCAAACAGTAAATTTAGGATCTTGGTTTGGAACTCAGAAGTGCAGAATCAATGTCAAATATACTTATGACATACTCATTTAGGAAAAATGATTTCATTTTTTTTGTTCATTTATAGAATTTTAGCCTGAAATTATCTATACTTCTTATGAACAATCTGAAGCACAAGTTAAAATTCAGCATGAAAGTGCAAGTCATACATACACGACCAATCCGTGGAGATCTGCAGCATAGTAGAGCGTGTTCGATGGAATTGGCCGTGACTGCATGGCCTCCAATATTGTAGGCAGCCTGCTTACGGTGATTTATTTGTAAGTGAAAAACTCAATAATTCGGTAGCAAGCACAGTATGCTTACATTGCAGGAATAGATATTACTAGAATATCTTTTTCACCTTGTGAAATAGAGCCATTCTTTTCAGAGAACTGTTTGGAATGCCATATGCTAGATATGCCTGCAAGCGAATTATATGCAAATCAATATAAGCAGTAAGAGCATTAAAAGTATAAGTATAAAGAATAACAGTAACCACTGTAGAGTATCCAGCAATTACATGCATGACAAGAGAATTATACACATTGATCCAGAAGGCCAATTTAATATTGGTTTCTGACATACTCAGATCAACCCTTTCAAGCTGCTCCACAAGCAACCTGCACCCAAAACAACACAGTGAAATTTGTTATGTTATTGTCAGGAGCATATATATTATGTTTTCATGATGTGTAGATTATATTATTTTGGACCAACCTGTAGTGCGTAATTGCATAAGAGACATCTGGCATGTGATTCTTATCAGCTGATATTGAAGATACTTCCACCGTACATTTGGTGTTTGACAAATTAGTGTCCTCTCCGTTTCCTCTCCGAGGAAGAATGACATTTGTTGATGACCTCGACAAGAATGGTGAACGGACCTTTTCAGGGTTTTCGGGACACTCGGTGCGAAGAAGACAGTATATGGAGGCCATGCATCTAACCATTTCTTCGGATATTTTGCTTGGACATTGGTAGAGGTGATCTTTCAGGGTCCGAGTCAAAGAACTACTTCCTGAATAAGGAAGCTTTTTTTAAGGAAGAAAAGGCAAAACAATAGTCAAGATAAGTCCAATATGTGATTTTCTGCTTTTAGAACATCTTCTGAATTAAAACCAACAGGCTCAAGGTATAAATCTGGGGAATAAAGCATCACTGTGGCATGTTTCTGAATCAAACACAATGAACATGAAATATGCACCCTAAAATAGATTTTCGGCTGATGATTGACTAGCACCTATGATTCCTCAAAAGGGCATATAAAAGACTAGGTTAAAAATTGGCAGCATGACATACACAGAAATAAATATGATAGTCGTTTTGAGGATTTTGCTAAATGCTTGTAAAAAGGTTGATTTTCTTCTCAGATGTTTTACCTTCCTTGGATCTGGTGGGAAGGTTGCAGGGTGAATATCCAATGTTTCACTTGAGAAAGATTCATGCTTAATCTTGGTTTTCAGCATACTCTTCGATCTCCCCGACTCCGATACCGATGTCATGATTTGGAAAGGTTGGAGCGGGAGCTTCTTAGATGAGCAAAATGCACTCGATATTATGCTCGGATGCCGTCTTGTTCTAGAGCTGATACTCTTGGTATGCGCTGGGGAAGAAAGACCAGAACTCTGCCCTGAGGATGCTCCAGACGCAGATTGATCGAAGATGCTTCTGTAGAGGGTAAGAACATGCTGCTCACGGTTTGCGATTTCCTCTTCAAGCAATTCAATCTCTGCAATCAGTTCCTTTGTCTGCAGGGACAACAAAAACCACTTATTGAACACAATAACTTGAAAATGATGGAGCCAGCACTTATCCGTTTGTCCCCTCTTGATTTAATAATTGCTTTACTGAAATTACAAGGCATCCCATTAATGCAGAAGTATGTCTGTCTAGTATCATAACTGAATTACCATGTTCCCTTAAACCGATTTTTCATGGGAAAAAAAAGGAATTTAAAGAGGATTAATCAGTTATCCAAGGAGATACAATTAAACTTGCAACAGCATTGCTGAGACATTGCAAGCACAATTAAAACGCTCAATTTATCTGCTCAGTGTAGCACACGAATCAATTAACAGTCGCAAGGGGAAATTCTGCAGAGGCAGGAAAACCATCACACCTGAGCTGGGAAATGCATGTGGCCAGGAGACAGAGTGCTGGATGCGCGGCCAATCGCCCGGTCAAGCATGATCCGGATCGACCTCTCCTGATGCAGGTTAAGCTGCAGCTGCCTGATCTGCTAGAATTCAGAAACAACGCACACATAACAACAATCAATCAATCAATCATCATTTTCAGAACTGCACAGTAGGCAAAAATCGGCATGGCTTAAGCTATTTTGCATGACGATCCTCACTCACATCATTCTCCTCTCTTCTAATATATTGACGGTGCAATCCTTTTACGTGTTCGCGAAAGAAAAAAAACTCACATCATTCTCCAGCGAGACGCGATGGTTCGGCGACGCGCTCGCCCTGCTGCGATCTCTCGTCAGTACATGGTGGATGGAGGAGCCCTCGGCGGCGGCGGCGGCGGCGGCGTGGGATTTCCTCGTCGTCGCGTCCGGTTGGTGATGAGAGCTCGGCGTCGCCTGTGCTGCTTGGGTGCAGCGCTGATCGTGCAACGCCGCGTGCTTGCATGGCTCCAGGCTCCGATCGGAAGAAGCACTGGCTCAAGAACAGTAACCATTCCTAGGCACAAGTTAAAAATCCCAAACTTGCACTGCAAATGTGAAGAGAGAAATCAAAGATCACCTCTTGGATCGCCGGTGTCGCGGCAAGGCGGCAGCGGCAGCGGCAGCGGCATGCTTGCGCGGGGAGGCGTCGCCGCCGTTCTTGCCGCCTCCGCCGTACTGTCCGCGAGGTTCTTGTGCTCCTCCTCCTCCTCCTCCTCCACCCTGCACCGTCCCTTCCATGGCGGGTTGAGCCATCACTAGGCTACGCTAGCTTCATCATCTTCGTCTTCCTACATGGCATCGAATCGCCAAGCATGGAAGCTGCTGCCGCTGCTCGTCTTCGCGGGGGGCAAAGAGCATCGCGCGCACAGTGGTGGCCTGGCAGCTGCGCGAGACGGCGGCGACGAAATTAATAGCACCACGTCGCCGTGTCGCTGCTGCTGCTGCTGCTTGGTGCACTGCAGTGCAGGGAGCAAGTGAGGAGGGATTCGGAATTCGGAGGTGTGGGAGACGATGGCGATGGGGGAGTAGTAGACGAGTAGTAGAGTGAGGAGGTAGGGGGGAGTTATTGCGGTGAAGCGAATCAGTTGGTGGAGGCGAGTAAATGCTCGCACTGCTGCTGCACGCCTGCACTGACGCAGAGTAATGGAGACCGATCGACCAAGAACTCGCCATTGTTACCACTAAAAACTTCTCTCTTCTCTTCTCTTTTCTTTATTTTATTTTCTCTCTGTGTGAATGTTTCCTTGCGTGATTCTTCGGTTGACCTCGACTGTACAACAGTGGCAGCCACTGGCTCCAGCACTCCAAAGTCCAAGATCGATATTATACTTTTGTACGGTGAGTGGCACTGCTCCTAACATTCTTTGTCCAAGGGCCTTTGCTGTGGATCAAAGTTTGGTCTGCATCCAAAACAAAGAATCAAACTTTGCGGATTAGCGGCAAGTCGCTGATTAGTTTTCGTTTCAAAGGGCAAGGTCAGGAGCTCTGCCTAATCAAGTCAAAAGTACTTAGAAAAGCGGTTCTTTAATCCATTTGCCAATCAAGCACGGCATAAGGGCACACTGTTGTGTTAACTCACACTGCCCCAATTCCTACCTAAACTCGATCGCTTCAGCAGATAGCAAAGATCATGTCTACGAGATACGCGAGCAGATGGCCTAGTATTCTCTACTAACACCATGGGGGCGTGGAATCGACATGATCAGAGATGATCAGTTCATGCTGCCGGCAAAGTTTCACGAGGTAGGTAGGTAATGGCATCAATGCCGTTGTTAATGCTCTCCTCCTTTGCATGTCCCAGGAAGCAGTGTGTGTTTGGTGACTGTTTTCCCTTTTCACTCGATCTGCAGCACGATGCCCACACAATAATACTAACACACTACTGTGCTTGTTCTTGAACTTGGCTACTCCTCGTCGTATACGCTTTTCAAATTTCTAAATGGTACATTTAATGTAAAAAAAATTTATATATAAAGTGCTTTTAAAAAAAATTAAATAAATCCATTTTTCAATTTTTTTGTAATTATGGTACTTAATTTATCATATGATGATCATATTTCTCGCTTTGGTGTGTAACTAACTAATAAGCTAAAAATAACCTCTAAAAAGAACACGCCTTACAACTCCTGATGATCTCTTTATGTTCTTTTGCTGTCCCGACCAAATTTCATTAAGAACCCGGCAAAAACAAATTTCATTAAGAAGAGTGGTATATGCAAAATGATCTCTTTCTTTTTGCTGTAATCTCTGCTTTGTGAGCTGTGAACCTATCAGTACTGAGCAGGGTTGACGGTCCTAATACCGAACTGAAAACTGCTCACGAGCGGTACCTTAGGATTTCGTGGAAACCGTTGGTAATCCGACAAGAACCGACGAAATTCGGACAAAGCTGATGAGATCAGTTTGATTTTTTTTTCAAAAGACTGAAAAACCAATAGGTTTTGTGTTTTCGATCTTGTCCGGAAGGTTCGGACCGGTTTTCATCAGTAAAAACTGACTGTGAGTCCGTGCGACTGACTGCTGAAAGGTCTAAAACTCTGGCCGAGTTTAGTTCCAAACTTTTTCTTTAAACTTTAATTTTTTCATCGCATCAAAACTTTCCTACACACAAAAACTTCCAACTTTTTCATCACATCGTTTCAATTTCAACCAAACTTTTAATTTTGGCGTGAACTAAACACACTCTAAGGCACCACATCTGCTTGATGGAAGCTACTATAGACCAATTGCACATATGCATATATGCTTTGCATTGCATGGCAGCAGGGGGCAGCATTGCAGTTACAGCTAGCTAGGCAGCTACTGTGTATTGTGTAGGCAGTGAATGGGTGTAGTAATGCTCACATCACAGGCAGGCAGGCAGCAGAGAGTCGTCAGGGTTTTCAGAAGATGTGTACGAGTGGAACAGTGCAGTGATCCATCTAACGCATTGATTCGATCTTGGTTTTTGGTTGGATTGGATTGGATTCCCCCTCTTGCAATTACATGGCGAGCAGGGTTTCCCCTTGGATCATTCACTCATTCATTGGCGGTCCACCTTTTGGTTGTGGTGGTGAGGGAGATCGATCAGATGTGGGAGGAACAGTTCGCTGAACTGTGCTGATCAGTGTTTGACAATTTGTTTGGCTTTAGTTTAGGATGAAATCATCATCAGCAGCAGCAGAATCAATGGCAGGTTGGTTGGCCATGGTGTTCTTGCTACTGTATGCTAGCAAGTACCATGGTTAGGACAAGTTTGGCAATGTTCAGTAGCATTCATGGTTAGGACAAGTTAGGAGTATGTACATTGTTTGAACTAATCAGTAATCATCACAGTGGTTGGGAGTGTATATTCTCCATCAAGGGCTAGCTGGACTAGTTTGGAAACAAAAGAATTCATTGAAGCACATGAGCAAGAAAAGGAAGGAATCGGTTTCTGATGATTGATGAACAGTAAAATCATACAGAAGCAGAGAGCACATAGACAATTCGTTAATAGAACGTTTGGAATTTCACTGAAAATTTACCAGGAAACAAATGATAGAGCAAAGAAAAGGAGTTGCAAACCTGCAATTCGACGAAATTTCATACCGAAAACCATCTATAACAAAACAATCCCTAAAATAGCAGCTAAAAAAAGAAAGAGTAGGTGCAATTTACCACCTGAATTACCTCAGCTTTGCTCGCGCGAGCTCTGTGGCCAGGCGGTGGCCGGTGCGCCGGTGCGCCGGTGCTCACCGGCGGCGGCGATGAGAGAGACAAGGTCGGAGTGGGCGGCGACGGCGAGAGGGAGGAGACGCCACGTGGGCGGAGACAGTGGAAATGGGCTTGTCAAGGCCGGCCCATTAAGCAGTTCACGTGGGCCGCACAGTTCGGCCCATTAGGTCCCAGTATTCATCGTCCCCGTGTGCGGCGGCGGCGGCGTTCTCGCCCGTGCCACCCTCCGCCGCCGCATCCAGCTCTCCCGGTCGCCGCCGGCCGTGGGCGTCCACCGCCTCCGGCCTCCGACCCTCCCACCGTCGCCGCCCTCTGCTCCTCTTATCCGTCGCGCACGCCCTGCTTCCCCGCCTCCGGCGGCTACCGCCTCCTAACCCCTCCTCCATCTTTAGAATCCGACCACCTCCCTGTCCCATCCCAGTGGCTCCGGCGGTGGTGCGTCGCCGCCGCCGAGGTCTCCCTCTCAACGCAAGGACCCCTTCCTCCCCTAGCCCAACCCCGAATCCAGTCAGGCTCCAGAGATGCTGAGGAACATCCTGTGCCAGTCGTGGAGGAGAGGGGCTTATGCTCTTCAAGAAGGCAACCATCCTGGGGCACTTCATGCTTGTTGGAGTAGATTTCACAGCGGGCAGGTAACTCAACTCATGCTCTGGTTCTCTGACTGCTATCTGTTGTTGCATTGCTCTGGCATGAACAAGAACACAAGACACTTTTGAGTGATGTGAAGATACAAATATTGATGTACTAACTTTGGTCTTTACGGGACAACAGAAATTTAGTCATTGTTGTATCTGTTATGATGATGATGAAAGGCTATCAAAATTCTTCTGGTTACTTCGTAGCACCGAAGATCACCTTTTAAATCCTGCGCCGTATGGATTTTGTGGGGAAACAATGTGAAAGACAATGGCATCAATAATCTCAGTGGTCTAGATTGTAATCAGTTTTGACAGATGAGATATCGATGCTATACATCTGTCGTAGCTCAAACGGTAGTATAAATGTGTTTGTGAAAAAATGGTAGTATAAACATTTCTGCTGTGAGATAACCACATGTGCAAGAACAAATCTGATTATCATGTTTGATGATGAACATTGAGTAACTGGAATTAGATTTATCCCACATTGCTTTAAATGCTCGCAAATACTAAAATTAGCCTTTTCTTAGTGGTAAATACATGGAAGTGACAAAGGTGCAAAATTACCATAACTCACAGATCTGAAATTTACACTGCTAAGCTTGCAGCCTTGCACTAACTGTGTTTGTGAAATTTGACTCTGCATTCCTCGGGGCTTAGAGCTTTCTAATCTTTTCGAGTTATTCCACAATCATTCACAGGTTCTGCGCATATAATCAAATTGAGAATACAGTGACACCACAATTCAGTTATTCAGATATGATGGCACCGCAAGACATAACATTTTGATATTTAGTTACCCTTAAGGTCTTAATGCACTAGCTGATAGCCATCGTTTGATTTGTGTTTCCTTGTTCATTTTCACTCACTGGTAGTCTATGAACTGTGCTTTCTCTTCTTCTCCAGATGTTAAGCTCTTCCAGGAGCTTCTTTGGTGTGGAGGACTTTATGGACGAAGACAACAGCAAACCATACACATACAAGAAGGAGAAGAGATCAAAGAACCCGCACAAGCACATCTCCTTCAAGCAGCGCACCATCGCCTACATGGAGCCCTTCACGCTCGACGTCTTCATCTCCAAGCGCTTCGTCTCGGCGTCCCTCACCCACCGCACGACGTGCAGGCAGGTCGCGGTGGCCGGGACCAACTCCAAGGACATCAAGGCGGCCCTCAAGTCGAGGTCGGACATTCCGGCCTGCCTTGCCGTGGGTCGCTTCCTGGCAGAGAGGGCCAAGGAGGCTGACGTCTACACCTGCACTTACACGCCGAGGGAGCGGGACAAGTTTGAGGGGAAGATAAGGGCGGTGGTTCAGTCCCTGATTGACAATGGGATCAATGTGAAAGTTTACCTGGATTGAGTTCCCTGCTGTATGTTTACAGTACTACATTTGTTTCTGAAAATGGTCATCACCATTATCATGCTGCATTGCTGCTGATTGTGAGACTTATGGTGCCCCTGATGTTAATGTTTTATCATTTTCCTGTGCTGTGGCAGTGTGGCTGATCATGGTTAGCGGTAGCTGGGAATGGGATAGTCTTGTTTGTGTGTCTGTGCTTTCAGTTTCAGAACAATTTTGTCCCTTTCCCGGCCCACTGGCCCATACCGTTGGTACATTGGATACAGGTATCACAATCCAGCCCAAATTGTGGAGACGCGTTCTGTGGCATCGGGTGGGCTTAGGAATGGATTTTCGTGGTCAACTCTACGGCTCAACAACATTGCAACAAAAGGTTTCATGGCTTCTCTCTCTTTCGCAAAGCGTTGCGATGCCTTCTTTGATAGAGCGTGTCAAGCGTACTTAAAAAAATCTTTCAAATATAGCTGTTAACTATCGAACTGTAAAAGTTACAGAAAATCTTATATTTACTCCCATCTTGCCACATCAACGTTCATAAAAGTTTTGTGTGAATAACTTTGTACGTATAACATTTTTTCTATTCAATACTTCCTCCGTCCTAACATAAATATATTTTCATCATATTATTTGTCTCAAAATAATTTCATCTTTTAAGCAATCATTATATTGTAGTTTTTGAAAATGATTGATAAATACATTAAAGTTTATTTAAATAGTAGATAATTACATTAAGACTTGTTAAAGTCTATAGCATTCGAGTGTTTCTCTTGTATTGTTATGTGTGGGAAATGTGAAGAATGCTCATCGAAAACAGATCCTCTGACATACTATCTCACATCAAATATCAGCAACCCACGTTACATAGCACAGTAAGGCCCCGTTTACTTCCCCTAGCAAAACTTTACACCATGTCATATCGAATATTTACAGAATATTTGGAAACACGTCTGGAGTATTAAATATAGGCTAAAAAATAACTAATTGCACATATTCCGACTAATTTGTACCGGCGTACCCGATGTGACACGTTAAAACTTTACACCCCTATAACTAAACGCAACCTAAATTCATCCATATCCATTTCTATCAGTTCTTAAAAAAACATTTCTATCGCGATATGTCAAGTCGTTCCATTTCTAGTAGGGGCAAAAGAAAAAGAAAAAAAAAAAGAAGTCAAGTTGTTCCTGGGTGGCTGCGAGAAGTGGCCTGGAATTCCTAGGTTTGGTGCAACGCTTCTGACCTGATTACCGTCCGGCCCTAGCTAAAAGTGGAACGACGTCTAATGATAACAACGAAACAGTCGCAAAATCTGCCCTGGTCAGGATCAGGCACACGCGAGGTCTCATCTCATCAGTCATCACCCCCTCCCTGCCCACGTTTACCCTCGTATCGTGCAAACTTTTTCGCTGCAGCATACTCGCCCCGTTCGTGAGTTTTTGTTTGCACTATTTGATCACTCGTTTTATTAAAAAAAATAAAGTTATTATTTATTTTTTTGACTCGCTTTATTATCTAAAATATTTTAAGCATAACTTTTTGTTTTTTATATTTACATAAATTTTCTAAATAAGATGAGTGGTCAAACAGTGCAAACAAAAAACTCAAAATCCCTTATATTTTTGGACGGATGAAGTATTATACTGTCATGTCGTATTTTCGCATGCAGTTGCAACTCTCTCTCTCTATAATTTTGCCTTTACTTATCCATGGATCGAGTGAGTGTGCTGCTCATCTGTGTCAACTGCAAATTAAAGGGCATCAAGAAAGGGCGCAACAAGTAGAATAAAATAGGTCCATCATGCATGGCATCATTGTGTTTTCACACCACCTCCATTGCACATTTGCATGTGCCTCGCACTCTCCATTAGACGCCATCATCATCAGTACTCTGCCTAGTTTCCTAGTACAGCATAAATCACCCGGTTAATTAACACAGATTCACACTGCCACTGTGCCACACATATGAACTATTAGTTCTCTCCACCCGGGGGTGATTTTTGTTAAGATTGGAGAAGTTTTAATCATTGAATAACAAGCATAATTATTGTTTTAGACGTAGTTTTTTTAGATAAGTACGTAGTTTCACAGCAGAGCATGTAGGATGATTTCTCTATATTTAATGAAATAACATAATCTCGTGCTGATTTATTTGTTTTTTTAAAAAAAAGATGATGTCCAGTGCATTTCAGTTTTGTGCAACAATGGCCGTCGAGTCGACAAGAAGTATCGCCAAAGGTCACCTCCCAAACAGTCACCGCAAAAACAACATAATTGTCGCATGATGAGCTTAAACGCCACGCGTGACAGCATCTCAACTGACGACCCGAGCAACACACAAAACAATAAAAGAGTATAAAAAAAACCATGAGAAATGACATGGAGAAGATGCTGGCTCTCTCCTGTGATATTTTCTCTTCTCTCGGTTGTAACCAACCACACATACAAAAATGGCTAAACAGGGAAAGTGTTTTCATCTTGGATATTCCTCGTTTCTTAAGTATCATCTATTAGTCATTTTTTCTTTAAAAAAAGATCAGATAAATTAATATAAAATACAACCCTTCACAAACATACAAAATAATAAATATAACTGCAAATATACGTTAACTAGTTTCAGCTTAATTTGCTATTTTATTATAGCTTATAGAAATCGAATTTAATACAACCTCTATATTTATATGTATGACGTTGGCTAATTAATTTTGAGCTAGCCAGTGTAATATAAAAAAAAACGAAGGGAGTATATCTTATATTGATTTATTTTCTTATTTTTAATTTTTTTTGATAATTATTTATGTGGCATGGAAGAAACTGAGGGAATGTCCCTCGAGACAGAAAAATCAATCTCCGGCTAAACATGCATGTATAGTCCCTAAGCTAATAGGTCTCTTAAGCATCCCTGTTTTACGAATGCAAAGTGAACGGACGAAACAGGATCCGTCGCTTCCACAGGAAGCAAAGCCGAAAGAGAAAGAAAGCTAAGCTAAGCTAAGCTAAGCTTAGCGCAGGCGAGAAAGAGACGCAATGCTTATCCCATTGAATGCCAAGCTTAGCTAGCTAACATCAGGTAGATGCAATTGCATGACATAAGAATAGTTAATTAGCTTTGTGATGACTTATATATATGCAGTGTAAGCATGCAAGAGTAGTAAACCTAGCTACGATCAGCAGCTAGCAATCATCTGCATACATGGTGCGCTCACTGCTCACATTGCTTTTTTACAGTGCAGTTTGCCAAACACGATCAAAAGCAGAGTATAAGTGTAGATGAGAATTAGCCACAATGCGTGTCACCTTTCTTACTAAACACTGTAGCTAATTGCTAGTGGCACTGTTGCAAAGCACCAGCAGGAGAGACTCGAATCACGCGTACAAAGAGGAGGATGGACCAGGCAGAAAGGGGGAGGGGAAAGGGATCGTATACGGGAAAGAAAGGACTACATTCGTCTTAAAATAATTCATTTTTATCCATCTCACTCCCACACATACCAGTAAAAAAACAAAAGGACTAAAATATATTCTATTTTATCAAATCTCAATAAAATTATCCCTACTTTATCTACTTTCAATACATTTAAACTACAATGTAATGTTTATTTAAAAATAAACTTATTTTAGATATAAAGAGGAGACAAATATGAACTTATTTTGGATGGAGGGAGTAAGAAACTAGGGAGAAAAAACAGGCAATGAGTTAAGGAAATGTAGTGATGTCGGAAGGATTCAAGTAAAATTAGGAATTCAACTATATTAACTGGGGATAATTTTGTATCACGTCCGTTTTAAAATACTGTCATTTTGTTGACTTTTAATATGACTGGACAGTTTGTCTTATTTTCTAAAAGATATTACTATATTTATTTTGTTATATTTTTTTATATTAAAAAATGTTTTAAGCATGATTTATATTTTTTAAAATATTTACACTGAAGTTTGAATAAGATGAATGGTCAAATGTCATGTTCAAAAATCAATTAATAGGGTTGTATATTTAAAAATGAATATAGTAATTGCGTGCACATACATATTTACTATTCTTTTATCAATAGTAGCAGTACCATTTTTCTTCTAGAGGAACTATTGTCCACCGTGTGTAGTCAAAATGTTTGGATTTGAAAGTTGCATTGCAAAACTATTTTTCTAAAAAGAAACAATACCACCATTTTCTTTCATCCTACGTACGTATGTTCCTTAGAGGTAGCCAGAAATATCACTTCTCTCTTTCTCTTATACTAGAAAACGTGGTATTTATCGGAAAGGTACATAGAAATATCACCTCTCTCTCTCTTTTTTACTATAGAAGACGTCATACTTCTCCGTACCTTGTCATGATCTCATCTCAAGAACCCTAAAATTTCGCTTTTGTTTTACTAAACTCGAACCTGAAGTGACCCCTCTTTTCCCCATGCTATACGCTGGATCGTTCTTTTTTTTCCAACAGTTATGCTCCTCTTTTGCTTGCGGCGCAGCGATTCCAATCCTTCCTCTTGATGCATTGCCATCTATCGTGAGAAACAAAAGGCGACGGCATCTTTGCTTGGAATGTTAAAGACACATGATGATCTCACTCGCTCGGTCGGCATAATTTCTCTGCCATGCATGTGAGCTGTTTTGTGACGGAGCCAAGAGGCAACCACATGATTATTGCCAATTATACGGCCGGTCGCACACGTAAAAGCGACGAGGAGGAGCGTGAGATTCCATGGATCATTGGCAGCCAATTCGTCACACTCAGCGACAATGGATGGACACAGGATATCATGTGTTCTTCAGCTCGGCAGAATGTGCCTGTGGATTTTGGATGCATGGGGCAAGCTAATTAAGCTATAGTGTGTTTTCGTCTTGCAGCTTGGGACAAACCTGGCACCTAACAGTCCACTGTGTTCTGCTGATGGGCGATCTACCAACAAATAATCATTAGTGATCTTGCTAACCTTAGCTTCTTTCTTTGGCGCTTCATCAATTTCTTATGGGATGCTTGACTCACCCACTAACCTTACTTTGAATAGCCCTTTTTTAAGAGATTTTTTTTTATAAAAAACAGAAGTATAAGTTTGAATAGCTCTGTATGATTTGATGACTTGATCACTCCCTAATTCTATTGGAGAATTGGAACCCCCCAGACAAATTGGCATAGCGAAGGTATCATACTGATGCAGCTGTAGTCGTAGTTACATCAGAACTGATGCAATGAGTATGGGAGGTAAGGCATGCGTACACGACACCGTGCACTAGAAAATGACAGCGGCTGCTGTAAGCGTGCTTTGGCTCTAATACTGTAGCCATGCATCATGACGCAACCAACACCCGTTTTTTCAGCTAAGCTACAGCGACGCGAAAGAACTAATCCCCTTTTTTCAGTTTCATGGACTTTTGGACATACACTTAATCATTCGTTTGATTAAAAGTTCTGTAAAAATAGTAAATTTATAAGCTATGCTTAAAGCATCTTTAATGATAAAGAAAACATAACAAATAAATAGTATTTGTGTAATTTGTTGAATAAGACGAACTGTGAAACTAATGGATAAAAGTCAATGAATATAGATATGAGCTTTCCTTCTTAATGAAATATGCATATGAGTACATTTAAACTGAAGCAGCTATGTTGTCTGAATCGAGCATGAACTAAACATGAGCACTGTTTCAAATTTCTTTTACTGCGTTAGAGGCGTAAATTACTGCATTGTAACTTAGAAAACTTACCGCTTGATGGCAGTCATTGTCATTTGTCAGCATCCTAAGCACTTGACACAAGGTGATTTTGTGAGGCTCGATCGGAAGAACCCTCCCCTTGGATCCAAACAAAAGCGATGGCGCCTTCTCATACCCTACAGGTCTACATAAAACAAAGACATGAAGAAGCATCAAGCCCCACACCTGAAAAAGAAATAAAAAAAGATGAGGCATAAAATAGAATACAAAATGGATGGGTACAGACAAGGGGACCAAGACCGAGAAGCAGCGTTCAACTCCTTGTCCAGTTGAATGTTGATCATAAGAAAAACAGATGTGTATCCTGGAGAATCGTGCATCAACGGACGACCACTGTCCAGCTCACAAGGGTCTCCTCTCAAATTGATTGATACTGAAATGCAACCATAACACAAATTTCCGAATCATCACCTCAAATTTAATTTCAGAGAGAACTGCGTGATAAATGTATATATATAATGTCCAAATTTCGGAACTGAACATGTTCGTGGACATGGAGGGCATCCATCAATGCACCCGCGAAAACAGGAGTTCCTCAATAGAAGTATTGCAACATTGCTGCAAGTGCAAACAATTCAGATGACGAGGTTGCTTGAATGCAGGAGGAATACATATACAATACAAACATACAGGTAGTGTACCTTCCCGTGAGGCTGGGACCCGTTCATCCAACAACCATCGACATGCATGCCAAACCCCCAAGGTCTCAGATAGCTCAACTGCCGGGAACAATTAGCTAGAGAACAGCAACACAAGCAGTATACTATGCTGCTAATTTGCTAGTACTAATATACCACCCCACAGGTAGTGGAAAAACTTGGAGACAGGGTAGAAAGGAAAGCCAGGGACCTGTCAGCCTTGTGTCCCCTTTGTTCTTTCTGCCTTCCTCAGCATGGCGGCTCCACACCCCTCTCCTTGTGCTTTGTGTGTGCCTCCCTCCTTCAGTATAAGTACAAATGTAGTACTCCAGTCACAGGCAACCAAAGAACCATCACTTGGTACCAGTAGTGCAACAACTTGTTCAGTCGAGAGGAATACCTTCTAGCCTTCTAGTAGCCAGGATGGCCATGGAGAGAGCTTGGAAGCCAAGGGAAATTGCTGACACTTTTGGCATTGAGATGGATGAAGAGGAGGCTGCGGCTGCGGCGATACCGCCTCCGCAGACGCCATTGGAGCCCATGGAGTACCTGTCGAGGTCATGGAGCGTGTCAGCGTCAGAGATATCCAAGATCCTTTTCAACGGGAGCAAGAAGAGCTTTGCCGCCAAGCGTCTGCCGGAGATGACCATACCGGAAAACTCTGTGGTCGCTGCGTCCATTGTTCCCAGCCATCTGCAACATGTAATCAATCAACAGCTCTCTCCATCCCTTGTTTTTCCTCCTGTTCTCCTCATCTGCAAGATAATCAGAGTCAGAAAAGAAGCAATGGAAGAACATAATTTAGATAAGTTTGAACAGCATGGTCTAATCATTTTGAATCTCGTTTATACAAACGTTTCTGCAGATAGACACAAGAAGGAATTCAATCAGCAGCCACCACCTGCCAATTGGGAGGTGGTTCCAACACAAGGAGGCAAGCCGGGTCAAGCAGAGCAGCAAAGAGAAGCTGCGAGCCGAGAAGGCCCATGTACACGCCATGGTGTCGGTGGCCCGGGTCGCAGCTGCCGTTGCTGCGGTTACCGCGGCCACCACGAGCTCAGATATCCAGACCTCCAAGATGGCCGCGGCCATGGTGTCGGCCACCGAGCTATTGGCTTCGCACTGCGTGGAGATCGCGCAGCACGCGGGGGCACGCCATGAGCAGGTGGCCTGTGCCATCCAGTCTGCAGTTGGTGTTAGAAGCTCTGGTGATCTGATGACACTCACAGCAGCAGCAGCTACTGGTATGGAATATTTGATATCTTGATGAAATCTATATATGATGTTTCATATATAAATTTAAGTTCACATGAACATTTGGTTTCACAGCTCTTCGAGGAGCCGCAACAATGAAGCAGAGAGTGCAGCGAGAGATGAGAAGCAATGCGAGTGTTCTTCCGTATGAGAAGGGTCACTCATGGAGTCCTGACATCTGGTGCAAGGAGGGGGAGTTACTGAAACGCACAAGAAAAGGTAAGAAAAAAGGGCACCATTTAGAACACCCATTTAGGAATAAAAAACCATCAACATGTGGACTTAAGCATGATCAAAATAATTAAGGTTCAGAATTTCATTCTTGATGCAGGAGATTTACACAAGACACGAGTATCTATATACATCAACAAGAGGTCACAGGTAGGAATATTTCATTGCACACTAGCAAATGCTGAAAACCTAGCAGACAGAACTGAGCAATTACTAACAACATGGCCAAATAATAACAGGTCATATTGAAGTTGAAGAGTAAACACATAGGAGGAGCACTATCAAAGAAGAACAAGAGTAAGTTTCAGTACCTGCAAAGTAGTATATCTTTCTGACTCTAACAGAGTGTCAGTCCATGAAATTTCAGAACTGAACATTCTGCCTGTAATTGGGTGCAGGTGTGGTTTTTGGTGTGTACAACGAGCTTCCCACATGGGTTGAGGCAGGGAAACATTTCACAGAGGAGAGATGCTGCTTTGGCCTGAGCACGGCACAAGGTCTGGTAGAGTTTGAGTGTGAGAACAGCACAAGTAAACAGAGGTGGGTCGATGATGTGAAGAATCTGCTTCGGCAGGTCGCTGCAGAAGAGCAAGTGGAAAATAAGTTGGGATCAGTGAAGCTCAGTTGATGTAGTTCATACATGTGTACACTATTTTCATGTTGGCAGGTGGTATACCATAGAAGGTGCCTTATTGATGCCAGGCGTATATATTGTTGTACTCTTAAATTGTCAGGTAGTTTTGTACTGTACACACAAAATGATAAGATACATAATAGATCATATGTTAGTCCACTCTAGTCTGTTGCTATGATACAGTCATACAGATACATTATACTCTAAGGACCAAACACAGTAACAGAAGACTCAAATAGGGTATTGGACCATTAATTAATGCTCTGTTAATTGTACCATACACCATTTTTTTTTGAAAAGAATCAGCACGAGATTGTGCTATTTCATTGGATATAGAGGTAAAAAAAATACAGTCCCTAGAGGCAAGAAAAGAAAATTGTACATGAAAACAGAGACTATGACTAAGATGGGAGGAATTCTCCGAGACGCCTTGCGCCTGCTATGATCCAGGTTCTTGCCTCTTCCTTTATCTTCGCTATAAGATTGGGGGCCGCTGTTTCCTTATGCTCAAAGATCCGCTGGTTCCTTTCCTTCCAGATTTCCCACATGATGAGTAGGATTAAGGATCTCAATCCTTTCTTGGGCACTTCATTTATGTTAGTCAGCATTTCCCACCATTCTTGGACACTTTGGTATGGCTCCCAATGAGTTGGGTCCAATTACTGATAGGCCACCCAGCTAGCCGTTAGGCGCCAGATCCTCTTGGTGTATCTACAAGAAGCGATTAGGTGAAATGCCGTCTCATTCGTCGCACGACATAGGGGGCACGTTCCACTATTTGGCCATCCTCTTGCAGCTAGTCGGTCGGAGGTCCAAACTCTATTTTGTATCACAAGCCACGCATAAAATTTGCATTTCGCAGGGGCCCAAGATTTCCAAATTAAGGAATTGTAGTTGGTACCGACGTTCCCAAGCAATCCTCCAACATTCTAACTAAAACAAAAAGGCATTCCAACAGCTTGCCTAAATGAAGAGGGTTTACCCTATAGCTTATAACTTATCCAATGTAAATTACTCATCAATATCTAAAACTGCACAAGGAGCATAAAAATTTCAGTTCATCACAATTACTTCACTTTGCATAGAACCCCTCGGTGGAATTTAAATTGCTAGCAGCAAACAAAGAGGGAGCGGACCTGGCCGAGAGGAGCAGGATTAGAAAAGGTCTCCCTCAAGCCTTTTCCTCTGTCTCGGCGTTGGGGTTGTACAGCGCCCTGCCTGCGTGTTCTGCAATTGAGCCTTTGAGGCAAAACATCGAGCACCTACCGTGCCAACGCGCCGTGCCCGATCACCCAACCCCCACCCACCGTGGAATCAACAAAGATGCTTCCTCACCTGCGAGACGAGAATCCCCACCGGACGAAAGGCGGCGGCGCTCTGGTTCCCTCCCCGATCTGGCGATCTCCGATCTCCGCTGCGCCCAGTTTGTCGGAGTCGGAAACCGGCGGAGCAGAGGAGATAATATAGGAATAAAATCACTTTGACTCCCTTAACTGACCACCGAATCTAAATCGTAGTATCCCTCAACCGTAATACCAGAAATCTCGACCCCCCGAACTTGCAAAACCGGTGAAATTTGACTCCCTCGGCAGTTTTAGGGTGGTTTCACTGACGTGGCGTCTATGTGACGATATTGACCGAGTCTTCGGTCCACGTGGCGTTGACGTGGCACTTACGTGACAATAGAATTAAAAAATATACGTGGGACCCATTAGTCATTCACACAAAAAGAAATGTGGGCTCACTGACATGTGGGGGCAGTCCTTCCTACTTCCTCCTCCCTCTCTCTCCCTTCTCTCTCTTTCTCTCAATCTCTCCCCAACTTCCCATTCGACCGGCGAGCGAGAGGGCAGCAAGAGCGAGCGGCCGGCCCGGCTCGGCCTCGGTGGGGAGGCGGTAGGAGGAAGAAGGAAGGGCTAACATGTGGGCCCTACATGTTAGTGGGCCCCACATTTTTTTTGTGTGTGAATAACTAATGGGTCCCACGCATATTTTTTAATTTTACTGTCAGGTCAGTGCCACGTCAACGCCACGTGGACCGAAGACTCGGTCAATATCACTATGCAGGCGCCACGTCAGCGAAACTGCCGAGGGAGTTAAATTGCACTGGTTTTATAAACTCGGTTGGTCGAGATTTCTGGTATTGCGGTTGAGGGATACGATTTAGATTCGGTAGTCAGTTGAGGAAGTCAAAGTGATCTTATTCCGATAATATATGGGGCTCACCTCAACCGGGCCGTTACGGCCCAATAAGCCCAACTTTGCGTCCGTAAACGGATCAACTAGTTCCGGCCCAACAAGCCCAACTCCGACTCCGTTTTCCCTTCATGCTCGCGCGCTCTGCTACTCGTCTCGGATTCGGCGTGGCCGCGAGACATGGTTACAATTAAACGTGACCTCGAATTCGCTAAATCGGGTGTCGCGACGACGACGTCCATGGCGACGATGAGGAATCGGTTCGCCACTCGAATGCTCAACCTCCACCGACTCGTCAAGTCCAATCTCGTCGCCGGCCTCCTCCGCCGCCGCGGCCACCGCCCGCTTGACGCGCCGCCGCCGCGGATACGCGTGCTCATCGATGGCAACGAGGCTACGGTGGTCGACGTCGACCGGCTGCTGCTCAAGCCGTCCTCGCCGTCCTCCGCCACCGCGCTGTTCCCGCCATTCTTCCTCCTCGCCGTCGAGGCCGGCGGGTTCGTCAGGGGCCTCGTGCTGCTCGCGCTCTACCCGGCGCTGCGCCTCCTGACGGCGGAGGGGGCCCGGTTGAAGGCCATGGCCATGGTCTGCTTCCTTGGGCTGCGCCGCGGCGAGGCGGCCAGGGCCGGCAGGGCTGTGCTCCCCAGGTATTTCTTCCGGGAGGCGGCGGACGTCGAGGCGCTGATGGAGGCGGCGGCTTCTGCGCGCAAGGAGGTGATCACGGTGGTGGCGGCGGCGAGCAGGTTGTTCCCGACGGTGATGGTGGAGACGTTCTTGAAGGAGTACGTGGGGTTCGACGCGGTGGTCGGGAGGGAGGTCAGCTTCGCCGGCGTCATGGACGACGACGACGGCGACGACAATGGAGAGGTTTAGGGATGTGGTGAACAAGACACCGAGGAATGGAGCAGGGCCGCGGCCATTGATCTTCCACGATGGCCGGCTCGCGTTCACGCCGACGCCCGCGGCGGCGCTCGCCATGTACGTGTACCTCCCGTTGGCCGTCGCCCTCTCCGTCCTCCGCATCGCCATCTTCACCCTGCTCCCACGGGGCGTGTCGGGCGCCGCAGCCGCGCTCGCCGGCGTGAGGCTGCGCGTCGCCGGCGCGCCTAGGCCTCCAGCGGCGGGCGACGCCGCCGGCGGCCGGCTCTACGCCTGCAACCACCGCACGCTGCTCGACGCGGTCGCCGTGTCGGGCGCGCTCGGGAGGCCCGTGTCCTCCGTGACCTACAGCCTGGGCCGCCTGTCGGAGCTGCTCTCGCCGATCCCGCTGCTGCCGCTGGCGCGCGAGCGCGAGGAGGACCGGCGCCGCATGGCGTCGCTGCTGTCGCGCGGCGACGTCGTGGTGTGCCCCGAGGGGACGACGTGCCGGGAGCCGTACCTGCTCCGGTTCAGCCCGCTGTTCGCCGAGCTCGCCGACGAGGTGAACCCCGTGGCCGTGCGCGCCGCCGCGGGGATGTTCTACGGCACGTCGACGTCGCCGTCCGCCAAGTGCTTCGACTCGGTGTTCTTCCTGATGAACCCGTCGCCGGAGTACGGCGTGCACTTCTTGGAGCCGGTGGCCACGGCCGGCGCCGGCGCCGGCAGCAGCATCGAGGTGGCGAACCGGGTGCAGAGGGTGATCGCCGGCGCGCTCGGGTACGAGGCGACGACACTGACGAGGAAGGCCAAGTACTTGCTGCTTGCCGGCAACGAAGGTGGCGTGGCAACCAACAGAAGCAACAACAAGTGAACAACTAATCATGGGAATATATATCTGTTCTAGTGTTCAAGAACATTGTGTGGGAGTAATTCCTTTTGATTTGTTGTTTGGGGGGCACGATAATTTGTAGTGCAATTCAAGCACTGTATACTGTATTTGAAACAGTGGCTACATTATGTGTGTAATTTTAGTCATGCAATTTCTTCAGTTCTTCACCGTCTACTATCGACAGATTCCTAGGTACTCATTCCGTTTCACAATGTAAGTCATTCTAGCATTTTCCACATTCATATTGATGCTAATCAATTATTGATGCTAATCATTGATTAGCATCAATATGAATGTGGGAAATGCTAGAATGACTTACATTGTGAAACGGAGGAAGTGGTGTTCTTTCCCTTTCTTTCCCATCTTCACATTCTGCGTGCATGTTTTTTCAAAAAAATTTCAAATTGCTAAATGGTGTGTTTTTTGAAAAAAGTTTTCTACAGAAAAGTTGTTTTTTTAAAAAAAATCATATTAATCTATTTTTAAAATTTTTTAGACTGATACTTAATTAAACACGCGCTAATCCTCTCAAACTCAGCCTTATTAGGAGTAAAATCATCTTTTTGCACGATATTATTTTTTGAGTAAATTGCATTGTCGGTACACGAACTTATCAGGTGGGTGCAATCTAGTGCACAAACTTATAAAATACTCGTTTTGATGCACGAACTTATGTGGTGCGTGCGGCGGAAGTCAAAAAGGACATTACATGACTAATGTTATTGATTTAGGGGCTGATTAGGATACTATGTTAACATATATATATATATATATATATATATATATATATATATATATATATATATATATATATATATATATATATATATATATATATATGTATATGTATATATATATATATGTATATATATGTATATGTATATATATGTATATGTATATACATATATCTATGTATATATATATGTATGTGTATATACATATATGTACATATACATATATATATATACATATACATATATATATATACATATATATATATATATATATGTATATATATATATATATATATATATATATATATATATATATGTATATATATATATATATATATATATATATATATATATATATATATGTATATATATATATATATATATGTATATGTATATATATATGTATATGTACATATATGTATATACACATACATATATATATACATAGATATGAGGAGGTTGCCATTAGACATACACCTATTCAATAAAATATAGAATAGGATTTAGTGAATGTAGAAAAAGATTAAAAAAAATCAAGCACTAATATAAGGGTTAAAAATATATGAAATTCATCATTTCAATGATGAAGGATAAAGTAGAAATTAAATTTATAAATATTGCATGACTTATACATAATCACTGCACGTATGCACGTTACATCCTAATCAACATCAACTTTATAAAATTAACATTGCCAAGTTATTTTGGTCCTCGTTCGCACGAACTAGGCACGTTCAAGCACTGAAACGAGCATTTTACAAGTTTATGTACTAAATTGCACCCACCTAACAAGTTTGTATACCACCAATATAATTTACTCTTATTTTTTTAATTTTGCAAGAACCACTCCATAAGTCACTTGAAGGGTCTTTGCAACAAAATTAAGTTGGTAGGTGGGCATTTGCGATAAAATAACTTAAGGATGGAATATCAAACTTTAAGTGTTTCATGGGATGGTTTTTACAATTTTTCCAAGGATAAAAGGACTCATAATGGGATACAATAGTTAGTCTCTCTATAAAAATTGTAGTGGCAAAATACTTAGGCAACTCTCCTGCAGTGGCAAAACCTTTTATTCGCACACCGCACACGCATCATTAATCATTCCCAATATGAAAAGAGCATTCTTTTAGTAAACGATGGGTCTAATAATGTTCCAAGTGTTCAACCAGTTATGGAACTACTTATGCCGATACCTTGAGAGACGTTCTCTTAACACCTACTCCGGTAAAAGGCACACGGGTTACAAAGGTCAGTTTCATTTCTTATGTTATTCATATATTCCTATGCTTGTCTTGTATCTTTACTGTTTTATTATGATGGTATGTCCTGCACAGCTTCATGCTCACTGACAACCGTTCATGCTGCTCCATTCTCTGGTGTAATGCTGGGATGATTCCCGACCACGCTCATTTCTTGCATCGGTGGGGGGTTGACGATGGTGTTCCGATTAGCGTTGTTATCTGCAAGACGGCCCTTCCTTTCTCGATGCTCCTGACAGTTCGCGCACCAGTGCAGGCAGCAATGGACCAGGCAAGGATCACACGGTGAATCCTGGTGGAAAAGGAAACAATATGACATATGACGTGAAAAATCAGCTTATTAATTAGTAAAATGACTATCTCAAAAGATAAATATAACTGCTAGAGCTATTTTCTAGAAAACGCTGGATATGAAAGGAGAGGCTTTCATATCGATATGTTAATAGAAGAGGATGATAACTGAGCCATCGCGCAGTGGGTCGGGTCTGCAGTGGTGCGCCCGAAGGCCTGCGTTCGAATCCCAGCGAACGCATTCATCCTCTTCTTAATACATATCAATATGAAAGCCCCTCCTTTCATATCCAGATTTTCTTTTCTATTTTCTAGAAAACAAAAGTTGCTGATTGATGTTATCCTGAACATAATATTAACCGTAATATTGAATGGTATGACGTAACCATGGAAAGTCATGGAGGGTTAAAAAAAACCTTGAGATGATATTTTCTCTGGAGTTGTTGACGAAAAATTCCAGTATAGGTAGCAAATAACCACCAACTAAACACCAGTCCTTCACCAATCAAGATTGATGTGCTTGGATCAATACCAGGAAATATCACTGTTAGGATTGCTAATGCAATGCCACCTTCAACACAAACAGCATGGCAAGTGCAAGGTGTAGTCCATGGGATATCTTCTCTTAGGGCCTCAACATTATGTCCAAACAGCACACAAGGGAAGAATGATCCAGTCCAGCCTAAAAACAGAGAAGGTAAGCAGTTCAGGCAGAAAAAAGGAATAAGTATATTCCCAGTGAAAAAAAAAAGTATATTGGGATATAAGATCAATCCTGAAATGATAAAGAGAAGAATCGACTCTTCTCCAACAAATAAACTATTAACCTCCAAAAAAGTGATCATACAAAATGAAGACAATGGAGTGATGACATATTTTGGTATAAACAGAATATATACCTATTAGAATTAATTAAATGGCTGTTATTGGGTATGGACTGCACAAAACAAATAAATTTGGCGGTGATCCCTCTCATGATTCATCGTGCCAATATGAGCAATAAAAAAGGGAGTACATTGAAAGATATATGACTGACAAAATCAAGAGCACACAACACTACCCCGTGAAAGTCGTGCAAGAAAATAACTGGGCGGTTCATAAGACGGATCAGAAGAGATGATGGAGTTATCCTGGTAACGTGGTTAGTTTGGAAGGAACATAATGCTCAGGTGTTCGATGGAAAAACCATATCGGCGGTGCATCTCTGTGCCACCATCACTGACGATTGGGAAACATGGAAGGCCGCTGGACTGCTGCGCGTGATCGATGGCGGTTAGATTGCCGAGAATTCCCTTTGTGGCTCTAGTGTGTTTATAGGCTCCCGCTGCGGCGGTTGATTGTATCCTAAGCCAATCTCGGCTCATGATGTTTTGTAAAGATTTCTCTCCTTCTTAATATACATCCGGCCCGGCGAAAAGAAAATAACTGGGCCAAAGACCACGGGTTACAATTATATATGAATCATACTTTTGGCCTTGTACATTTTTGTCATCTGTCTGCTCAATGATTTATTTCAAATGTATTGTTATGCAGGGAAAGTGTAGATATTTCAGATGCATATTTAAGAAAAAATCTTCCATATTGAGAACATGAAAGTAACATCAATCACAAACCTACATTACATCAACATCAATCACAAACCTACATTACATCAAACATGGCGTAAAAAAATGATGGTATTCAAATCGTACCGCAAACTTTGATTGGTAATCTCTGAACTCGCATCCTTTCAATGGTACAGCCTACAGGCAAGTTTTGCATTTTTCTTTCATGGCAAACTTGTGGTCAATTTCTTTCCACACCAACTATGCAAAATGCACTGATTTTGCACGGATCATAGAAACCAACAAACTAGAGGAATGTAAGGTATTAGAGGTTCTCAACCACCTACTTGTTAAAACAACAGGGAAGGGGCGAATTAGGCAAGCCGCCAACAGAAGTGCCCAATGCAGACCAACTGATCATGAACACCCATGCAAAGTTCACATAAGAATTGAGGTTCATTCTGGAACATATTTGCCATCACTTCAGATGACAATCAACTAGAGAGAAGTAGTGATCCCTGATTAAGTGATTATGCATGGCCATCAATTAGCATAACCAAGTTGAATGCCCACCCGACTCTTGAGGTCTCAGCATAGTCTTCTGAGAAATTAGCGGTTCATTTGGGGGTTTTGGACCTAACCTCTGATAAATCTGAAGCAACTAACCTATGAAAAATAGGCTTCATAAGCAATCCCATTCCAGTTTCCAGGAGTTGATTAAATCTGAAAGTCACCAACCCTCCTATAAAAGTATGAACGATATGAACTCTGAATCCAGATATCATAAATTGCAATCAAATCTTATACCTACACCGATATTCACATAGCAAATGGTGACACACGAATTGTCTCTCAACGATTCCTTAAAAATTAAAACCCGCATGACCGCACGAATCATGATCAGGGAATGGGATAAGTAAACTACCAGGATTATAGAATCACAGGAAATGGAAAGTGCGAGGGAGAAATGGCAGCGAGACGTACAGCTCTCGGTGTCCTCGGCGCATCCGCAGATGCCGGTGGTCCACGGCTCGTCCGCCGGCGCCTCGTAGCTCTCCGGCAGCTGCTGCCCGCACTCGCAGCACCTCCTCTGCTCCAGCTACACGCACGCACGCAAACCACACAGCCCCCCACCTCGAACAAGTCAGATCGGACCAACAACAACACGAGGGCACCACGGAAAGGAAGGGAGTGCGACGCGAGATCGCGCGCGAGGGAAATGGCGCGAGACCTGCGGGAAGTGGGCCGGCAGGTTGAGCTCGCCGGGGCGGATGTCCTCGTCGGCGGGCGCGTCCTGGTCCCTCGTCAGCTGCACGTACCTCGACGGGTGGCCGAGGCCGGCCTCCTCCGCCGCCGCCGCCATCGCCTCCCGGAGAGCAGAGCGCTCGCGGAATCGCGATCTCGCCTCTCCTCCTCGCCGAGGATTTTGTTTGGGCGGCGGCGAGGTGGCGCGACGCCGACGAGCGCGACGACTGCGCGGGGTGTGGGTGCGATGCGACCGAATGCGAGTTCGACCGACCGACTCGTCTCCTGCTTCCTGGGCCTGATCCAAACAGGCTAGGAATAAGTTCACTTTGTGACCCTCAAAAGTGATCGAAATCTAATATGTGACCCTAAACTACAAAACCGGATATCTCGACCCCCAACTCTTAAAACCGGTGCAATTTGACTCCCTCGGCGGTTTTGAAGGGCTGTTTCGCTAACGTGACGCCTACGTGGCAGTATTGACTCGGTCTTCTGTCCACGTGGCGTTGACGTGGCACTTAGGTGTCATTAGAATTAAAAAATATGTGCGGGACCCATTTGTCATTCAAAGCAAATTTGTGGACCCACTGACATGTGGGGCCCATATATTATCCTCTCTCCTCTTCATCCTCCTCCCCCTCTCTCTCTTCTCTCCCTTTCGCACGTCTGCAGGGACGGGAGCTGGAGCGCCGGCGGCGGGGAGCGCTGGAGGCCCGCAAGGCTCCTGCCCCTCGCGTCCCCCTCCTCCGCGGTCGCGCCATCATCCATGCGAATTTGTTGCTCTGCTTGCCTATCTGCAGCTTTGCTCCGTCGGTCAACCCTTTGCTTGTTGGCTTGTCGCTTGATGTTAGTACATACTCCCTCTATTTCGAAATATTTGACGCCGTTGACTTTTTTTAACATGTTTGACCGTTCGTCTTATTAAAAAATTTAAGTAATTATTACATCTTTTCCTAACATTTGATTCATTGTTAAATATATTTTTATGTAGGCATATAATTTTACATATTTCACAAAAGTTTTTGAATAAGACGAACGGTCAAACATGTGTTAAAAAATCAACGGTGTCAAACATTTCGAAACGGAGGGAGTACATGCACTGCCTGTTGCTACCGCTTGCTAACCGCAACCCTCATCTGTCGACCCTTGCCGATTGCCTCGGCAACCAGCAGGAGAATGCTCGACACAGATGCCTCCCAACTCCCATGTGGTCGCGTCGTTGTCGGCCGGCTCGGCACGCTGACCGCGTCCATCAGCGGTACCACCGCCTCCCCCGCCCGCGCTGCTCCTCCCACTTTCAACGCCGTCGCCGCAGGTGCAGAAGAAGCCACCGTCGGATGCTGCCATCTTCGAGAGGATGCCGACATGAGTCCGGTGACGAGACGCACAGCCCTTATGCGTTCGTGGGCGCGGCGGGAGAACGGCAGAGGCGGGTGCGTCGTGGCCGGCAGAGAAGGCGTGGAGCGCAGCGGTGGATAGTGCGGTGGCGGGGCCGAGGGTGGCGAGGCCGAGGATGGCGAGGACGCGGCCGTTTCTCGTGGCCCGTTTTCTTCCTCCCGACGGCCAACCTTCCACGGCGGCCTCGATCTCCGCCGCCGCCGCTGCTCCGGCCCTTGCACGCACGCCGCCGTCGCCGCTTTGGCCCTGGCGCGCACGCCGCTGTCGCCGCTCCAGTGCCACTCCCGGGTCTTTGCCACTCGCGGGCCACTGCACCGCCACCGCCGGCAACGACACCATGGGGAGGGGCGGAGGAGGCTGTGGATGGGGTTGGAGGAGGCACCGGCCATCGCCGCTATCTCCCGTCCAACGCTCGTGGAGAGAAAGAGAGGGGGGAGGATATGATTTATGTGGGCCCCACATATCAGTGGGTCCCACCCGCACTTTTAGTGAATGACAAATGGGTCCCACCCATATTTTTTATTTCTAATGACACCTAAGTGCCACGTCATTGCCACCTGGACAGAAGACCGAGTCAATACTGCCACGTAGGCAACACGTCAGCGTAACCGCCCTCCAAAACCGTTGAGGGAGTCAAATTGCACCGGTTTTAAGAGTTGGGGGGGGTCAAGATATCCAGTTTTGTGGTTTAGGGTCACGGATTAGATTTCGATCACTTTTGAGGGTCACGAAGTGAACTTATTCCAACAGGCTAACAGAACAATTGGGCCTTCGAAAGCCTTGCTCATAGACGGATTTGGCCCATTTAGGCCCATCCAAATATAGAGAAAAGATTGCACCGTAGGCCCACTAACGTTTGGGCCGCAAGAGGCTTCTTGTTCTCAATTTAGGCCCATCGGATTTGGTTCGCTTTCATTGGAAGCCAATTGGGAGAAAAACCGATTCGTTTTTTCATACGCACGTTTCTAAAAATGCTAAACGGTAATTTTTTTTAAAAAAAAATCTGTTTACTTCAAAAAATCATGCTAACTTATTTTAAAAATTGAAAATAATTAATACTTAATACATTATACGCTAATGACTTATCACGTTTTGTGTCTTAATCTTCTCTTTTCACTTCCTCTCAAACACAGGAAGGGAGGGCTCGGTTTACCATTGCACCCTTTGAGGGTTTTCTCTATGCAATGAACTGGAGATGGGTAAAAGAGATTGAAAACAGAGTAATGGTGGTATTAATTATAAGTTGTAGTTAAAAGGCGTCACTCATAAACTCTTCTGTTTTTAAATTGAAAACCATCAAAGTTTTGTTCTAGATTTATAATATAGTAGTACATTTTAAATCTCTGTATTGATAACCTCTGCATATATAATATATCCAACCTCGTATGTATGAGTATGGCACATTATTTGCTTTTAAGATTCTACATGATATTTCCCTCTCACACAACTTATACATGCACGCACACATGCATTTAGACAAAAGTACATCTTGCACGCATTGATCTCTCTTGTGAGATCATATAGTGAAAAAAAATGAGCCGTGTTTTTCATCAGCGATCACATTAGCAAAATACACTTATACAGTATACACCACTAGTATCAATAAGATGAACTTGAAATGAATCTATTATATTATTAAAGGAATAGAAAAAGGAGTCTCCACGTTCGCTCTCATGGCCTAGAAATTCTCACATTAATCGGAGAAAAAGAAAAAGCAGAGTCCATATAGAAATACAATTTAGAAAGAGCTGAAATTCGGAATTAAAAAAATAAGAAATATTAGAAGAGGAGACTAGAGTCCATATAGAAATACAATTTAGAAATAATTGAAATTCGGAATTAAAAATATAAGAAATATTAGAAGAAGAGACTAGAGTCCATATAGAAATACAATTAGGAAATAACTGAAATTCAAAATTAAAAATAAGGAATATTAGAAGTAGAGTATAGAGTCCATATAGAAATACAATTAGGAAACAATAGAAATTCGGAATTAAAAATAAGGAATATTAGAAGTAGAGTATAGAGTCCATATAAAAATACAATTAATACAATTAAGAAAAAAAATAGAAATACGGAATTAAAAAATAAGAAATATTAGAAGTAGAGTATAGAGTCCATATAAGAATTTAAAACTAACTAAAATTCGGAATAAACATAGTAAAATTAAAAGTAAAGTTTTGAGTCCGTATAAAAATACAATTTACAAATAACTAAAATTCGAAATTAAGAAAAACATGGGAAGAAGAGTTTAAAGTCAATATAGAAATACAATTTAGAAGTAACTGAAATTCGAAATTAAAAATTAAATAATATTGAGAGATGAGTTTAGAGTCCACATAGAAACACAATTAAAAATAATAAAAATTCAGAAATAAAAATAAATAATATTAGAAGAAGAGCCTAAAGTCTATATAGAAATACAATTTACAGAAAATTCGGAATTAAAAAAAGAAATATTAAAAGACGAGTCTAGAGTCCATATAGGAATATATATAATTTACAAATAACTAAAATTTGATATTAAAAATAATTACTAACCAACACGTATATAAAATACAATATGAATATTACTCATTTGTAGTTTCGTAAAGTTATTGCAAAATTTAAAATTATGATATCATTTTAATATATTTGAATAATATAATGAGAAAACATATATGCTATTATATGAGAGAAAATATAATGATGCTAGCCGAGCAATCTGCGCGGGTCACCATGCTAGTTCTTCAGTAAGACAAGTAAATCACATATATATACTTGTTGCCATATATATCTACCTTAATTAAACCTTAAACTTTTCAACCAATAGCCTAGCTAGTCAATGCATGCTTGGCCTATGTACGTAGAGTACGTATACAAAGAGAGAAATAATGATCTGCTATTATAGTGCTAGGCTGCTAGCTACGAACGGAACCATCCGAGGTCGAGCCGGCCGGGCTCGTAGCCGCCGCCGGCGGCGGAGGACGGCGGCGGCGGTGTCGCGCCGTCCAGCTCGCCGTCGGGCACCTTGGCGAAGCGGCCCTTCACGCGCGGCCGCATCTCGGCGTAGGCCTTGCGCGAGGCGTACCGGATCTGCTTCTCGTATCGCCTCCGCTTCCTCTTCTCCTTGTACCGCATCACCTTCGCCTCCCGGTCCATCGCCGGGTCGCCGCCGCCGCCGCTCAGGCCGCCGTTGGCAACGACCGCCGCCGCCGCCGCGTGATCTTTCGGGATGGAGCTCACGGCGTCAGTGAACGTGCTCCCACAGAAGGACATCTGAAAAGAAAATCTCAGCTAATTAGTTACAGTTAATTACCTGCAGGTAGTTGACAGTTGACACACCGTTGAATACTTGACTTGAAAAATATAATGAACAGTACAAGTAGATGAAGTTGCTTATAGACATGCATCATTTGTCACTGGATTTAGTAACTGGCTAACGTTCGTACTGCTACACAATTGGTATGCGTGTACGTGTATACACGTAGGTATACGTGCTTATATACACACACAAGTATATGGCCATTATGGCAACGTTTTCCTGATCGATCTGATTGCAGTATTACAGAATACAGATACATGAGGTGCACTTGTACCATTATAGTACTGGAGCTAGGCCAGATACATGCAACAAACCCCAAATCGCCAGGATGAACTAACTTGAACCTTTTGATCAGAATTATATATAACTGAATCTTGCAGCCCAAAATTGACTAATATATATAAGCATGCATGCATGCCCCCTTGTGTTTTACTTTGATTTTTGACCGCACATCAAGCAGACTGGCAGACTGCAGACCGATTGTCGATTGTCGAAGATCATGAGCTCTTATGTCCAACAGCTTTATGAACTCTCTAAGGACAGAAATTAGCAGCAAGATACTCTAGCATGCATGAAATGAGAACCGGCGCTGGTATCAATTTACTTATATTATGGAGGCATTCTTGTTTTCGAAATTACAATGTAGGTAACTTATCATCGATCATCCATGCACACAAATTCGGTTGCAGAGGTAACTGCTAGCAGTGTTAAGTATGGAAAAAGCTCACAAGATTGACCCTTCAAATTAATTAAACAGATGCAATTAATCTGCAGATACAGTATGTCATCACAGAACATGTTTTTTTTTTCTTTTGAAAAATGACCGTTTTACTCTAGAATAATTGTAGCCATGCCATGCGTCACTCAAATGACGAACTCCATCAGGCCCCACTGTACGTAATTTTTGGACACTACAAAATCAGGGGAACTTCTCTCAGCTTTCAGACACATTTGTTTTCTACATTTATTTATTTTCAGGGAATGGTTTTTCTTTTCAACATTTCCCCAAATGAAGAGATATATACTTAGCTTACAACTGTCAAATCAATTCAGAATATAAGCTTTCAAGTGAAATTAATTTATATCGCCACTAGCTCTCAGCGACATGTTAATTATCTCTGAAAAGGACAAGTTAAAGCAAGGGTACAAATGGTGCACTGTTATGGATCAGCTAGCTCTCCTAATAGGTTGGAGAGTGTTGGACCGATAAATTGACACCGTTTGACATTTCTGCCAACTAATTATTAATTTGCATGTGCGCAGCTATAATTTGGACGCAAAATTTAAAAGAAGTGTTTAAATTAATGGGAAATTTGAGGGATGATCAAGAGAGAGAGAGGGAGACGAATTCGAACCACTCACGATTGTGCTGCTCGACGTCGCCGGGTTCCTGCCGCCGGCGCCGGCGCCGCCGAGGCCGAGGCTGGCCTCGAGCACCGCGGCGGCGGCCTCGCCTCGGGTGAGCGGCACGTCGAACGTGAGCCCGTGCCCCGGCTGGTACTGCGCGTACGCGTCGAACGCCTGCCGCTGCTGCGCCGCCGCCGCGCCGTTGCCGACCGCCATGGGCGCGGTTTGGCGGTGAAGCTGGTGGTCCGTCCCGCCGGGCGGCGCCGGGTCGTTGAAGAGCCACGCGACGCTGTCGTGGTCGTCGTGGCCGAAGAACTGGAACTCCTGCAGCCCGGCCGCCGGCTGGGCTCCTCCATCCCCTTCCACCGCCGTCTCCTCCACCCCCACCCCCTGAAAGATCGCCGGAAACCCCCGGTTCAGGTCCGCCGCGATCCCGCACCTCACCCCTCCACCTCCACCACCACCGCCTCCCCCACGCCGCTGATGCAGCAGGCACCCGCACTCCCCCACCCCTCCCCCACACACCCCGCACGCGGCGCCCGACGCCGCCGACATGCCGCCGCGCGCGCGCGCGCCCAAGCTAGCTAGCTAAAGAAAAACTACTACTAGCTAGCTACCTAGCACCACCACCACTCCTGGAGTCCTGGGCTGTGTGGTGGCGCGCGGCTTGTTGGTTTGTGCAAGTAGGGAGGCACGAGCTCGAGGTCGATCGATCATGTAGCGGCGCGGTGTCGCTGGCGTCGCGGCGCGTGTGTGGAGGAGAAGAGGCTAGCCAGCTAGGGCAAGGGAGGGGGAATAAGTACGCCAATGGGAGGGGAGGAAGAGATGTGAGGCGACGGGGGGATTTCCGACGTGGAGGATCCGGAGCCACCTTTCCGCCGGGATCATTTGGCGATTCCTCATTGGCTAGCTAGCTCGCCCCGCTCCGGCGCAAGATCCGCCCGGATCCTCTGCGCCCAAACGATGCAACACACACGATGAACCCCTGCTGCCACCGCTATCATAAAAAAAACACAGTACCATTGTAGGCGTCCACAACACGAGTACACTCAAAGCAAGGCTAATAATACAACCGACCGGTTGGCTATAAGGTTCTTTGTAGCCTTTTCTCAGCCTACTCATATAATAGTTAGCTCTTCACAATTAATACAAGGCCTACTTGTCTCTCTCACAGAGTTTCTTGGTTCTTGTGCCCAAGCCAGCTATAAGAGCAGGTACAATAGCATGCTATAAGCCAGCTACAAACATATTTTAATGAGATAAAAGATGAGAAAGAAGAGCAGCGGGCTACAGATTGTAGCCAGTTGCAGCACGAACTTTAAAACACAGTGTGTGTATGACATGTGTGACCATATATTAATAGTATAGTAAGCATCTATTGTATGAATTGGCTATTAGATTGGCTATAGACGAATTGGAGCTAGTAGTGGGCTACACTATTAAACTTGCTCTAAGTTTACAGTCTGCTTCTCCTCTCTCTCCTCTCTTCTCTCCTCCATCTCAGCATTTAGCCGTTTTATGGCCTACTATTATACTTGCTCTCATCTGCATGAACCCCTACCCCTATAAACGAAGACTAGACCGATATATCTTGAGATTGATAAAGTCATCACAGGTATCTCGCTATCGATGGATACGCGTGTTATCTAGCACTAAAAAAGATAATTAGCCGTTAATGCAAGCACACATGTCAATTCTATATATGTCTTGAATTCAGGTGGGTTCTTTCGTTTGCCGCTGATTATAAGCCATAAGTTTATTAGTGACTAAACTTTTATAGTTAGTTTGTGAACCCTATGGCCGTTGTGCTGCTCCTATGTTCTTTCATCTATAGCTAATTATATAAGCCATAGTGTTTACAAGCGACTAAATAATAATTTGTGTGTTAAACTTTTATATATGTGTGCTTTTAGTGATATAAAAGTTGATGCTCGAAAATAAACTGCGATGAAATACATTAAATAAACTATTGATTTTTTTATGGTTGAAGCAGATAAATTGAAGATCAAACGATGGAAGAACTATTCTTTCATGTTTTTTTTCTTCGTTTCTTCGTAGCATTTACACTTGTACCTTTATTTATTTGAACGGATGGTGGTGCTTGACACTGTTGAAAGTGTAAAGTAAGCTTGTGTGGTGGTTATTAGCTAGCATACCGATTTTGCGCGCGAATCGCAGTGATTTCGATTGCAGGTCTGCTCTGCAATGTCAATTAAATAGGTGCATGTGACCAGACGATTATTGGCTGGGACATCGCCCGGCTAGTGATTTGGACGATCGATTCGGTAAAAGAGTTCACATCAAACAATATTTGATATATTTTTTAAGGAAAGCCGGATAAATGAAGAAAATCAATCCATTCATCTCAACATACACAACTATTTATGTTTTTTTAAAGAAGTTAAGGTTTGGAATAGAAATGATTTATGATCGGTTGAGATAAAGAAAAAATATGAAGAGATTGAATATGTTAGAAGAAAATTATGATTGGTTGAGATTAAGTAGGTAGATGGAGAAGATGCACTTGATGGTGCAGTGGCAAGCGATGTATAGTTTCAACCCTAAAATCTCATGTTCAATCCCTAATATTCTCACAAATTCTTCTTTAAGAATGTTTGGAGGGATGTTTTCCCCTCCAAATCTACTATTTTTTTAAGTAAGCAGCTGGATAGATGGTTATATTTTAAGATAAAATTTAATCCTATATATATAACTATATTTTGAAATAGAATAAGTATGCATAAGTCTCTAGGAAGCAGCTGGATAGATGGTTATATTTTAAGATAAAATTTAATCTTATATATATATATAACTATATTTTGAAATAGAGGAAGTATGTATAAGTCTTTAAGAATTGTCGATATGTAGGTGAAATTGTGCTACAACTTTTAATTTGGGTCGCTGTCTTGAATGTTCCTAAAAGGCGTGAATGGAAATTCGAGTCCATAGATATCATCCACTCATGGCGGGAAAGGCTTGGCCGCAGATGATCCACGTTTTGACCACCGGGATATGGGGGCTTGATGTGTGGATCATATCGCCATTCCTCATCAACAACTGTACTACTACTACTACTAAGAGCAGGTTTAATAGTAGCGTCCATAGTTGGCTCCAATTTATTTTCACCTTAGTTACCGTCGATCCAAAAGCCAACACGTACATTAAGTAGTCTCTAAACTTTACGACATTTTCATATAAATACTATTCTACTATTTCTTTCTCAACCATAACTGCTCTCAGCGTGCTACAGGGATCACTTTTTCTTGAATTGTGTGTGCAGTCCGGCGACAGTTTAATCGTCAGCTTACCTTCTCTCTCTCGTTCCTTCTCGGTGCCAGCTCGTCATCCTATCAAACGTGGCAGTCCTATCACCGGTGTTTCAGTTGTTATTATACTTGCTCTAAGCAGCATCCATCGCATTATGGTCGATCGCTAACAGCATAATTAGCCTACATGTGACAGTCCATAATTAAGCTCGCGACAAAGATGCTTCTTAATTATCTACTACTCCAGCAATTAAGCATCAAACTGAACCTGACTATTTTGAATTCTGACATATATATACAGTTACAGAGATGCTAGCCAGCTTATATACATGGTGGCATATACCATCCGTCCTTAAAAAAAAGTCTAATCCTAGTTACGAATCTGAACACGTAAGTTTGTCTTTTTATGAGACAGAGTAGTATGCTTTTAAATAAATTAATTAAGATGTTTTAGTCACTGATCAGTTAATCATGTTTTGTTAGCTTTGCGTAGCTTGCCAGTGTTAAGCACATTTTTGTACTTAATTAGCTAATATGTGCAGTATACTATGTTGTGTACAATGTACACAAGGTACAGTGACTGCTGGAATGCCAGTGTGGATAGACGACATAGCACGCAAAGATGAGCACGTAATATTCAGTGGCTGTAAATTGGTCAATGAGTGTAGATCCTGCTTGCTTGCATGTATAGACATTGTAAAGAAGAACGTTTTATACGTCGGTTTTTTAAAAAAGTTGGTTTATACGTGATGCATAAAAGGGAGTAGCTATATACATTTTATGATGTCACATTTTTTTTAAAAAAAAGTCAAACAATTTTACATTATAAATTATATATAACCACCTACATTGTAATTATATTAAAAGTTTCAAAACTTAAACTGTAATTTACATTGTAAGTTTTGATATTAAATTGTATTTTTTTTCTAATACACAATACATCAAATAATAGGATTAAAAGTAATTTATTGTATCTACTTGGAAGATGAGATAGAAGATATAATAACATAACTATATATAGGAGATAGCTAGAGCAACCACATGGGAAAAAATTGACTGAAATCAAGTAAAAAAATGATGCCTTGTTTTTAGTAAAACCGAATTATTCATCAATGATATACTATGATTACACTATAGTTACTATTACTGCATTGTAATTATATTGTAATCTTTATATAAGTTAAATATAAAGTTGCATATATTATTAATACTTATGTACAAGTTATATTATAGTTATAGTGAAATTATATTACAATAATACTATAGTTAAATTCAAAAAACTTGTGGCAGATTTTTAGGTAGTTCCCCTGATTTAATTTATCTGCGTACAATATTATTAAGACAATATTAAAAAGATATACATGTCAAATGCCCTAGGCTGAAACTGTATACGAGTTAGAGGAGAAAACGATAAAGGATGCACAATTGACTGTGGCCGGTGTAGATTATAACAATATATGTCGGTCAGAAAAATTAAATATTGTCCTTTTATTTTGTGAAAAATAAAATCTAGCAACAGCAGAACCAGCCATCCAACGATTAAGAAGGCAGATAACACACATTTTCAACGTTTTCCGTGAGTGCAAAATCATTTGTGCCGGCTAGAGACTTGCTATGTAATCATATTAGATAACTATTGGTTTAATTTGTTTTCAAAATAAACGCAAAAGAGTATACAATATATATTTGTGTGTATAGCCACAAACATAGTTTTTTTCCGATTATTCAGAAAGACATATGTATACCACACTTACATTATCGTGTATACACTCTCCTAATATACTATATATCAAAGAGACAGATGTCAGTGACAAATCCTTAACCTCACAAATTAAATTTCTATTGATAGCGCAACCACATGTATATAATATTTATAGGCATCAAGATTTAGATGATTATAGGTAAAGTTATGAACCCACGACTCTATCACCATAACAATGATGCTTCCCCGTCACATATATAGTTACAAAGTAAAATCCAGCCATTATTTTATCTTTTAGCTTTCTTTAAAAGTTAGGTCATGCCAAATAAGAAGGATATGCTACATGAATCTGCTGAAAACACATGGCACATATACTCTTTGGTGTCACTATACATATACAGGCAGGCACACGCATAGCGTGGTTTTGATGCTTATACACTTTCCGTTGCATGCATAGGCACCAGGGAAACACGCACGTGTAATAATTCTGTCCATACGAACATGGGTTTTAAGCTGGAGAAAACAAGGAAAATTGATTTGCTTCGTCTTTAATTTTAATATAGAAAAGATGGAATAAAACAATCTTGTAGAGCCTTAAGCATCGTGATAAGTACTCCCCTTCATCCTAAAATATAAGCATTTTTAAAATAGTGCCAAGTCAAATATTTTTAACTTTAACTATTAATAGAAACAAATAAAAAATTCAATCATATAAAATTGATGTTACTAAATTTATCATCAGACAAACTATTATAATATGCAATTCTTTTTATTTAAACCATCTTATTTTTATTGATATTATTAATCAAAGTAGCATCTCAGAGACTAATTCGAAGTCAAAAATACTTATATTTTAAGATAGAAGGAGTAAGATTAGAAGGAGTAAGATAGTACCTACTTCCATCGTTTCAAAATATAACCATCAGTACAAATCTGGACTGGACAGAATGACAGATGCCAATGTAAGTGCGACATCAGTGGCTGTGAATTCCCAAATGTTAACGTCGGCCAGTCAGCCAATGTCTCGCCGATCATCCTGTGGTCGGAACTCAGACTGAGAAACTAGCAATCACAACTCACAGCTACCACAGTTTCGATCGTTTCCCGCCATCTTATGATAGAGTAATTTGCGTCAAAAAAAATGATCGAGTAATTAATATAATTAAAATTGTTTGTTCCATGCTTAATTCTAGTGCCTTTAATCTGTGACTAGCTAAGTAGAGAAATCCAGTTAACAAGGTGAATTTATTCATCAGTCAATGAGTTAATCTGTCATGGTTGGAGCGACGATGGGTAGTTGTGTCTGACCGACTGACCGGCCGCAATACCGCATCCACAAATCCTGAAGGAGTCGATCGATCGAGGCCGAGCTGTCTATGGCTGCATATGTAGGAGAGTCATTTTCGCATCACTGTGTGAACCATATGGATGGAAGTAAAGGAGAGGGCAATGGAAAGGGATGGTTGATCCATCCAACTTTATTTACCACACCATGATTGATGACTTTTTGCTCCATTGATACTTTTTTGTTTTTTAAATAGATTCCCCTTATTTTTATTACCATAAACATATATATACTCAATGAAATATCCATTTTTATATGAAAAAGAAACAGATAAGTAAATGTTTAAAACACTACTAACCCATCCATCAAAACAAGAGAATATGATGTAACTTGTATGTGAAATTGTTTAAATTTGTGAGTTGATTAACTTGTACGACCGTACGCGCTAACCCGCGGTCTCCCTTCATTTCTCTCCCACCTGACATCCCTCTCGATTCTCTTCCTTTATCTTGTGGGTGGCCCTATCCTTAGTTTTTTCAATGATCACCTCGAATGCTACCAGTGCCATTGTTTTTACTCCAGCAAATGCTACTTATCTACACACAAACTTTCTATCATATTGTTTGGCACAACTTTAGGTCTAAGATTTTCTGAAGCTGAATATTCTCTGGAAATCCATAGGTCTAGCTCTATTGATAACATATAGATAAACCATTTTATTTATGTTTTAGATTATAAATAAATTTTAAAACTACTTCAATTTTAGCTACAAACTTTAAATTTAGCTTGTTCTAAGATTTGAAATTGTACCAAACAGGGTGGTGCTTGAGCCCAGTGGACCACTTAGATCCAGATCAAGTGTTGATAGTTTCTCCGAATTATTATTTATTTTCATAAGGTAGTAGGGCATGTACTCTAATGGAATTGAAGGGCTATATTGTTCCTTGGCAATCCCATATTGAATTAAATAATGAAATGGATCATAAGCCAATAGTTTAACTAGTTTCATCTTAAACCAACCATAATTCATAACTACTTAACTAGTTAACTAGTAGCGTCGTTCATATCTATCCATCCCCCCCCAGGTGAACTTAATTGGTAATAACTGAACTTATTAGAGCATTCTCAACCCAAGACACTAGAGATAGTTTCCATAAACTCCACGTTAATAAGAAACTAGTACTAGACACTACTCTTCCAATGCAAACACTACTATTCCATACTTAAATTTAATGCTACTTAGGACACCCGCAATGGTTATCTATAGGCTCTCTATAAGAGATTCATGTCAGCATATTTTCCTACTTGGAAGAGATTAAATGGAGAGAGAGAGCAAAACTATCTACTAACCTGGAGATAGTCTATAGAGAAAAACGAGACAATGTATTAGAGAGCTATAGATATCCATGTAGACATACTATTGAGATGGTTTACTATTAATCTAGTCTATTGCTGATATGTACATGTTTTATAGATAAGACATTACTTTATCATTACGAGTGCTCTTATCTCACATAATATCTTGGATATTGTGTAGAAACCATGTCTCATGCAAGACATGATTTCCTTCTCTTTCCTCATTTATTCACTTGCCACATTATTTTTCATCCTAGGTGGTAGCATATTTAATGCTATGGACACTATCCTAGCCTTGGGTTGGGAATGCCTTAGCATTAATACTTCAAGTCTGTGTGGTCGGCGTCAATACTTACATCATGCACGTGTGAGTGATCATCGACGACGTGACCACATCACTCTCTTGTCTTGATAACATGTACTAGCTAACTCATCAAGAAGAAGGCAGTCGATCGAGATTGATCACAAAAATAGCAAGTTAATAATCAGATGCTTGCTTGAACCATAATTTAATCTGGAAATATAATATCTTCGAAGCTAGAAGATGATTTAGGCCACAAATCTGCATGCTATATCGGTCCCATGTGCAACCAAATACAGGCATGCGACCGGGCATGTGCGACCGACCGACTGATCGATCGAAGTAACAGTGTAACACACCCTCCAAGTACCAGGAGACGTGGCACAATGGAGCCCAACCATTGGCATCAGAGATACAAATGTGCAGCTCATATGAAGCCAAATTGTGCAAGAGAGGGGCAGGGCTAGCATACTCAATGTGCATCTAAGAACAGATGGATTCAATCTGAAGGCAAACGAATTCAAGTGAAACGGGTATGTAGTGTTACATGTACTGATGTTTCTGCAGAGTTTACAGTTACTTTCCAAACGAATGAGCAGACATGCACGCACGTATTGCATATACAAATCTTTCCACCAAGCAATGATTAGGCACCATGATAAGCCTTGGTACACCTTCTACAGGATCTTTCACTTTCCTGTCGCAACATCAAATTGCTATCTATGTCAGTGTGCAAACAACTGATAGCATGGTCAAGACTCAAGAGTGACATGTAGTCCCTTATATGTAGAATGGACATATATGTAGCTGTTCCATATATGCAGAATGCACGCCAGATTATAAGAGGATTGAGCATACCTTCAATTAACAAATCATCTGCTTGTACTGCCCAGATCGAAGTCCATAGTGTAGTCATATTCAATAGTGGGTATGACTGGGGCCATAAACTTCAAAAATATGAAAAGTTACCTGTCCAAAAGAGAAACACAAGTTACAGGCCAGCCAACAAAGAGATGTACTGCTTTTGATCATCCAAGCAGTCAGCAAAAGGTATCTCTGTAGATAATATTACTTGTCAACTTCTGGTTCAACTCCTCGAGACATTAGAACATCAATGATCTTTTTCATCACAGCAGCGTGTTTGCATGGATGCACTGAAGCATGCTTGCCTGCTGACAAGTGAGGATGGTCTTCAATAGTCACCTGTGGCAACACAATCCACTTCAGTGTCATCAACATGCAATGCGTAGTAGATGACTTAACTAGTACACTGGTTTGTTGCAATCCACAAAGGAGCTAACACTAAACCTTGAAATTTATCGAACCGTGTGGCATGATGTATATGGCTTAAAATACACGAACCATCATTACAGACATACACTTCTAAGTTGTGAGAATGACGGAAAATGACAGTAAAATGATAGAAAGGAGGCCAATAATTCCAGTATGCTACCATTGCAAAATCTAATTTCTGGAGACATTACTAATATCAAATATCAAAAAAAAAATACTTCAAATCCTTTTCATTGGCTTAATGCGTAATGGTGTACTCTATGACATTGAGGTTTTAGAAACATATAATAGACTCGGTTCAAAATATAAGCAGTACTAACAAAATTAAAGATATTGGTGAACCAATCCACAGTTCAAGTTGATTCATGTTTCATTTTACATGTCAATAGCAAATACTGAAATGAATGAAAATACCGTCTTCCGCGCATGGTCTTGCTGATATCTTCAAACACAAGTTCAGGCTTTAATGGCATTCTTGACTGCAACAACAATCAAATTAAATGAATCAACTTCATCTTCAAGACTGCAACAAGACACTTCTAAGGGCAAAATGACTTACCTCATCATATCCGGTAAGCCAGACACGTGGGGTTTGGTAATATTTATCATATCTGCAACAAGAGAACTACCTATTACTTTCTTAAACTAGAAGACTGAGACACACCACTGCTATGGCAAATAAAAAATAACCAAGAGGACTACATCATTGTTCAGAAGTGCAACAGGGAGAAGTTCAAGACAACAGCAATATCACTTGCACAATGTTGCACACAAATACTTTGCAATTAAGGCATATAATGCCAACTACAATTCATTGTTCATAGATAGTAATGAGGAGCAGATATGCCAAATGTCTATAGTTCTGTGCAAACATATAAAGACTCTGAAAGAGGAGGAAGATAGTATAAAAACTAATAAAACATAATAAGGCGACTAATACTAACCAACTAAAGACTTAAAAAGCATGCAGATCAAATAAAAGAGCTTACGTGATGCTAACGTCATATGTCCTAGTACGAAGGATGTTGTCATCTTCAGGCTCTTCTGCGACAAAATATGAAGGTTGAGCGGTAGCCTAAAATAAGATGACGAAGGCAAAGCTGGAATCGGTAATGACTATGAACATTATGAGCCTTTCTTAACCACATCGAAGATAGGATCACAGTCTTTCTTACCACTGAATCATTCCCTGTGTCTTCATAAGTGTCCATGTCTGGTATATCCTCCTCTTCTTCAGCCTTCTTACCAGCACTGAAGTATGAGGGAATAGAGTTTATCCCTTCAGTTTTCCCTATATCCAATGTATCCATCGATGGTATGTCTTCCTCCTCTTCTGGCTTTGATGCTATACATTACCAACAGAACAAAAGGCAGTTTAGCTTATACAAAAGAGAGCACGTGAAACACTGAAACAAGCATTGTGAGAGGTCAACCTTGCACTCCATGTGTGGCAAGCCAGCCTTCACCGTCCTCATCATCACCGAGAACTACCTCAGCTCCTGCTGCATCATACTCTTCTTCAAGTGAGACAGCGCGTCTTACGCAAGGCACTGCCAGCAGAACCAAAATTTCAATTACAATGAGGAATACCAAATTCAAACCGTTTCAACTACAGCAGGGAAACCAAACTTACTTTCCTACACATCAAAACTTTCCTACACACAAACTTCCAACTTTTCCATCACATCATTCCAATTTCAACCAAACTTCCAATTTTAGTGTGAACTAAACACACCCTAGTTCTTATCCTCTGATGTAGCAGCAGAACCAAAATATCAATTACAATGAGGAATATCAAATTCAAACCGTTTCAACTACGCGAGGGAAACCAAACTTTACTAGTTCTTATCCTCCAATGTAGCATTCCAAACCATGGTGGCCTAGAACCAAACTTAGCCTAATCAAGACCAGTGGAAACTAGCATAACAATCATGTCACCCAATGCAGCATTCCATCGAATCCTAGCACAAGATGAAATAGAACCAATTTAGAATCAGCATACCGTTCCTGGTGACGAGGAATTGCTTGTCGGGAGGGAGATACGGCTTCCTCTTGCTCGGATCGCCCGCCTCCCTGCACAGGAAACACCCACCGAGATCGATCAGACGCCCCACCCAAACCCACAGCAATCGGGTACCAAACCCTACAGAGGAGGGGGAGCAACGGAGAAGAGGCCTACCAGGACCAGGTGGGGCACTTGGAGACGAGGTTGTCGCCGGCGAGGATGAACTCGGGGACGGAGAGGACGCCCTTCTCGAGGAACGCCGACACGGTGCGCGGCCCCGTGACCCGCTCCACCGTCCCCTTGTAGAGCTCGTACACCTTCTGCTTCACCTGCATCCTGCTGCTCGCCTAGCCCCCCAGGGTTGCCTCCGCTCGCCGGAGAAGGTTGCTTCCGCTCGTCGCCGGAGACGGTGGAGAAAGCGAGCCGAAGACGACTGTACAAGAGGAAATACGCCTGCGGCTTCGTTGAAATACGCCTCCCAAGTCGAAAGGCGCACGGAAGCGGACTCCTCGTCGCGGCGTCGTCCCGGCCCACGAAAGCCCACGGCCTACTTACAATCGAGGCCCACCTGAAATTTCCACGCGCACGCGCTTTCCCGAACCGTCTGCACCAGTGGGACCCACCGTCAGTGACTCGGCTTTGACGCACCATTCCGACCGCCAGCTTGACGCGTGGAATGGTGGGGCCGAGTAGTCAGTGGGACACCCCTCGGCGTCATCCGTAAGCAGAGAGGGAGGAGAGGAGAGGACGCGGAGCGCCATTTCCGAAATCCACGAGAGCTCATTTGGCTCCTTGCCATTTTGCTTTTTCGTTTTCAAAATTTCTTCCTCTTCTCGAGACGAGAGAGAGTGAGCGTTGCGTTGCCCAAGGGGAAGGGAAAGGCGTCTTCCTCGACACGATTCCCCTCTCCCACCCAAAACCCTACTGCGCCGCCGCCTCCGAGGAGGAGGAGGAGGAGATGCCGCCGGAGACGACCGAGGCGGCCGCCCTGAGGGGGGCCATCCTCGCCGCGTCCACGGCGGGGGCGGCGGGGAGGGCGGTCTCGTCGGTGGCGGACTACCTCCGCCGCCACGCGGGCGACCACCCGCGGGCCTTCTTCGCCGACGCGCTGCCCTCGCTGCTCTTCCGGGTGTTCGTCGCGTCCCCGGACTCGCCGTCCTTCATCGATCTCGCCGCCGGGGACCCCGCGCTCGCCGAGCTCCTCGCGTCGCTGCTCGCCCCGTCAGGGCCGCTCCTCGCCGCCGTCTCCGCCGCGGATCGCCACGCGCTCCTCCGATTCGTGTTCCCACCCGAGCGGCTACCCGATTGGCTCCGCCTCGCGCTGTCGTCCGCCACCGCCGCCTCCTCCTCCTCCTCCTCCTCCTCTGATGAGGTGATCTCCCCTCTCCTCGCTGGCCGCGTCGACTCCGAGCTTCACCTGTCGGTATTCGAATACTACCTCTTCTGGTTCGCGTACTACCCCATCTCAGCTGCCACGGCCAAGGCCACAGGAATGGCTGCGGCTCGGGCCCCAAAAATTCCGCCCTCCATTTCAGAACAATCACTTAAGTCGCTCGGCCGCATTGAGAGCTGGATGTCCACCCTAGGTTCATCAGCCGGACGCAATCTGGGTCAGAAGCTAGAGAGCTCGCTATATCTGAAGCTTCTGTACTCCTACCTTAAGGAGTTCGTGCCCAGCGGATGTGTACCGCCGCGTAATATGGGTGGAACTCTGCTGCATCGAACTGTCAATGATGGTATTGATGCTGCTGAATCCTTCAGGCGAGCTGAGTTCTTCGTGCACACACTCATCCAGTTCTGGCTTGTTGGAGATGACTTCTCGCCACTGGCTGTGCAGACTTGCCGTGCATATGGGCTCCCTTTACTGTCTCTTCAGTCTCATGCAAATGCCACATTGGTTGAGCAGCCGCCAGCACCAGGACTCGGCGATGCGGTGAAGCTTTTTGTGATGTATATGAACAGGATCAATGCTTCTGTGGATATAGATGCGCCAAATGTCTTCGAGGGAATATCTTCATGGAGGGAGGCATGCAACAGCCCTGTTGGATACTGGAATCCATTGATACAGAGGCCTCTGTATCGATTTTTGCTCAGGACATTCTTGTTCTGCCCCATGGGTGTAGAAATAAAGAATGTTGCACAGGTTTTCTCTGCATGGATAGTCTATATGGAGCCATGGAAGGCTCAGAAGGATGATTTGGATGCGTATGATCTGCCTCCTCCAGGTTGCCACAATGTGCACCGAGTTACTGAGGGAAAGAGGCAGGTGTCTGAAGCAGTGTACTCTCCAGAATGGGAGAACTTTGTGCTGTCCAACTACTTGTTCTACAGTTCTTTGGTCGTTCATTTCCTGGGGTTTGCACATAAATTTATCCACTCTGATGTTTCCTCAGTGTTGCAGATGGTATCAAAGGTAAGTGAATAATTGCTCCGTCCTTACTACAGCATATGCCACTATGGTCTTTGTTTTCGTCCTTAACTGTCATGTTATCCTTGGTACATATTGTTGTCTTAGGTATGAAGTAGCTGAACATGCACTCATGCAGTCATTTACTAAATTAGATTCCACGTACTTGCACATGTGTGTTTGAGAATCGCTGTATTTGTGTTTTGAATTATCTTGCACTCCATAGTTTATTTAGCATCAGGGGGGTTTCCCCTTGATGGAAAATGTAGAAATATCAAATACTAAGGGTAGGTAAGTGGTGTCACACTGTCATATAATTTTACAATACTCCGCTACCAGGGCAGTACTACCATTAGTGGTCTAAGCAATGCAGTAGAAGAAAGTTTTTTTTTTTAAGAAATTGTATTTTTAGGAGCGTGGAGCAAATAATCCGGTGAATAAGCTGAAAAGAATGGGTAATGGATAGCCATATTTGTAATCTGAAAAAGTAATGTACCTGTAATCTAAGTGCATTGTAGTGGGAGGCATTTTCTGTAGAGGGTTTATCGACAGCTGCATGTGATGTTTCTTCATATTTCAAACTCTATGATTGAGGATTTGAGTTATTGTAATCTTAACTAACTTCTATTATACCACCTGGAGAGATTAGCAATAAAAGAAAACATATTAGATGTGCGCCTGGAACAATAGGCCTACCGGAACATATACCTTACAAGTTACAAGTAATTTGAACTTAGTCTATCTTGCACATTTTCTCTCTGAATATCTATTCCTATTGCTTGTTACCTTGGTGGATATTTGGGAAATAAAGCATGATCATTTTTGAAATACTATATATTACTGTTTCCTTTATCTCATTGTTCTGAAGTTATTGGTAATATGCTTAAGAGGATCATGTTTTGCTTAATGTGGCCATATGGCCAGTGCTTTATCTTCTATTCCATGTTATGTATTTTCTAAAATTGATGAGGCAGCTTTTCTGCTGGCTGAAATTGTGCTAGGCAGGTTAATTGTTCTACCCAACAAAAAAGCCCCACAAAGCGTTTTGTTTATTCATGAACTAACATTTGTAATCTAGAATCCTATTCATCTATATATAGCTTGGCCTTTCAGTACCTAATATCTATTAAACTGCTGACTGTTTCTCTCTTACTGAATGTATCGTTCGTTTGGATTTTTCAGGTTTTGGAGGTTTTGGCATCTTCTACAGAATTATTGGGGCTCATCTACAGTGTTGATGCTACATATCATCATAGATTTTTTGGTTCAGCATCTTGTTATTTGGATCATGTGCTTAAGTATGTGCCATCAATCCGAGAACAGCTACAGGTAAGAAATGGCTGACCTAGTTAGTGCCTTGAACTTCCAGTGCATTGCAGGCTTGCAGCACTGGAATTTTGCTAGTTCTATCAATAATGTGGAGGAGTGGATGACTTTCTGTTCTAACCTTTTATCGTCCCCTGTGGTCTATTTCAGGACTGGGAATATGGTTTATCAGAAAGTGATGCTGATGGGTCTTTCTTGCATGAGCGTAGGAACTTTAATCTGAGGCTTTTCAGCTTTGATGAGGAAGGGGCTTACAACTTGCTTCAGGTGTATATTATTATGCAATTATCATTGTTAGCCAATTTTTTATTCTTGTCTTTATTCAGAGTATAATAGATTGCTGGAGATTTCCTGTTTATTAGGTAGATATCTCTAAAGATTCAACTTTACATCCTTGGGCTACTCTTTTGTGATGGATGCTGTTTTTCTGGTAGCTATTACAGTACTATCCATTGATCTGTTACGTGAACCAACGTAATTTTGCCCTTTTGACTATTTATTGTACACGTATTACCAATATTGAAGAATACTTACTCATTCTTGCTTTCCTTTATCTCTAGTTGCTGTTGCTACGGGCAGAGTCAGAGATTCAACGTTTGCCAGGTGATGCTATGCAAAGTCTTCAGACTCTGGATTTAATTAAATCCCAGATGAAGAAAATTTTCCGTGAACACATTGAAAGTTCCCAGCCTATGAACTTGGTAGAGAGAGAATGCAGTCAGCACCATGGGCGTGGTGAGGTATTCGCACCTAAGCATCCAAGGCCATGGAAACACTCACTAGCTAATGTGAACTGGATGACAAGGCCCATCTCAGACTCTGAAGTGGCCTGGCTAGCAAGTTTGCTGATCCGTTTTTCTGCTTGGCTGAATGAGATCCTTCGACTCGACCGTGACGATTCAGATGCTATCCCCACAGGCCCAACCAACATCAAGTTTGATGGAAATGAACTTAATGGGGTTGGGGGCCCAAAGGATGCTGCCAGAATGGTGTTTATTGGTGCTTGTTCATTGCTTGTGCTGGTGGGGCAGTCAATCCTGCACTTCATGAGGACACACAGTATTAGGATCAATCTGAGAATTCTTGCATCTAAAAAGCTTCTCACTGCTGTTATGTTGTATGCCTTGTTCACTGTGGCAAGAAATGCGCTGTCGTAAACTGTTGTGCTTTGCATGTCCTCATCTCGTTCCTGGTGGTGGTGCTGCTGCTTGGCCAGTAATTGTCCAACCTCCAAGTTTTGCCCTCAGTAGACTGATACATATGCTGTACAGGAACTCTTAGGAGAAATGAACTTACACTGAGTGAAACTTCAGCAACCCTTTCAAACTTGTTTTGTGCATGTTGACGGTTCAGTGAAAAGCATGCCTGGTTCTCCATGTGCTCTTGGAGCACTATTTCGTAGTCATAGACAGGACTTGGGTACAAGAAAAAAATGTTCTGGGGGACCTCAATTGCTTAATGTAACTAACCACCCCTTTGCTACAGGCTCTGCAATGCCATGTTTCTTAGAGTTGTTTTTGATGGCTGATCTTCAATATCAGTCATTCTACTACCAGAGAAGTTGATGCAGAAGCAAATTATCTGGTTTCTTTTTTGCATCTGCATGACTATTTACAGTGTGTGGCTGTGTGCTGTGTTTTGCCCCTGCCAAAGACAATCTTAGGGATGGTGTCTTCATATCCTACATGGCTGGAATCAATCTTAGGTATGGTTCTTTAGCTTCTACTGCTATACCTTTTCTTTTACCAAATCATCATCTTGAGATCAGTCGTTTTTGGTTTGATTTGTGTGCAAGGGATGATTGTGTGATTAAATAGTTTGAATGCTGCTTTCTGCATAATTAGATGCATACAGGAGAATAATTCAACATAGCACTAGCAGTTATTAATAACATCAATTTTGCTGGATACATTTTCAACATGAAAAAGAAGAGCAATAATTGAGCCAACAGCGGCCTGTGGGCATGAGCTTTCTGTTCCATCTGAGTCGCATTTAGAATGTGCGTCTGATTATAATATGGTTACTTGTTTCTGGTTGATGTGCGCAGAATAATTCTCTATTTTGGTGATGAATGTTTTTCATTTGTTCGATATTTCAATTTTTTTTATGGGCAGCAAATGTCTGTGTTATGATGACATGTTTGAATGGCTTAAAAGAACTGACAAAAAAAAACGAGGAGATATTGTAATGGTCAATGGGAAAGGCACACCTACTTGAGAGCTAAACGTGCCATGAGCCCATGATGTTGATATATTCATCATACAGTTAACTATTCCATTTTGTTTGGTTTGGTGCTGCATTCCTTTCATTCAACACTTCCTGGACTTAATACCTTTCCCTAGCTACTTCCTGCAAAGTGACATGCAATAATTAATAAAAATAATAGATAGACCTGTCCTAGGAATTGCTTCACTGATGTCACTAAAGTATTTGTCCTGCCTGTAATGACCTCAGTAAACAAATACAAACAAATAAATATTCTTCCCATGACTTTTGCTTCTCTTAGGCTACTGTTCAACCTTGGAGCCTTCTTGCTTTCCAATGTTTTTTTACACATTCTTGTTACTGCACCCTCAAAAGGCTTCTCTTAAGATGCCCCTTCTTTTACCCTCCCTAATGCCTACTCTAATGGCACTGCCAATTCAGAAATGATTCTTTTGCAAAGCCAAATAGCCAATAATGCAATGCAAAAGCGACTGATTCTATCTATCTCCCTCTCTTAAGCATCTACTACTATAGCTGCTATACTAGGCTGATCAGCTGATTGACACACCCACAGTCCACAGAGGAGACAAATTGTAGAAGCACCATGCACTCACTATACTCACCAACCTGCTGCTGGGGATTCTCTTGGTTTCTTGATCATTGAAGCCCAGCCTTTTTGGCACGCAAGCAGTACACACTGTACACGCTTGGCCAGAGGTTATGTTGCCAACATTTAAGACTTGCATGCATGTGAACATAGGAGCAACAGTATGTGTCATGCATTAATTCATGAGAGGCAAATTGAAGACGAATCGAGAGTCTCATGCAGATGGACCTGTGCATACGGACTACGGCTGGGCCGGGCCGTTCTGTCTCTGTCCCCTGCAGTACCATATTGCATCGTATCGTCCCTGAACACACGTATATATGGTAGTCTACCAGATGCCTGTAGTGTACTTTCTGACCCCAAACAGCATATAATACTATCAAACCTTAAAATCATTTGAGTATGTTGTAAAAAGCGGTAAGTAGTTTTGTGCTATCACCCTAACGTTGTAACACTTAAGCGGTACAAAGTTGGGGCACCTGTTCCTTGTATGCGGTGTTGTAGAACGGATTGGGATCCTCTGACGTGAAGACAGATGAATGTGGTGACTGACATGTGGGCCCCACTGCTCGTGGGCCCACCTGTCAGTGACCACGTTAGGGTGCAGTTCACGTCACAGGAACCCTCTCCTTGTAGAACTACTTTTTTATTAAGAGACTGTTCGAGAATAACCATGGCAAGAGTGTTCTCTCCAGGAACACATCAGTTCTTAAGTTTAGTGAAGGAGGTAAAAGCCTCTACTGCTCTACTATGTGCCGTACTTCTGTGATCTGTTCTCTCCAGCAATCTGGTTGGAGAAATTCTGCTGTCTTCACTGTAGATCTGTTAGTTCCCCTGTCACATTTTTGCATCACCAGTTTCGTGCACATTGGGAAACAGTATCTCAAGTCTGCTGCCTGTGTGCTCTGTTTGTTTGTTTTTTTATTCTCCTTTTCATTCTATTACAGAGCTGTATGATTGTTTTGGCTTTATATATATATATATAGAACATGTATGTCGGGTTGTGCTAATTAATCCGAGTTATAATCTTTTCCTTTCTATCTTGGCCTAGAAGAAGAGCACTACTAGTGTAATGCATGCTAGGTGTATCTTCATGTTGCGTCCCAGCATGATTAGAGGGCTAATTTTGTTGCATTTAAAGGGCGATTAAGGATCCGATGCTTAGGTATGTCGATTGTTTGTTTCTCTTTTTGTCTCCTTCCCTTTATCGAAAGTACATGAAAGAGAATTAAGGTGGGGTAACAAGATAAAGCTTGGATGATTGAGGTTACGCATATTTAGGATTATAAAAAGAACACATGCAACACGATGGTTGGCTAGGTTGAACAATCCCTTGGTGCCAAGCGCCAACAGCTTGCTAGACACTAGGTGGGCTGTTTGCCCACCATTTTCTCATATGCATGATGTGAAATGTAACTGCAAGGGAACAAAGAACAAGGGACACTGACAGAGTACCTTGTGTGTCTTGTTAGCTAGTACAGCCTAGAATGCAGAGATGTCCAATGCAGTACCAAATGATAAATGTCCGTCCGTATTCGCATCTATAATAATGTGAACATTCACAATATATCTGTGGTCAACGTCAAGGAAGTTGATCTTTTGGTACTGGAGTAAGTTGTAAATATATGCACGCAATGTGAGATTTGGTTTATCCTTTGAACTTCCAGCCATTAGTAGTATTAGTGATAATTAGCACTTCCTATGGCATGTGAGATTTGATCATAATATGGCAATGCAAGGTGCATGCTTTGGTCCATGCAAATTAATTTCTGCATCGGCGATAGATCGGTCGAGACAAATTAAGCTGGTCCTCGAATATTCAGCTAGCGCCCACTCATCGGCAGAATAGCATGACGCTTGCTCACCTGCAGAGTATGTAGACAACATAGTTTTTGAGTTAATACTACCTCCGTCCCATATTACTTGTCTTTTTGAGTTTTTGTTTGTCAATGTTTGATCATTCGTCTTATTCAAAAAAATTTAAAATTATTATTTATTTTGTTTGTCATTTGTTTTATTATCAAAAGTACTTTACATATGACTTATCTTTTTTTATATTTGCACTAATTTTTCAAATAAAACGAATGGTCAAACGTTACAAATAAAAAGTCAAAAACGTCACTTATTATGGGACGGAGGGAGTATTTTTGAAGCCAACAGGGATATCCTGTGTTGCTGGCACTGCTATCATTATAGTTGCCTGAAATCTAGATACTCCCAATTATATAAATATTTATCTGCAACTAAATTCAATAATTGGGTCTGCAGCAGTTGCTTGTGTGCTTGATCTGTACACTTTTCAATTCCGAAATCTCTTTTTGGCAAGCAGATTACAATAATTTGGCTTATCTTGATACACAGAATGGTCCTCGAGCTATTGCAGTTGTAGTATGTATATATATGTATCTATATCATGTTATCAACTGACTGCCCATCTGTAAATAGAAAGTACCAACTAACATAACATTAAGTATATTAATATATGACAGATATACCATTCATTAAGTATTATGGATTCACTTTGTTAGTGATGAATAATCAGATAGGAATTAATAATGGCCTACCATTACAACAGGAACAGAGGGTGAAAATAGCAGTACTAGAACTCATATCAATATTGATTGCCCTTAGGTATTTCCACCATGGAGTTTCAGCTTACTCAATATACATGCTTCAAAATATTAATATAGAATATGTCATGTCCCTGTCTCCTATATAATTTTTGACAAGGATAATCTGGATTCTGAAAACTTGTTTGATTAGCTTAATTTTGTGGAAGGGATGGATGCTTATGTACCTGCCTACATATGTACATAGCAAGTGTTCCTAGCAATATCTTTGTGCAGTACCTGGCTTCATTAATTCAACATTATTTTATTTTGGTGGTGCTACTGCTGGTTAGCTTGTTGTTTTGCTCATAATTTTCTTGGCTGGACCAGCAGCAGCTGCCGCTGTTCATCATCGCAATTCGCAATCAATCGTGTGATTGTATGGCCATCGTCATCTGCTGCTGCTACATGCGTGTATCACGTACGGCTGGCTCTGATGGTAGGTAGGTGCCCCAATGCCAAGGGAAACCAAACAAACTGTCACTGTGAGTACCTAAGCTTTGCTTTGCTACTCGTATTCTATATAGCTATCGCCTATCGATCGTGCACACCAATCTCCTTTGGAATGAGAAATTTTGGATGAACTAAAACTAGATTATATGAAAATCCTGTGATTCATCATTTTTAATCATCTCAATTTATGATCTCTCACTGACATCTCAAATATCAAATGTATAATTTTTTATGTCGAGTCTAAGACAGATTTGGCATGTACGATAGACCAATTAAAGGGCTAGGAGATGCCTACCAGAAACGGAACGATTAAACTCGTCATCTTTCATGGCTAATCTCTCTTTTCTTTTTGAAACGACAGCATGGGGGTTAGCAGATGAAAGGCAAAGTATGATGATTGATGTGATTTCTTACACGGGATCAGATCGATCAGGTGCGCTATCAACCCATCCTAATTAGTGTCAGTAAAGCATTTTTTCCCCCGGAAAATCATTAGTGCCAGCCAGTAACATAAACTCTGCTTGATCTTTGCGTAAATATTCAGATATCCTTGAAAGAAACTCCTAAGATGGAGTTAATCGCGTGGCTTGTCTTCTTGGATAAAAACGTACAGCAGATTGGGACAGTGTAGGTACGGTGACGATCATCTCACCATGTCTTGATTTAAGCTGGAAACTGTCTTACACTACATGATCAATCAGATAAAAAAAAAGCATGCAAAATTCATCACCTAATGCACCCTTTTTATGGTCGGTTATTTGCTTGCGTGAATCACCTGATGCATGTATCCTACTAATCTAGGGGCTAATGTAGCGTTTGGTTGGGAGAAAGCAATTATAAACTGTGAAGGATCATATGCATAGACAGCAACAAAGGATTCAACGCTCCATCGCTTTTCGTGTTATCATCAGTATAGTTGGGTGCCACGTTCTTTTCTAACGGTGACTTGACTGCTAGCTCCTCCTGCATTATGCTACGACGTACTTGCAAGTGCAGACGAGTTTGGTAATTAATGAAATGCAGCCCCTAGATTATTTTATCGTCTAGATTGGGCTGTCATCTTCACTCTTGTCTACTCCCTCCGTTTCATGATGTAAGTAATTCTAGCATTTTCCACATTCATATGGATGTTAGTGAATCTAGACATATATGGATGTTAGTGAATCTAGACATATATGTATGTATAGATTCACTAACATCCATATGAATGTGAAAAATGCTAGAATGACTTACATTATGAAACGGAGGGAGTACAAATTAAGTTTTGATTCTGGAGTTTTTCGTTTCCTTCCAAAAAGCTTATAGGCTAGCGTAACACAAATTAAACAAACATTTTTTAATAAGTTAAGAATGCATTAATAAAAGTATGATTTCTTTCTTTTAAAAAATGATGAATGAAGCTTTTTATTGATATAAAGACCAATTATGTTAAGGTGATATAACCATCTTAAAATCACTCCTAGCCTCTGCATAACTACGATGCATTGAACCCACAAAAGAACACACCTAAAAAGTAAAAAAAAATAATTACAAAAGAAGTGTTCGTGACTATCGATCCGAAGACTAAATTGTCACCTATACCCCTACGCAAAACACTCCCTGACCATATGCTCCAAGTAACGACATACCACCGCAACCAAAGTATGGTCTCTAATTAATTAAGAAATGATAGCACAAGAGAATTTTGCTATTCAGATAAATAAATTATAACCCACAACTACCGGTCAAAGTCACCAGTACAAGTATTGATATGAGCAGTACAGAAGTACCAGTGTACCACTACGCATTTACAACCCGTTCGTGCTAACCAGTTTATTGGACCAATCTATCGTAGCGTCAAGAGAAATCGACCTATATGCCTATTGCGCATATAATGTATCAAGTGGCCATTGCATGTTATCTTGTCCTGCATTTCAATGATGGCCATGTGTTCGTTTTTGAAACTCATCTTCAGTACATCTCCTTTGCTGTAAGCTTGTAAACCTGACTTGGCCGAGCTGAAAGTGTGTTCATCGTTCACTTCAATTTAGTTTACTTCCAAGTGCAATCTGCCTATCTATCTAGCTACTACTCCTAGATTGTTAGACCAGTGATCAAGTAGTCGATCAAACTGTTGATCTGTTTGAAATCCTCATACTTAAACTGGCAACTTGTGCTTGATTTTGCTTTCCATGCATGGACCTAGTCATGCATCACTGATCGCTAAGTCAAAAGATCAAAATCTCGATACCAAGTTAGGAATATTCTTGGAGATTGTACATATAGAAAAATGGAGAAGATATGAACAGGTACTGAATAGTGATTTCTTTGATCAATGTGCCTGGCAATTAGGAAGGAAAAAGGAGTCAGGCTAACATGTCAAATGGCCATACATATATTCAGCTCACAATTAATTAATTTATTACAAGATACTTTACTCTGATTTTTCCATGCATGGACTTCATTGGCCGACCTTTTTTTAAGGAGTCCTAATTTTTGTTGGGGTCCAAGCTAAGAGGCAACAAGAGGTCCTGATTTTCCCTAAAGTGTCACATGAGTGTTGAGCACTGTCATATGGTGAAGCATCTAATGATGGCAAGTAAAAGCCATTGCATCAGCATCTGTTGCATTCATATGATGAGCTTTCTTTCTTTCCAACACTCCACACAAATGTTGCATTCATATGCCTGATCTACTCTATTACTTACCTTGTTGCAGAGATTTATGCATCAAGTTTAAGACACAATTGCACTAATTAATTGAGGCCATGTTGGCTGCTTTATTCCTTACTTGTTGCCACAGCACAGTGCTAGCTAGGCAGCAGTCCTTGCTCTAGACTTTTTCCTTTTCTTTTTTTTCCCCTTGATGAAAGCAACCAAGCTAGCTAGTCAATTACCAAAAGGAAAAATATGCACCCTTTTGTTTGTTGCCTAGTCATTGTTAACACACTTTGAGTTGAGCACGGTTGCTTCTTTTTAATTTTTTTCTAGAGGCCTACATTTTTTTGCTAAATAGTTCGCCTATTTTCTTATAGAAAAATTTCAGCATCGTCAGATCGATTGAGATTCATACGTTTCTAAACTACCTTGACGGAATTGAGTCAAGCTAATTGGCTACATTTCTAGATGAGAATTAATAGTTAGTAGTTGAATATATTGTAGTCACTAGCTAGCTGCTAATATATATGACTTGTACATATACCACAAATAATATTTCTTTCCTTATAAACAAGACATGTCATGCATATTTTTCATCAACTTCAGTATATTTGCTTTGCAAATTGAAGTGTCACTTATGCATTTGTTATCTTTTTTCCCCCATGTTAAATATGCATCATATTGCATCCCGGTCATTGCATTGCATTGCACCCTACTACTAGTAATAAGTAGGCCATGATGAGCTTGTGATCACAACTTTGCAACCAACACACACATTCATAGATTTTCCTTTTCTTTTCTTTGCCTTTTTTTTCCCTTTGCATTCATGAGTAGTGCTTTCTAGCTAGGACCTCTACTGTACATGTATTTTCCTAATTAATAATTCATGTATGCAGATTGCCGTCGCTTCCGTGCGATATCTCACAGAAAAGGATCGCAAAGTGCCAAAGCAGGTCAGCGTCTAACTAGATGACAAGCCACAAAATGCACTACTTGCACCATATGGGCTAATTTACAAGATAATTTTGTACCATGAAATCTGTTAATCTTGCCATAATCAAGCCCTAGTTGGCAGATTAATTAGGGGGCTCACCCAATGAAAGATATGATTAATTTAGTCTCAGTAACCAACTAATTAATTGTCGTTAGCTGAGACAGGAGACAAACTAACAAACACTGATCGCGTCCTGATTAAGACAACCCATTTTTGAAGCTCATTCCTTACTCCAATTTCTCGAGACAATAGACAAGTAGGCATGTAAGTGACTCTAATTGCATGCAGTTCTTCAACTTATTTAGAACGTGGGGGAATTTGCATGAATTGTTTTTCCATGTAGAGCTGTCTTACTATTGGCACACAGAGATCGGACCTACCGGCCGGCCAACGACTAGCTAGCTAGCGAGTGTTTCACCTGTTTTCAGCTGGAAAAATGGACGTGATGTGCGTATCAATTCAAAGGAGATGCTCTCTCCGGTCATGCAAACAAATTGTCTTAAGGTATAGTATGGTCTTTGATATATAGTCAATAATTTATGATATAGCATATTTGTTAAACCAAATAAAACTTACTACTAGAGTATGCTAATTTCAAGACAGTTTTAACAATGTGATTTTCATGTATCCAATTAAAATATTTTAAGAAGATGTGAAATGACCGTAGCTTAACTAGTTAGGCTCCTTATGATTGAATCTGTTTACCCGGATTTAATTTTTGGGCTTGGCATCGGTGCTCGTGCTCGCGTTTATGATTAATCACTTTTTTATTGGTACATGACACCCATTGACAACGGTTTTTGGACGTGTTCATAGGATAGTGTAAGAATATATTTAAGAAGATATTTACGCATGCTTGAGATTTATAAATGTTCTATTATAGAAGTGCGCCCTAAGCCACAAGCTATCGGAAATCAAAATCATGCATAGCCGGATCTTCAGCAGAGTCGTGTCACCTGTTTTGATCGTTCGAATGGTCTAAAATATTGGACGGCTAACAACCTTCTTTGCTTAATCTTGCCCCCATGGTCTTAATTAATCTTTGCCCAGAACGATTAGGTCCTGGAAACTAGGATTAACAAAACTTTAATTGCAGTGAGGATCAAGAAAAAAAAAAATCTCCCTGTATAATTTTCGGTTTTGAGAGGTATTCCGTACCAATCAACGTCGATAAGATCAAAAATCGAAAGAAAAGCGAAATTAAATATGGCACACGAGGGTGACAGCCGTGCACTGTCCAGGCGCGTACACGTCGCTCGCGTACGTACTTTGTGTGCAGTAGCAGTTGGTACTCCTGCACAGTGTACGCGCGCGCGACATCTGTACACTACGTACACGTTTACGTATACGTGTATATGCTTGTCGTCCACGTAGGCAACCTCCGCTACTCGGTCTCTAAGAGCTTACAATAGCAGTCTATAAACCAGCTATAAACATATTTTAAAGAGATAAAAAGAAGAGAGAAAAGCAGCGGGCTATAAATCTGTAGCCAGCTGTAACACGGACTCCAAGACGTAATATGTGTATGACATGTGAGATCAGGCATTAATAGTATTGTAAGCAACTATTGTATGAATTGGCTATTATATTGGCTATAGATGATTTGAAGCTAACAGTTGGCTATACTATTAAACTTGCTCTAACGCAGAGCTGATCACCGATCAGAGTGTAGTACAGCGAAATAAGCGTCGCCAGACTTTACCCTAAATTCAGGACTATATGTTTCTGTTTTCTCGCGCACGCTTAACAAACTGCTAAACAATAATTTTTAAAAAAATTATAAGAAAGTTGTTTTAGGAAAATGTATTAATCCATTTTTCAATTTTTTTATAACTAATAGTTAAGTATGCATTAATCTCTGTTTTATGTGTGAAGGGAGCGGTTCCCCAACTGCTCCAGAAGAAGAACATAGCTTAATTAAATTTCCTACGGTGAAATCAGTCTATACAGATTTAAGTTCTAAAATTGATACAAATATTAATATTTACTACTAATTGTTTTTTCAGTATTAGACAACGAGATGTCTATGGAGACATCATAGTAGTATCCAGCAGCCTATGTGGCGTTGCATTGGGAAGCCTAGCGCGGTGAGTCACCCTCCACCGTGGCATGGCCCCACCTGTCAGTTTGTAACTGCCAACCAAGTCACTGAAAAATTAGATGGACGATTTTGTCTCCGTAAAACAGAGTGAAATTAGGAGGACCACTGGATCCGCTATGCCAGGGATGTACTCATGATCTGGGCCATCCACGTGTCTGATTAAATACTTGACCCTGACATGACATACACGCATACTTAATGCATTAGCTTAATTAGCTAGCAACAATTGGTTTGGGATCATGGCAATGCAAAGCTTCTACTACTAGCTAGCTAGGCATGATCATGCAAGAGGCAGCCTGATGACTCTGATGTATGTTAACAACTGCAAGCAAGAGGGGTTATTTCACTAGTCTTGTCTTCACATGTTAACTGCATGAGTAGCTGCTTAGTTTGGAGAGGCAGTGTCCTAATCCAGCAAAGGGCAGGGCAGGGTCAGACCAGAAATGCTGCCTCATGGTAAGTGGGAACATTAGCTTTCTCACTGGAATATGATGCCATTGCTTGAAACAACTGTGCTCACTGTAGTGTAACAAAATCTTGTTCCTGCTATCTTTGATAATGGTACCCGTGTTTATCGGAAAAATGCTTACTGTACCAGCCTAATGAAGACGAAGTTGAAGAAGAAGATGATGAACAAGAAGAGGAAAAGATCTTTCCAAAGCAGCCAGCAAAAAAAGGATTTATAAAAAAGAAAAGAAAAGAAAAGAAAGGTAGCCAAAGGAGAAAGCAGGGGAGAAGAGAAGAAGATGAGATGAGCTGAGATGCTGCAGCCACATGAGGAATGCTACCTTTTGTCTCCACTTGATCATGGAGGAGACCAAGACCAGCCAACCAAATCACCAATTAGTTAACTGCATTTGCTACTAATTGCTAGTGCTAAACAAAGGTTTGGTTAAACGGTAGCCACCAGTAAACAAATCAGTATGCAAAAGAGGAATGGGGTTTTAATATTACCAAAGTCAGCAGGAGCGAGCCAGTAACATCCTAGCTGGACCAGCTTCCTGGGAATTTTTATTTCAGCTCAATTCTCGATTTCTCATTGCATTACACACTGATTAACCTTTTTTTTTCATTGGGAACTCAGTACAGAACATGGAGTACACAGTATACATCACCTAAATTCTAGCAAGGTCAACTAGTAGCAGAATTCACACATAACTATGTAGCAATAACTATAATTAAGTTACTGCAGATAGTACTACATATATAGCCTTTTTTTTCCTCAGTAGTATTTGTATATATATATATATATATTAGATATTATATTACCCCTTATTAAGTAAATAGAAAAGGGAAAAGGAGGAAAGAAATACTGCTTTTCCAAAGGTAATAAACTACAGAAGAAAAGGAAAAAAAAGATAAGAGAGAGAAAAAAAGAAGAAATAAAAAGTGGTAATTAATCCTAGTGGTGTATTGCAATTTAGTCCTTGGGATTAAGCATCTGTTACTCCCAAGTCCCAAAGCAATGGCTCCTCAAGCCGGAGCTCCGCATTGACCTCGTCGACGTCGGCGAGCGGCGCCCACATCGCCGGGAACCCGAACGGCCCGTCCTGGATGTCGAACAGCAAGTCCGGCAGGTCGAACAGCTGCTGCTCATCCGCCGCCGCCGCCGCCGCCGCCGCCGCCACCGGCGCGGTGGTTGAGCCGTCGTCGTCGTCGTTCTTGGCGGCAGCGGCAGGCTGCTCGTCGGCGTCGGCGTGGACGACGCATGGCGCGACGTCGTCGGCCGACAAGGAGGAGGAGGGCGACGAGGACGGGGACGTGGTGAACGCGGCGGCCAATGCGGCGGCGGCCTGGACGTCCTTGGGCGAGGCGGAGGCGGCGCGCGGGAGGACGCCGGCGAGGTCCGGGAAGTTGAGGTGCGCGGCGCGGCCCTTGATGGCGAGCGCGGCGACGTCGTGGGCGCGCGCGGCCATGTCGGCGGTGGGGAACGTGCCGAGCCAGATGCGCGACTTCTTCCGCGGCTCGCGGATCTCCGACACCCACTTCCCCCACGCCCGCATCCGCACGCCGCGGTACACCGGGTGCTTCCCGTCGCTGCTCCGCTTCCTCTTCTTCGTCGCCGCCGACGACTTCCCCGCCGCCGCCGCCTCCGCCTCCTCCTCTTCCTCCTCTCCTGCGCCGCCGCCTGCAGCCTCATCAGCCTCTCCTACCACCTCCTTCTTCCTCTTCCCCCCGGCCACAGCATTGGGTCTGGCCGGCGACGACCACGCGTCCGTGACGGCGGAGGAGCAGGAGGACGTGGAGGCAGCCGAGGAGGACGAAGACGAGGAGGTTTCTTGGAGCTCCTTCGCCATGGCCATGGCGAGCTACCAAGCTTAGCAGCTGCAGAGTGTGAGCACGAGGTCGAACAGGTTGCGTGCGGGCGGAGTGGCGCCTGCGTCTGAATGCGTAGTGAGGAGAGAGGGGGGTTTTTATTGCGAGTTCCAAATGCAAACGAGAGTTTTAACTTGGAGATTATAAACAACTGATGATGGGGCCTCAAACCCGTCCTATATATGCTTCGTGTCCCCCCGTTGTTGTCCCCACGGTGTCGCCGTGTTTATTTCAGGCTCGCTCGTTCATCATATGATTTTTTTAAAAAAAAATTCCTTAGTTGCTGGTATAAGTTAGAAAAAAAAACTGTGTGAGATAAAAAGCAGTTTTATTTGTTGTATGTATGATGAGCTTTAGTTGGTCCAGTTTTAGTAGTTGAGGCTAGGACATCAAATTGGTACTAGTTTCTCCAAAATTTGTTTATTTGTCCTATGAAACGGGGTGGACGAAACTTTCTTAAATCATGCAACCTCCATCGTGTAGCTATTGGTTTCCGTGACCAACGTTTGATCGTCCATCTTATTTTAAAAAAATGATTAATATTTTTATTGTTATTAGATAATAAAGCATGAATAGTACTTTATGTGTGACTATTTTTTAAAAAAAATTTCATATTTTTTTCAAATATGACGAACAGTCAAACGTTGGTCACGGAAACCTATAACTGCAATTATATTGGACGGAGGTAGTACGTGGTAGGTTAATTAGTAACATCGTGTGATCTACATCATCTTAATCTATAGCGAGTTTCTTGTTTAAGGCCTTGTTTAGTTGCGAAAATTTTTTGGGTTTGGTTATCACATCAGATATAAGAACATACATTTGAAGTATTAAACATAGTCTAATAATAAAATAATTACAGATTCCGCCAGAAAACTGCGTGGCGAATTTATTAAGTCTAATTAATCCATCATTAGCAAATATTTACTGTAGCACCACATTGTCAAATCATGGCGCAATTATGCTTAAAAGATTTGTCTCGCAATTTACACGCAATCTGTATAATTGGTTTTTTTTCCTGTATTTAATACTGTATGTATGTGTCCGAACATTCGATGTGAGCGTGAAAATTTTGTTTTGGAAACTAAACAGGGTCTAATTCTCGGTATGTAATAAGTTCTTATGAACCAGAACACACCACATGTTGTAATTAAGGAGAAAATTCCGAGGGGTTTTTTAGGAAAGGGGAAAAAACGCGTGTAACACCTGTGTTCCACTTTGATCTACAAGTAACATGGGACATATATCAGCATCCACATCCATTTCACCTCATATCAATGTAGAAGGTGATGGGACGGGCCCATGCAAAAGGAGGAAGAGGAGGACTGTTCAGTCACTGACAGCTTGGCCCTCAAGGGATGACTAATATTCATGGAAGGCAGCCAAGGACACCATGAGGGGCTCCTCAATGTATTGTTCCTTTCAAGTGCTCAAGAAACCCTGGTGTCTTGCTGGTGACACACCCCCAATTAAAGGCATGTCACACCAGCCCACAACCCCCCCCCCCCCCCTTCATGTGTGCTGCATCACCCCCCATTTTACAACTCATCTGGCTTTTCCATGCTGCTGCCCACATTAGCTCCTGTTGGCTTGGCTCTTTATCTTATCTCATCCTGCAAGGGATCACACAACCAAAGAGATTCTCTATATCAACAGCTGTTGGTGTGATACGAGCCACTGACATGTGAGACCGGACCTATCTGTCAGTGATCACTACTGCAGAGGATGTGAAAAATGCAATGCGAACAGCTGACCATTGCAGGTTCTGGAACAGGTTAGGATGTGAAAATGGCAGCCCATGCAAGTGGAAATCAAGGCAAGGGGCATATCAGCATATGGCAGTGGTATTGGCCAGTGGGCAGTAGTAGTATGGCATTGGGATTGGAGCACATGGATTTGGCCAGGGGATGTGTGGCTGCACCCAAGGTCTGGCTTTTGGAAGGCCCTGCTGTCTCTTGGAAGCAAAAAAAATTTGTGCTTGCCTTGCATGCAGCCATGCTGGGCTTGCTCCCTTGGATGTATGTGGCAAGTGAACCCCATCTACGCATAATTGCATTGGATTTTCCCTTCATTGGATTCCAGATGCATGTTGTTATTGTTTTTGTTGGTATTCTCTTTTGTGAGCAACCATTCACTGTTTCGCTTTTAGTTCCTTTTCTCCTTCTAGAGTGTACTTACCACTACTAGTTTATTACTCCCTCCAAAGTTTGTCGTTAGGATAAAAAAATTGTAGGTAAAATGTATGGTTAATTTGGTTGTCCAAAATGTATAGCATGTATAATGACTAGAGATGACAACTACTCCGTCCGTCCTAAAATATATAAGAATTTTTAGACGGAAGGACTATATCCTAAATTCGTAGTATTAAAATATATTTTATCCGTAAAAAAATTATTATATTTTAGAATGGATGGAGTAATTACTGCCACACTAACTACGAGCTCCATCGCTTCACCTGCCACTGATTATAAACTGTAACACTTAATACTGACTAAAAAATAAAAAATAATATGTGAATAGATCTTTTATATATATTCTTAGCGACTTAGAAACAATGAAAAAAAACTACGATAAAAAATATCAAAAATAACTTTAAAATTAAGTTTTAGAATTTAAATTTTAGTCACGACTAGTAAGCTGAAGAGCAAATGAAAAAGCTAACGGTGTTTCCATGTCAGAGTTGTGCGTACATCCAAAAGAGTTCAAATTCTGATATCCACGAATCAGCGTTCCCGCCCTCACGCGCCGGCCCACACGAACTTGTGTAGGTAGAAAGCATGTGTCTTCGTATCGTAAGAGTGGATACCTATACGTACACTCAACCCGTCAACGGCCTTCGTTTTCCACGGGGGAGATCGATCAATGCATGCATATTGTCGATCGATCGATCGAAGCGCCGCCGCGCGGCGCGCGTCGTCCCATTGCCTGGCCCTGATGCGGTGAACGCGCACGCGCTCCGGACATCGGCCCGCGACGCGCCCTCCGTGTTCTGATGCGTCCTCCACCGCGCATGTGCCTGCCGCCATGTGCGCGCGCATGCTTCGTGTCCGCTGCACAGAGCGTGGCCGCGTCGCGGCGACGATGGTTTGCACGGTCCAATGCCCGGGCGACAGCCATGGCGCGAGCGCGACCCCCGGCTTGCTGGGAGGGCGGCAATAATCCATTTCAACTATTGGATCCAAGCGTTCGGTTCCAGCTGCCGGGACACGTAGTGCACTCTCCTCGTTATCTCCTGGTGTGTCTTCTTCCCCTCCTCATCACTGTGGCCATACTACATGCTACTACTCAATTGTGTATGTAGCCAATCGGTTGGAGTACAGACTACGACAGAGAACGGTGCTCTGCTTCCCATTATTTTCTTTCAAGAGCTAGGACAGTACAAAGGAGTACAGTAGGAGTATGCACCCCCCATACTACTCTACATTCGAATTCGAGATGGCGACCACAACCTTGTTTTGGTTGCAAAAATCATTCGGGGATGCATGCTTATATTAGTGTTGCCACGTTTTTCTCCACTGAAATGAAAGGCTCAATAGATCCGTGCTTCAACGGATAAAAAATCGATCTTCATATCTACAAGTAGATATACACGATCAAAATATATACTTCATTTGTTTTCAAATAGCTAACACTGGGCACAAATTTTAAAACTGACAACTCAGTCTTTTTGTTACAAAAGGAATTACAAATACTTAAAGGAATAACAGATCATAGTATATTGTATGTCTTAAATATAAGCATTATGGAGTTAGTACTATCACTGTGACTTCAGAGTTTTTTTTTTTTTTATAGAACTGACTTCAGAGTTGACATGAGAAAAACCTGACATCGTCCGGCGACGATGGCATCAGGCAATATCGGCACACGGCAGGTTTGATTCGCTCATCAGATTTCGGTGCGTACCAATCTGTACCATGCATACGCGTTAGCTAGGTTTGCGGCGTTTTTACTCATCATCGCGGTAGCTAGCTGCATATGATGCATCTTTGGCCATATCTGAGGTGAACAGTGGGGATGAAGCTGTACCAAAGCACCATGATCTGGCTGCATAAAACACATTTGAATCTCTACACTGTAGTCTTCCGTGAGGCAATTAATTAGGTGCTGGAGAATAACGCATAATTAATCAAGGAATGAAAAATGGTGAGAAAAATGGCACATGTATTGCTGGTACATCGTTGGCACTTGGCAGTTAGGCTTAAGACTGAGTTCTTTTCATCAACTTCAAACGATAACTTCTTTGTTTTTCGTTAGCATGTTTTCGAACCTATTAAACGCATAATTAATAAAGGACTGAAAAATGGTGAGAAACAATGTTATTGTTACTGGTACTAGTACATCGTTTGCAGTGGCCTGTCGAGTCAATTTCTTTTGAGGCAACCAAGACGAAAGCATCAGCTAACCGAGTGAAAAATAGGCCCAAGACGAGCACGCTGAGGCCTATCTCAAAGTTGGTCCGGCCGAGCAAGCCCACTGCAACTCTAGAAATACGGGCCACATAACTAACTTGCAAATTTTGGGCTGAATACTGGGCTTCCAAGAGGCGGAATCCTATTTGGGCCGGATATCTGCGAACGCTAAATGGGCCGCCAAAAGAGCCCTCTACTATTCAATGGGCGGGCCCACGAAGAAAAGGTTGGGCCCACTACGGAACGGAAGCCTAGGGCCAGCCGGCAGCCGTCGGATCAAGATGGACGGCTTCTGTGCCTCGACCAGCCCTCTCGCCCTCGTCGCCGGCTGCCTCCGCCGCCGCACGCCGCCGCCGCCACCTCATCGCTGGCCCGCGCCGCGCCGCCGCCTGATGGGATTCCGCGCGTCTATATCCCACGTCCCTCTTGCTGCTTCTCTTCCACTCGCCTCCGTCGCGGTGAGCGAGCGAGCGCGAGCGGCGATGGAGGAGACGAGGAGGAGGGGTGGTCGAATGTGAGAGGCGAATCCACGTCTTGCCGCTGAGAAGGCGGCGGGAGGGAGCAACGTCGTGAGACCCACCACGCGGTCGCTGACGGGTGGGCCCAACCACCCGGCCGCCGCCACTCCCGCGCCCTTATCATCTATCTGCCTCGTCTTCTCCGCCCCCTCAAGCTGTTCGACGGAATGGCGCAGTGGGACGCGCTCGTGGACGCCGCGCTGGCGAGGCTGGCGTCCAGGAGCCTCCTGCGCGCCACGCGCCCCATCGCCCTCGCGCCGCCGCCCGCGCCGCCGGAGACCTTCCCCTGCCCAGGCCCGTGGGACCGCGCAGCCGTCGAGATCCGGCTCGACCGCGCAACGCTCCACCAATGGCTGGCTGAAGGTCCAACCTTTTTTTATCATCTGCTTTGCTTCCATGCATATCAAATTTTCATTTTTTTATTATTATTTCTTCCATGTAATAACTGCCTTTGAGATAAGCCTAAACAACATGTTCTAGTTTCTTTCAATATCATTTTTAATGGGAAAGGTGTTATCAACAATTCTAGTTGTTATCAATATAGTTTCGTTTTGCAGAAACTCTACCAACTTCTCATGTATCGTTTTACTTGATTAGGTGGTGAGGGGAGTGGCCAAGAAGAGAAAGTGGACGAGAAACTGATTCTTTTCTCCGGGAATGATTACATGGGCCTCAGCTCGCATCCTGCAATTCGCCATGCCGCAGTGAAGGTGCTCCTTTCTTGCACCCATGGCTATTGTTTGGTGCGGAATTTTTTTGACACTCTAGGATTTGCACCATGTTTCATTGAGGGGCAAATCCTAGACTGGCGCATGATCGATTTTTCCTTGTTTGATCTATGGAGTGGACTGAATCAATGCTTCGGTGGTTAACTTTGCCAACATTCTGGTGTATCTACTAGGCAGCTGAAGAGTACGGCATGGGCCCTAGAGGATCTGCGTTGATTTGTGGATATACTACCTATCACAAAATGGTGGAGGAATCGTTGGCAGAGCTGAAGAAAAAGGAGGTACTGTTGCGTTCAAAATTTAAGCAACCACATGTGCCCGGTATACAAAATAAAATAAAAAACTTGCAGCCTTACTAGAGTCCTTCTACAGGATTGCCTTCTTTGTCCCACTGGATTTTCTGCCAATATGGCTGTAATGACGGCTCTGGGAAACATCAGCTCTCTGTTGGCTGCTGGGAGAAAACCTGCGGAGGACGAAAGAATAGCAATTTTCTCAGATGCTCTGAACCATGCTTCGATCATTGATGGGATTCGCCTTGTTGAGCGACAGCAAGAAGTGGTATCATTTGTGTACAAGCACTGTGACATGTCCCATCTTGAACTTTTGCTGTATGTTTTTCACTTTCCAGTCATAACTCATAACATACAAAATGCTAAGCACTAATTTACTTAGTTATAAACCATGTTTGTGATTACACATGCAGATCCAGTTGCTCAATGGAAAAGAAAGTTGTTGTCACAGATAGGCAAGTTATACATCCAAGTAAATTTCATCATTTAAGAAGCATTTATTCTCTGTATTAGTGAGTAGTGTACCGAACTCAGAAGCTCTTTTGATTGGTAAAATGCAGCCTGTTCAGCATGGATGGTGATTTTGCTCCATTGCCTGAGCTTGTCAAGTTGCGCAGAAAGTATGGGTTTTTGTTGGTGATCGACGATGTTAGTATATTATCTTCCCTGAAATACAGTATTTTTCTGGCCTAATATTAATCAAGTTATGTTGCAAATTTCCTTTTCAAGGCACATGGAACACTTGTTTGTGGTGAGAATGGTGGTGGTGCACCTGAGCTGTTTGAATGTGAGAATGAGATTGACATAAGTGTTGGCACCTTAAGCAAGGCTGCTGGCTGCCAGGGTGGTTTTATAGCATGCAGGTATTCTATTCTAAGGCATGTCCATATTATCTGGCAAGGAAGAACTGCTCATAGTGCATATTAAACTGTGGAAATGAATCATAGATGCCTTGAAATAAAGGACTTCATAAAATACCTGAGACAAAACCTACTTGATAATATGTAAACAGTAGCGGCATGCTCATCACGGCCAACAGGAAATGTTAGAACAAATGCTTGGATGACTTCAAACATTTTCCATATCTGTTGCTGTCCTGAGTAACTTATGGGCATCGGCGATTATAGTTTAGGAATTACGCTAAGTGCTTAACTTTTGATGTTAATAGATGCTCTGGACACCACATAATATTATTTATCAGGGTCTTGGTTATGAAATTTGCACTTCAGAGCCTCATGCTTATAAACTCAATAAATAGAAGTTCTCTTGAATTAGCCTCTCTTGATAATACTTCATGCCATAATCTCTGCATTTTGGATGCATGCCATAATCTGTCTTTACAATTTCCAATCTTATGACGAATAATAATTTGAAATTTGTTTGCAGTACCCGATGGAAGAGGCTGATTCAATCGCGAGGTCGTTCCTTCATATTTTCAACTGCTTTACCAGTGCCAGTAGTTGCTTCTGTGTATGGTAATACTCTACACATTGTGTTCTAATAATTTAAAATATTGATATGGGAATCTGGTATTGATTGCTACATATACCTGTTTGTGTTACACTGTTTTCACGAGGAAGGGCATAGAAAACCTTCTCTATCACATTAATCCATAGAAGGACGAATTTAAATAAAACATTAACTAACGTAAAAATTATCTCATTGTCAAAGTAAATATCAGGAATTCTTCTAAACAGAATCAATTAATTTCAGCTGCCCTCTATGTATCAAGGGAGGAGAGATGGCGGAGATCAGTGATCTGGAGGCATGTGCAGTATTTTGCCTCTTTGACAAAACTCAACATAACAAGTCCCATAATTTCCATTGTAGTTGGAAGTGAAAAAGCAGCACTTAGAGCTGGAAGGTTCTCACTTCCTCCCATTTTTGTTTCTTGATAATATCAGTAGTTGTGTGTTCTAATCTTTTCATTTTGAAACTGCAGGGATATGCTAAGATCTGGATTTCATGTCACGCCAATCCGACCACCCACAGTACCGCCCAACTCATGCAGGTTGAAAATTTTCTGTTCCTAGCATTTTCCATCCTAATCTCTATTCATAGACTTCAGCAACCTAAAGCATCAGTGTTCCTAGGGACCATAGACTGTAATTGGATTAGGAACCAGGGTATATATGCATTTTTATTAATGTGTTTTCTTGGTCTTTGCTACTGCTCTCCAAAGATGGAATCCCTGCTAGACTTTTTTTTTGAACTGCTTGCTATAATTTGTTGTCCAGATATTAGATGGTCCTAGTGTTCATCGACATAAGGTCGGGCCTGTTTCAACCAAGATTAACTGTTTTATTTCTTTCCATGAATTCTTTGCAGGTTGCGAATAACTCTCAGTGCTTCTCATTCTTCGGATGACATCAAAAGGCTGGTGGATGCGCTGACGCCGTGGCTCCCTCACAAACATGATATTCAGATATATGCTGTGGCATCAAAGCTCTAAACAATGATTCATCCGAGTGTTCAGCTCATCAAGCTTCAAGAAGTAACATTAGCTGAGATCCCACCGGATGATATGGGAGAAAAGGGGATAAGTTAGTGCTGGTTGACGCGATTAATACTGGGATATCTTTGTATTACAGCACAATCAATATGAATATGAAACATAACTGATGAAACAGTACTACATCTTTTGCCCTCTCTAATTTGACTTTACTTAAACATAAAGCATCACATAATTAGCTAGGTAACAACATGAATGCATAGCATCCACTCTTTACTGCAAATACAGAAACGTATGCACAAACTACAAATATCGACAAATTGAGAGAGAGGGGCCACGCTTTATGCAAGGAACAACATTTATACAAACTCTAAGTGATCAGCAGATTAAGAGCAAACAAATAAAGCTAAATTATTATGGTGTATTGGAACAAGCGTGCTAAAAATAATATGTTATACTATATATATAACTCTCTCTTAATATGATGTAAACACAATTAGAGGTGCAGTAAAAATGGCAGCATCTGCTCCCCTGTGTTATTGAATATTCGGCTTAACTAGTTGATGGATCAACTCGTGCATGAAATGTCTTTGCAACAAATGCAGCTTAATCTGATTCTCCATCATTCCACATGCAGCTTACTGTACAAGTATTTTTACAGTCATTAAGAAGATAACGGGATGTACCATATTTTTTAAGTTGATACTTATCTGTTGGTACCTCTCAAAGACACTAAAATTTCTATTAACCAAAGAAGTGCAAGCTATGCAGAAAGCAGAGGAGGTAAGAATAAGATAGTGAAACACTCATCCTTGCATTTCTTTCTGATGCAATATGAATCTTCAGAAATATATATAGTACTCCTTCTACTAGCTAGCTAGTATAGTTATCTTGTCACCGACACCATAGAATATGAATCATCAGAATTATATATAGTGAAAGCCAAGGAGTAAGTTCGGAGAATTAGAGACTACAACTTTTCACTAATATCAATACAGTATACAGGCAACTACAGAATGTAGGGCCTGTTCACTTTAATGCTATTTTTAACCATACCATTTTTTTTGATAAAGTTACCCAAAAAATATCCACGTTTAGTTTGTTGCCAAATTTAGTCAATACATAAAAAATCCTGCCAAAATTTTAGCAATATTGTCATCTTGTCAAAATTTTAGTATTGACAAAACTTGGTAAGGTTTATTTTAGCTACAATCTGTTCATATTCTACGGAACACTCAAAATAGCATAGTAGATGATTTACTAATGGGCAAAAGGCGATTTGAAATAGCATATATACAAATGAAAACAACAGCGTTTAGGAAGGGTATACAGTAGTACTTAAGAAGTTGAGAGTTCATGATCTCAACAGAATTGAAGAAATAAATAATCACGAAATAGATGTGTATTTATGTGTGAAGAGAGAAAAACCGATCAATATACAACCTGATGTATGCTTAATTGACTAGAGGGATATGACTAATTAGTTCTACACTAGTAATATCGTGCGCGTGCAATATACATTCTTCACAAATATATATAATGAAAATTAAACATACATTTCCAGCTCGACCGAAGTGTCCTGCAATAAAAATACGGATTTGCTATAAATGTGCCATCATGTTTTTCATGAAAAAATAGTTAGCATGTATTTACATTGTAAGTCCCTAAATTACATATGTAAGTCCCTAAATTACATATATAATTACATTAGATTTGTAATATAATTGCATTTGACATATTTTTACCTATGTCGTCATATTTTTAGATTGACCCTAAAAATATAACTAATATCCACATTTTACATGATTTGGATTAGTCATTTAGTATGACAATTGATAAAACCTATCCTTATTCAAAATATAATCTAAAAGGTTCAACATATGAAGTTGAAGCTGATATATTGGTGGTAAAAACTAGTAGAACCTATCCTTGTGAAAGAAGGCACCTGAAAACTTACTGGATATATAAAAAAAAAGGTGAATAGCTAATTAAGTCCCTCAAGTTTCACTGAAGGCTCAATTTGATCCTTCACGTTTTATTTTGTTCACATAGCTCCTCTAAATATTTGTTTTGGTTTGACATCATCCTTGGGCCAACTTAATATGCCATATGGCTATTTTTAGTCAATATTTCTATTAGAAAATGTCCCTTTTGCCCTTAATTTATATACAACTATATACTAAAAGGGAGAAAATCAAGATGAATAAACAACATTGCAGATATACTTCCAATTATTTCAACATGTGCACATGAAACTTAAGCAATTACTATTGTATACAGCTTGCTAGTACATAATTTATTTTCGTTTTACATAATTTACTATACATTATCTTAAAAAAATCAAGCATACAATTTTTCTCTTATATATGTGAATGATGAGGGTATAAGTGTCATTTATCAAGAGAGTTATTGGTTCAAGGATAAATTTGAACTAAAATGAAAACTTGAAGGACTAATATGGATAGATTGAAACATCAAGGACTAAACTGAGGCTTAGATGAAACTTGGAGGACTACTTGAGCTATTCACCCTAAAAAAAATAGTGGTAACCATATTTGCACCCAACACCTCCCACGGAGAGCTAACGAGATTGAAATAATATTGAAGAAAATCCTTACCTTCAGACAATTTGTTAGCATTGGAGTTATCAGGATCCATGGAGTCCTCCAATGGAATCCTAGACTTGTCTGTTTCGTTTATGTGAAGGAATATTAATTAATGTATGTCTGGATTTCTAGTTAGAGAAGCAAATTGTTTGGCAATGCTACAGCAACCTACAGAAGATGATTTAAAGATGCTTCTGTCTAACCAGAAATCAAAGATAGCAAGTAGATAATATTTCATATGCTCTATCTTAGCCTGAATATAGGGCTGGAAGAGGCTCCCTTCTTTTCTGAACAGAATGCACAATTATTCTACTCTTCGTGAAACAAAAACCAAACATTATTATCAGAATCTTTGGAGAGGAATAGATGTCAACCCTAAAAATTTAGTCAATTTTCAGACTATTTTGTATATTAAATCTCCGTCCAAGAATCAAGCCAGTATACATAGAATGACAATTAATTAATATGTAAATTCAAACAAAAATAAAACGTAAATACTTACAGAAGAGGCACCACATAGAATAACACAGTAGCAGAAGGTCAATCCTAGCGTGACTTTAGCTCCACTGCACAAACAAACTTAATTGGGATATAAGCCTTGGCTTCTTCACTCTAACTCAACTCTGTAATTTGACTTTCCTGATTGCCAACCAGAACAAACAATAAAGTAGCAGTGCAGCACATAATTAACTAGGTAACAACATGCATGTATATAGCATCCACTGTTCATTGCAAAATTACCAAAAACGTATGCACAAGCTACAAACATCGATAGACTGATGATGAAAGACACACATTTATTCCATGAGAGACAAGCTAGCAAAACATGCAATTAAGCTCTGTCCAAAGCTCTAGATAGGGTAGTATGCTTGGACATGCATGCCTAACACACAAACATCAACAGATCATACATGGATCAACACTTGTCTCTCTCTGAGCTAGTATAGCTAAACACATACTTAATTAATTCATGTGATTATATATGATAATATAGCTCTGGCTGCAGCTTGATGATACTATATCAGCGTAAGTGTATAGCATTCATGCATATGTAGTAGTAGTATTCAGTTCAGTTCAGTTCAGTTCAGTTGGGCTTGGAGCTTGGCACGTAGATCCTGGCCCAGAGGTGCCTCCCCTTGATCATGTACTTCGCCGTCTGCTGTCCGTCGAGCACCACCGGGATCATCGACGGGCACCGGAGCACCACCCGTCCGTACACCGGCAGCTGCCCCGCCGCCGCCTTCTCCACCATCACCGACTCCACGCACGGCCCGTACAACCTATGTTGAAGAAGAAGGTGTTGTTGGTATGATCATTCATGGCGAGAGATCGATCGAGAAGAAGGTGTTTGATCTGGGTTTGGTTTGGTTTACGAGTTGAAGAAGTTGATGATGTCGTCCTGTCTGATCGGGTAGCCGCGGGAGAAGGTGATGAACAGCGAGCGGTAGTCCTCCGGCAATGGGATGTAGCCGTGCTGCTGGTGCGGCTGCGGCGGCGGCGGCGGCGGCTGCTCCTGCTGCTGCACCGGGAACCATGGCGAGGCCATCGGGTTCAGCTCGGCCACCGGCGGCGGCGGCGGCAGCATCGGGGCCATGTGGACGGCGTGGTGGTGGTACTGGTGGTACATCGGCGGCGGCGGCGGTGGTGGTGGTGTGCCGTCGAGCGCGTCGAGCACGTCGCGGGGGAGGAACGCGGCGGCTTCGGCGTCGTCGTCGTCGTCGGCGGCGGCGACGGCGGCGGCGACGCCGTCGTCGAAGATGACGCGGCAGACGTTCCTGTACACGTCGCTGACGCCCTCCATGACCTCGTCGCGGTGCGCGTCGAAGTAGGCGAGGCCCTCGACGGGCTCGGCGAGGAGCGCGTTGGTGCAGGGGAGGAAGCGGAGCGCCGGGTCGGCGTCCCCGGCGGCGGCGAGCGCCGCGAGCCGCCGCTCCGCCCCGCCCGCGACCCCTCGCCGCCGCGGCAGCCGCGCCAGGCACGCCAGCGCCTCGTCTACGAAGCGCAGCACGACGGGGGCCGGCAGCACGGCGACGCGGCGGACGAAGTCGTGGTGGCCGACGGACTCGAGCCACAGCCACAGCGCGATCACCCACCTCATCGGCCCCGGCTGCTGCCCGTGCTCGCCGACCAGCCGCCAGAACAGCTCCCGCTCCATCGTGTGGAACATCATCAGCGCAACCGCCCCGCTGCTCGCCATTGCCGCCGCCCACCTCGATCTCGATCTCGATCGAAACGCTCGCTGCAGCTGGCGATCGATCGATCGATGGCGCTGTTAAATAGCTGGCCGGATTGGCAGCTGGTGGCTCGCCGGGGAAGCATGAGGCCAAGGCGGTTGTTGCTGCAGCTACGAGACAAATCAAATCAACGGGGAGTGGACACACGTCACTGCACCTAGCCGTGCTCCCGCTCCGGCGAGCTCACGTGGGAAGCACGCATGCATGCATGCATGGCCAAACCGCCAAAGCACACAAAAGCTAGTTCTTCCACCTCTGCACACAAAGCTCTGAACATCGATCATCATGCGTGATCGTTCGAGCTTAGCTTAAGCTATCTTTTCAACAGCATGATTTGGAGATACATGAGTTAGGTAGAAAAAGTTTTAGAAAAACTTACGAACTTGGATAATCAATATGAGCTGGCTCGAGATGGAAGAGGCTCCTCTAACGTAAAGTCAGAGGGACATAAGTCGTCTCTGACACGTGAGGCTCACCCCAATAGACCCACACGTCAGAGAGATATATGTCCCTATGGTGTACGTGAGAGGAGCTTCGTTGGCTCGAGATATATCTGGCGTGGCAACGGGATTACGGATTGTTGATCATGTGTAGCTCTGCTCCAAAACTTTTGATCCAAGTGATTCACCAGTTAGTAAATGTTGTTTGCTACTACCCTTGGGGATGTGTAAAGCTAGGTGGATCAATCCAAACATGACATAATAAGGACATGGTTATATGAATTTAAGTTCAAAAGTTATGGGCAGCTAGCATAACAAACCTTTAAAAAGATCTTAGAAAGACTTTTTTTTTACGATTACACGAAAGACACACACGCACACTACAATCACCACCCGTAAGTGCGTCCCCTAACACACGCTATCTAAAGAGACAATTTGATTACACCAGGAAGCTAACAGATCCTTGTCAAAAATGCTAGGAGTTGGGAATATTCTATCTCCATATCATTAAGTTGATTATTGTGGTGATCATTAAGCTATATCTACTTGTATATCTGGCGTGGCAACGAGATGGATCATGTGTGCTTGCTCCATGGCTTTCAATCCAAGTGATTCAGTTCGTTAATGCTGTCTGCTACCACCTTTGGGGATGTGTAAAGGTAGATTATATCAATCCAAACATGACTTAACAAGACCATGGTTCATAATAGTTTCAGTTCTGAAGTTATGACTTATCAGCAGCTAGCACGAGAAACCTTTGAAAAAGGATCCTAGCTAGAAAGACACTTTGATTACACATTTACACCTGGGAGTTAACTGATCCTTTTGTCGATAATATATGATCTGGCTCTGCCTCGAAATTAACTTGATTGTGGTGATTAGATAGAGTAAAGGTGAACTCACTCAAATGATGATGGCGAATCTCCTGACAGAAGTACTGAACTAGTCAACCAGGCCAGCATGGATGGATTGTTGGTGACCAGTTGTCTCCAATGCATTTGAGAGTGAGGAACATGTTTCTGACAAGGGAAGGGGAAAAAACAGTGATGAGAATAATCCCATATTGGGAATTGCTACAACATTACCAAATAAAGAATTGAAAGAAAATAAACTTTAAAAGATCTAATAATTGCCTTCGCCCCCAAATGATAGAAAAAAAAATAGGCCGTTGGATGGAGATCCGATGATCCAGATACATTTAATCTTGTAACAACCCTAATTACTAGTCCACCTCAATTGTTTTTTGTTGCCACCACCATCGATCCCCTACCTCGCCGCCGCCAGCAGCAACAAGTCCGTTCTTCCCCGGGCACCTCCCTCTCTTACTATCGAACACCTTCTTCTACTTCTCTCTGAACATCCTCTCCAACAACGTTGTTTTACCTTTTCTCTTGTTGTATTGCCTTTAGATCAACCGCTGTCGTAGCATCAATCACCTCGTAATCACAAAGACTTCCTCCGCCTCCTCCCTGTTTCTCCCCTCACTCACCCACAACCTCATCTTGTAGAGCCTTACTCTAGCCAACTTCGCCACCTCCACCACCGTATAGCGAGAAAGCCATGATAATTTGGGTTCCGTGGTGTATATATGGCGGAGAGGCTGCCTAAAATTCACAAATGAGGATAAGAGCAATGGACGAAAGCAGGAAAGGCAGCCAGCCTTTTGCCCTTTTATAAGCAATGACGGTTTGTACCGACCTAATCGTATTTCTAAATGGGCCTAAACATATATTTGGGTCTAAAATAGTCGCTCCCGTCTATCACATTAAGGCTTTATTTGGATGGGTCGACATTTCTATGGACCACATTTATGGGCTGAAGTTTTATTGAATTTGTCGCCCTGTACACAACACAATAGAAAAAACTTGGGTTTACTCATATTGTAGCCACCTTTCCTTTAAAAATGTTCTTTATGAATTTTCAAAAGTATTTCGTTTTCTATTTATTCTGATGAAATTTATACCAAATATAAAGTTACAACCCACTAAATCTAAAACTCGACATGCAATCATGCCACAATCAATTATTACATATCAAAGCTCATGTAAGCATGAACATCATCTACAATCTACTGAATTCTACAAATTAACAAGCAAGCATATCTTATCATCACCACTCATATCATTTCCACAATATTTCAAAGTATCTATTTATCATTTTTATAATACTTAAAACATATATCTATCAATATATTCAGCATCAAAGCACAATATCATTTGTTTGTTTCATGATTAGTATCGTAAACTCTGACGTTTCATTATTTTTTGCATTCTGCTTCTTGCAATACAAATCTTGATCAACAATCTAATATTTTATCTATTGAATTTATTTCTCTCCAAATATATATTAGTAAACCAGTTTAATTTGTTGTTAATAACTAATATCCTTTTTACTCCTAACTCGATTGTTGAAAAAATATATTGAAGATTGCTTCGTAATTCCCACAGCAAAGCGCGTGTGGAAACACATAATTAAACAAAAAGTTGTATCCACTTGAGCCGTAGGCTACAACAGACAGATAGTAAAGTCTCTACATCAAAGAGCGTCTAAAGGTATGCATGGTCCATACTCATTTTATTTCAAATTGTTTATCATTCTAGTAAATTTTATAGCAAATAAAGAGCTATGGCAAATTACATTATTCCCCTTATTTATCAGAGTACATTCCAATCATTTTTCAAAGTAGTCATTAACTCTGATTACTAATTGTGGCTGCATATATAGGGTAGGGAGGGAAGATCACATTTAAAGCCTTGGGACATGAGAGTGACTATTTTAGTTAAAAAAAATGAATTGCTAATAATATGAAATGGAGGGAGTAATTGAATATGCCTTTTGGGCTGCCATCTGCCCATTGGGCTGTGACCATCCGGTTTGAGCCCATTTTACTGACCTGTCTCCCTGGGCTTTGTTGCGCGAGCACGAGCCATGGCCGACGTGGGTGGGAGAGCTCGAGCTCCGAAGATGGCAACAATGGCGGCCGGCGTCGCACTGCACCTGCACCTACAAGGTGACGCGGCCGGCCGCCGGATAAGCGGCGAAGCTGCCCAAGTTCTTCTCCTTGGGCTGCTTCTGCTTCTACTGGTGAGTTCAGAGTTCAGACTCCAACTTGGGTCAGATCTCGTTTCCATGACTCCCATGTACCCATGTATTCTGAATTTCTGATCCTAGCTCAAAATTGTTTTTTTCTCTTTTTGTCATTTCCTGTTTTGATGAAACATGCGCATCATTCAAGTATTATAAATTTATAATTGGTGCCAGCCGCAAATTTGCGGAGGTTGGTACGAATAGGATTGTTTTTTTGTCCTCATGTATTTGTACTTTTGTAGTCCTGTTGAATCCACTAGAGACTGCTGCTTATTGCTGAACTGCCACATATTGCTGCTAGGAACTCACAAATTTTCAGGAGTTCTACTCGATAAACTTATCAGCACATTGCACATCCAGCTTTGCCTCTGAGTGCTTCCAGGGATGAAGGTGAAGGCAATTAGAGTCCACAAGATTGGTGGTCCAGAGGTAAGTGTGTGTTCTATACCAAGAAGAAAACTCCATCTAATTTCCTTTTCCTTATAATTCATCTCCTGCAAATCTAATCCATTTGGGAGTAAGCAGTTCTTCTTCTGATGTCCAAAGGTGCTAACTTGGGAAGAGGTGGAGATTGGGGAGCCCAGCGAGGGGGAGATCCGGATCAAGAACAAGGCTATCGGTGTCAACTATGTCGATATTTATTACCGTACTGGGTTGCATCAAGAACCTCTCCCGTTTGTTCCTGGTACGGATTTTAGTATTTTACCATCATCAATGACAGTGATGTGCTGAATGTTTTCAGATCTGGTGTATGGGGATTCTGATAACAAAATTCCAACTTACTTTGTTAAATCTAATGTCAGTTCATGGCCCGGAGAAAATTCTTGGTTGCCATCTGAGCTTATAGAGTATACTGGTAGGCTAAGGAAAAATTATAGGACATGTTCATATTGTAGCCAAAATAAACCTTACCAAACCAAAATTTTGGCAATTTGGCAATATTGTCAAGTTTTGGCAGGATTTCTTATTTATTTACCAGAGTTTGGTAAGAAACTAAATGGATGCGCATATTTGACAACTTTACCAAAAAAAATAGTATGGTTTAAAATGGCATCAATCTGAACAAGCCCTTACTCTAGCACTTTTCAGTCTTCTATCACTGTTCACTAACTAGGCAAGTGAGCAGTGATATAGGACTTTTGAACCTTGTAATTTCTATGTAGGATTTCTCAAATCACTACAGCCAATCACCATTTGCATACGAAGAATCAGACTCAGTGTTATGCTTGAAGAGTCTTCCCCTGAATAAAGTTCTTTGGTGTTTTTTGTACTAGCCAAGCACCGAATTATCACAAGAAGTGCAGTTTGTGACTTCTAGAAAAATTGAAAACACACAAAAGAAACTGTTTAACTAATGAGTATTCAATCGAATTTATCAGAAATTATTTAATGGTATGCCGAAAAGGCAAGATCGCACTATCCATTTGCAAATGAACAGTCAAACTTGTCGAAAATGTGAATGATCTTATTCTTGGAGCATTGACTTTGTGTTCATCCAGGCAAGGAAGCAGTAGGAGTAGTGTCTGCTGTTGGACCTGGGGTAACAGGTATCGAAGTTGGCGATGTAGTCGGCTATGCTGATACTCCAATGGGCACTTACACTGAAGAACAGATTATACCGGCAACACTGGCCATTCCTATTCCACCTTCAGTGGACCACATTACTGCAGCATCTGTTTTACTCAAGGGAATGACTACATATGTCCTTGTGAAACAAGCCTTTAAGGTGATTGTTTTGTGCTAAGCTGATTCAGTAGTTCAGTACCAACTTCCATGATTTCAGAGACACAAAACAAAAGAAAACAAAACAGAAACTGATTTTGATTTCAGAATGCAACTTAGAAACACCTCCATGTTGGTCTCTTGTGCAGATTCAGGCAGGCCATACTGTCCTAGTCCATGCTGCTGCAGGAGGAGTTGGCTCTCTCCTTTGTCAGTGGGCGAATGCCCTTGGTGCCACCGTTATCGGGACCGTTTCGACACAAGAGAAAGCAATCCAAGCAGCCGAAGACGGGTGCCATCATGTGATCATCTACACCGAGGAGGATTTCGTAGCCCAAGTTGCTGAAATCACATCGAGGAAGGGTGTTCATGTTGTTTATGATGCTGTCGGTAAAGACACCTTCAAGGTAGCAAAACCATCCTACTCTCATTTTGCAACACCTTACAATCACTTTCACCTTCTTTGATCTTGACAAAAAGCATTGCCATGAAAATTGGAATTAAATGTTGAATCATAGGCTTGACATGAGGTAAATCAGCTGCCTGAAACTGAATATTTTTTTGTCTGAAACTCTGAATGTGAAGGGATCAATGGAGTGTCTGATGCCGCGTGGATGCATGATCTCTTATGGGCAATGTTCAGGGAGGCCTGACCCTGTACCAGTGAGTGATCTGGCGTCCAAGTCCCTGATCTTGGGCAGGCCAGGGATGAGGCACTACACCGCCACCCGCGACGAGCTGCTGCACGCCGCCGGCGAGGTCTTCGCCGGCGTGGCGGCTGGCGTTCTGCGCGTCCGCGTCAACCATGTCTACCCGCTGCATGAGGCGGCTCGCGCGCACGCGGATCTCGAGGCACGGAGAACCTCTGGATCTGTGGTGTTGTTGCCTGCCATGCCAGCAGCTGACAGCTGATGAGAGTATCCTGTGGCATTGATGTTGTTAGAATAGGTGTCGAATATACTAGTTCTATTTGGTTACAGTTGGACTTGGAATTGTAATAGGTGTTAGGGGGTGGAGTTAGAGTCAAACTCTGTAACCCGGCATCTCTCTTAAATAGAGCGGGGGGCACCACAATGTAACCATGGCGACTACAATGTAGCGTAGACACGCAGGGAGATGATGGCGGCGTGGCCATGGACTCGTAGCGGCTAGGAGCTATATTGGTTGGGGAGGAGCGCCCATAATCAGAGCCCCGGGGATGTAGGTTTCGGCTGAACCTCGTTAACAAATATCGTGTGTTCCTGTGTCGTCATCTGGCATGTCTTGGGTGATCAATGATTGAAGCGATCGGGAAGGTTAGTTATCGTTCCGCTATATCGGCTAACTTTTATAACAAGTGGTATCAGAGCCCAAGGTTTGGAACCTGGAACAATTTCCATGGGTCACATGGTGGAGAGGCCAGGTAACAAGTCTTCGGGGTCACATGGGTTGGTGTGACGGGGGAGATTGTTAGGCCTGAGGCCAGGTAACAAGTCTTTGGGGTCACATGGGTTGATGTGATGGGGGAGATTGTTGGGCCCGATGTGTGATGGAGGAGATTGTTGGGTTTAGTCCTACATCGGTAATTGATGGTGGGGGAGCACGACTTAAAAGGTGGGGGCGGTCCTCACCCATCAGACTAGTCTTTTGGGTTGTGTAGGCCTAGGACCTAAAAGTTGTGGCTCCGGTTGGACCTGTGGTGGAGCAGGCCCAATGTGACCTGGGTGGCCTACGGTTGGTGGGCCGGGCTGCGCACTCCAACAAGTGGTAGACTAACCTTTATAACAAGTGGTGAGAACAATTTCCATGGGTCACATGGTAACAAAGTGGTATCAGAGCCCAAGGTTTGGATCCCGGAACAATTTCCATGGGTCACATGGTGGACAGGCCAGGTAACAAGTATTCGGGGTCACATGGGTTGATGTGATGGGGGAGATTGTTGGGCCTGAGGCCAGGTAACAAGTCTTCGGGGTCACATGGGTTGATGTGACGGGGGAGATTGTGACTTAAAAGGTGGGGGCGGTCCTCACCCATCAGACTAGTCTTTTGGGTTGTGTAGGCCCAGGACCTAAAATTTGTGGCTCCGGTGAGCCTGTGGTGGAGCAGACCCAATATGACCTGGGTGGCCCATGGTTGGTGGGCCGGGCTGCGCACTCTAACAGATGTTCTTGTGTAAACTTTGTCAAAAGAAAAAAGAGAACACTTTTGTTCAGTGATGCTAAATGTGATCTAGAGTAAAAAATTCATGGATCATCCAGCCTCATCGTTTGGTCGATGGCTGAAGCTTCATAAGCTGTAGAAAAATGAACGGAGAAATGAAATATAATTTATAAATAAAAACTTATATATTTGTGTTTTAGTGAATTAAAAGTCAATGCTAGAAAATAAAATACTGTGATAGAACATCAAAATCAACTTTAAAATTAAGTTTTTAAAATCTAAATGTTAGTTGCGACTAATAAGTACAGGCAAACGAGATGGAGGTGATCATCATTCTGATAAACCTCATGCTGGCATGTCATTTCAAGCGGTGAACTTGAAAGATTTAACAGTTTAGCCAAGGCTGATGGTACTGTCAGTCCGACAACAAGAGCAATATATAGCTTCGCTGCCTTTGTTTAAACATGATCCACAATTTGCGTCTGCATCTGCTTCACTGCTCAGTGAAGTGATTGGACATGATCTCAATTTCTCCCAAACAAAGACATGGATTTGCAAACCACAAACAGGAAGTTTGGCGAATAGATCAAAGTGAGCTATTTGATTCGAGCAATTCTTCTACAGGCTATCACTGTCATCAGGGCAAAAACTGTGAGGATGAAGGATACATTACATACCAAAAAATAAATAAATGTATCCAAACTTACAAAACTGAATGATTAAGGCACACGTTATACCTTTCTACTCAAATAAAAAAAACAAAAAAAACGTGGGCTTTCAGCATTATATACTCATGCAGTCATGCATGCACTGGGGATGGAAGATCTCAAGGATTCAGCTTCTGTTGTGTAACGGCTCTCATATTGCTATCTACAGTCGACGAGTCAAGTAACGGTGGTTAGTTTTTTCAGGCAGTTTGCTCGAAGGATGTGTGCAGTTCTCCTACAATTGGCAGACATTGTTCTTCCTCATTGTTTCTATGCTTCCTGCTATGGTTGATCCAGCAGTCCCCACAAATCCTAGTGATGCACAGCTACAGACAGATTCTTCAACATATAACAAAATTTCTGGTAGTTGAACTGGATCACAATCCTTCCTCGTGTTTGCTATGTTTTTGGGAATAAATCCAGATCTCACACCATGTTCAGCAGCCATAAGCCGCTCTGCGGTCTGTGCCACCAGTTCATCACTTTCCTTCAGGGTGTGCAATTTATATCTCCCATCTTTTGCAATATCTGCAAGATAGGTCTTTGACCAGTTTGCTGGTGGAAGATCAGTCATCATGAACATGTGAATAGGACCACTACCCTGGGTTTTCTTCATTTCCAACGCAACAGCCTTTAACTTCTCCTTGAGTGCAGAAAATGTAGCTTTCCAGTGATTTTTGAATTGCCCATCTAACAGCCTTAGCTGTGCGCAAAGAAATGGCTCCTTGATCTTTTTCCTAGCGAACTCCTTCCCTGTAGCAATGATCTCAGGGGCAAAAGGGAGGAACTCAACCTTCTCAAGTATAGTCTGTAGCCGACGATCCTTTGGCGATTCGTGGATATCAAAATATGACTCTGATCCCTTGTATGGTCCTGAGAAAAGTGTCCCAAATGCCAACAAGGAAGCATCCTCAGCTTCAGAACCAGGCCCCAAAGCCTTGTACATATCTTTGCGCCTCCTAACGTATGATATCTTTTTCCTCTTTTTCAAGTCTTCATCTGGTTGAAATGAATCAAGCGCCCCATCATTATTCTCTTGATATGTCCAGACTGTTGTTCGGCAATCGTCCTGGACAGGATACACACAGCCATTTTCGCTGCCCCCTAAACCGGACAGCATCGATCGGCATCTATCGTAATCACCTGGCAGCGATCCACCACCAGAGACAGCACAGCACAAGCCAGAGAAGCAAGTCTTGCGCATGTCTACGCCGCACCACAATGAGACAAACACCCTGAAATCAATCGTTCTAACCGTAGCCTTTATCGGCGATAGATCAATTATGTCACCCATGGATACATACCTGCAAGTTAAACAGATGAAAATAGCAATAAATATTTGGCTTTGTGTCGAATTTACCAAATGAACATGGTAATCTATGGTGGAAACCGTGAAATTTGGAAATTGCATTACTGTAACATTAACAAGCAAAGAGAGTAATCTAGGATTAACCAACCCCACTTTGGGGGAGTGAGATTTTTACCTCCGCTCCCGGAGGAGCTGCATGGAGTGGTCCCAGACGGCGGCGCGGAGGTCGGAAGCGTCGGCGACCCTGAACTTGGGGCAGCTCCCGAGGACGACGGCGTGGTGGTCGAGCACCGGGGGCACGACGAGGGTGCGGTTGAGCAGCGCGGCGGCGACGGCGGCATTCCGGAGCTCGCCCACCTGGTTGCTGAACCCGCTGTGCGGCGCGTACCAAAGAAACCTCTCCCCTTCCAGCTCCGGCGACCGCCCACATCTTCTGCCCCCTCCTCCGCCACCGCCTCCGAAGCCGGAGAAGGGGAGGATGGAGCGGAGCAGCGAGGAGTAGGCCGAGGAGAGGAGGAGGGAGGCCGGGATGAGGAGCACGAGGACGGCCACGAGGAGGGGCGCGTGCGACCGGGCGCTCCGCTTCCGCCACCGCCCGCGGCTCGCCGGCAAATCCATCTCGCCGCCGCCGCCGCCGACGCCGGCGAATCGGATCGGATCGGTAAGCAAAGCCGCTCCTCCCCATGGCCCACCTGCCAGATATCACGCACACTCCCACGTGGGCCCAATATGTCAGCCCGCTAGTTCAGGATGGGCCACATTAAGCTGGCACCCACCTGTCTGTCCAGAGTCAACAGCATGGGCCATGTTAACTTGGGCTTTATCACGTGCAGCAGCAACACAAAGGACAAAAAAAGAAGAAGCCCATAACCTACGGAGCCACCGACATGTGGGGCCCACTTAAAACAAGATATTATCGCGCTCTCATGTGGGCCTAACCTGTCAGTCAGCATGGGCCACCCCGCCCATCTAGACTTACGTACTCTAAGTTGGGCTTGTTAGGCATGTGCAGCCCAGAACGTACCCCGGGGGGTGGGTCGCTGACAGGTGGGGCCCGGAGAACTGCCGAAGGCGTCAGGGTCCAGAAGCTCGTGACGCGTGCGGCGGCTTGCCCATGTCGGCATCCGCCAACCCCTCCTCGCCTTCTTCTTCTCCAGTAATAAATCCACGCAAAAGCCTCGCCGCGCACCACCACCCAGCTCTCTCCACTCCACTCTCGCGTTCTTGTGGAGTCGTGCTCCACTCCGGGAAGGAAGGAGTGGGTGGGTAGGTGAGTGGAGTTGGTCGATGGCGATTGGGGCGTTCGTGGAGAGCGGCGGCGGCGGCGGCGGGGGAGGGGGAGGAGGGTACGGCGGGCGGGTGACGGCGTACGTGGTGCTGACCTGCGTCGTCGCCGGCAGCGGCGGGATCCTCTTCGGCTACGACCTCGGCATCTCCGGTTCGTGCCGCCGCCGCCGCCTCGCGCGGTTGATTACTTCCTCGCTGTAGTAAATCTATCTCATCTGTTCATCTCGTCTACTGCTTGTGAGTTGTGACTGTGTCGTGTGCTGGCTCGTGGTTGGGCCTGTCTGCATCTGCATGGGCCGGTGTTAATGGCTGGCTCGGGCCCAGTCTACGTACAAGAAAAGGTTTGCAAGCTTTTTTGTCATGAGGAATTAAGAAGCTGCATTTCCAGCTCAAAAGATCTCATCTTCCAGCAGTAATGCAGCTTCTCATCAATGTTGCCAACACTTTACTCTTTGTATTCCTTTTTTTTTTTTGTGTGTGTGTGTGTGTGTGTGTGAGATGGAAGACGAGGCTTCTTGTTTTGTGTGGAGAGTATAGATAAAGATAAGTAATGTAGTTTGGATGATCACGCAAACATTGTTCAAGTTCTCCTGCTTAATCTGTCCACTGATGTTGTGACTTAACTACCACTAGTACGGAGGAAAGATCATGCTGAAAGCTCATGTACTCGATCGTGTATGAATTGTGGCAGGTGGTGTGACCTCAATGGACTCGTTTCTGAAGAGATTCTTCCCGGATGTGTACCAGAAGAAGCAGGACACCAGAGTGAGCCACTACTGCGCGTTCGACAGCGAGCTCCTCACCGTGTTCACCTCGTCACTCTACATCGCCGGCCTCGTCGCGACCCTCTTCGCGTCGTCCGTCACAAGGAGGTATGGCCGCCGGACGTCCATGCTGATCGGCGGCACCGTCTTCATCGCCGGCTCGGTGTTCGGCGGCGCCGCCGTCAATGTGTTCATGCTGCTCATCAACCGGATCCTACTGGGAATAGGTCTCGGGTTCACTAATCAGGTATAATTCTCAGCACATTTGATTTCAGGTCAGTAATCTCTGAATGAATGTGAATCTAGTTCAAGAGATAGTGCAGAGATATCTGTCACACATTTTTAGAGTGCCTGTTATATTAAAGAAAATAAGGAACTCTGTTAAACTATTGCACAATTCAGATAAAAAAAAAACTTGTACTCCGTATGTGGCATGGTACTCCTTATGTTGTTTTAGAAGTCACTAGTACATCAAGTTCATGCCATCATGCACATCGTGATGCTATCTAGAGTTCTAGACAATGTATCAAAATCATAAATCTTGCATGCTGAACCTAACACCACACACTTGAAAACGAAATGCAGGCCATGCGTGTCGTGTGCACAAAAGTCAAGTCTTCATTGACTTGGGTTTAGAGGGTATAGACAGCGGGTTTATGTGGATGTACTTTGTTCCAAGTTGATAACACTCGACAAGAAGTGGAGCACTGACAAACTACATGGTTGTCTTTATAATATTAAGGTCTTGTTTGTGTATAGATCATTGCATTGACTTGACAAGTCATATTTTCGTTTTTGTGGCCATAACGAGTGAGTGGGTCATTAAAAAGTTAAGAAGTTTTTACAGCCTGTTGAATCTCTGTTTTGGAGAGGGACAGTGTTGAAATATTGTGTGGAGATACAACGCAGAGGGAAAGCAACAAACTATGTCGTGGTCTAAAAACTTGGCGATTTACTGCCTAGATAGGAATTAGAATGGCTTATGAGAAAAACAGTGACTGTTCACTGATCCAATCTCACACTGTGCAAGACAAGGGAGATCCGGAGATAAAGCCCAATCTTGCAATCAAGATTTTCAGATAACATAGAAAAGGGATTCCACTTTGTAACTAAACTTCATTATGCACATAATTTTCCTTCTGATGCATACTCCTAATCCTAGACTCTAATTTTTGCATTTGTTCTTTCTTAACAATAGTTTCCTCCTTCCCAAAGGACAGTGGTAACTGTACTGACGCCTTTGCTATGAAACTATATTTTGCAGTCAATCCCACTGTACCTGTCAGAAATGGCGCCTCCACGATACCGTGGGGCGATCAATAACGGCTTCGAGCTCTGCATCAGCCTCGGCATTCTCTTCGCAAATGTTCTTAACTATTGCGTTGTGAAAATCACAGCTGGATGGGGCTGGAGGATATCCCTATCCATGGCTGCAGTTCCTGCTGCATTCCTAACCATCGGTGCGGTCTTCCTCCCAGAGACACCGAGCTTCATAATCGAACGCGATGGCGACACTGACAAGGCAAGGATCCTACTCCAGAGACTTCGTGGCACCACTTCAGTCCAGAAAGAGCTTGATGACTTAGTTGCTGCTAGCAACCTCTCCAGGACAGTTCAGTATCCGTTCAGGAATATATTCAAGAGGAAATACAGGCCACAGCTTGTCATAGCACTCCTGGTCCCTTTCTTCAACCAGCTTACTGGAATCAATGTGATGAACTTCTATGCACCGGTTATGTTCAGGACGATTGGTCTGAAGGAGAGCGCGTCTCTCCTATCCTCAGTGGTCAATCGACTCTGCGCAACTTTCGCCAATATCATGGCGATGATCGTTGTCGACAGGTTTGGGCGTAGAAAGCTCTTCCTTGTAGGTGGTATTCAGATGATCCTTTCCCAGCTTGCTGTGGGTGCAATCCTGGCTGCAGAGTTCAAGGACTATGGATCCATGGACAGAGAGTATGCTTACCTTGTGTTGATCACCATGTGTGTGTTTGTTGCTGGCTTTGCATGGTCATGGGGGCCATTGACATTCTTGGTCCCAACTGAGATATGTCCACTTGAGATCAGATCAGCAGGGCAGAGTATTGTTGTTGCAGTGGTCTTCCTGATGACATTTGTGATTGGACAGACATTCCTTGCAGTTCTATGCCGCATCAAGTCAGGGACATTCTTCTTCTTTGCAGGATGGATCTGCTTGATGACAGTGTTTGTTTATTTCTTCCTGCCGGAGACAAAGAAGCTGCCCATGGAGCAGATGGAGCAGGTCTGGAGGAAGCATTGGTTCTGGAAGAAGATTGTAGGGGAGGAGGAGGAAAAACAAGCAGAGAAAACAGCTCTCCCTAGCATGTAAAGCCCTATGAATTGGAATGTATTTGACCATACAAAAACCATACAAAGTGTAGGGTTCTAATTAGCAAATGTAAGTTTGTAATTCTTCTGTCTAAATGTAGTGTGTTGAGGTGGTCAGTTGCCGTGACTGGCTCTTTCAGATGGTAATTACAAAGAAATGTAACATTAATGTTGTAACAAGGGTGCCATTTTGTTTCTGATTCCAGATGAAAAGGAAAAACTATTCCATATTCTGCAGGATTAAACGTTTCTGCTGTTCACAACAGGTAAAGTCACTCCACTTCAGGGAAAGACAGCAAAATCATTTCTTTTACACAGACTTTAGATAACCCTTTTTTTTGGGGTTCTTGGTATATGCCAACTTTTGTAGCCTGCACCAGAAACAAAAATGAAGACTTTTGCTAAAGATGTAAAAGTGGCATGATGTCCTGGATGACCAAATAATTCATGACAAATGGATTAAAAGAGCCCAATATCTGAAAGAGACTGGCCAGCAGCCACTAATGTCACCAACCACATATGTAACACTTGGTGCATAATTCAAGAGGGAGCATCTCCTCCAGAATCAGGATTGAAAGGTACAACCTCATAGTAAATCCTCGGAATATAGCATGTGCAGCATAAGAATATATCAGTGTTGTGCTGGGTAAGAAACCACATGAACCAATTAGGAATAAATAATCATGCTGAAATTATAGCAATGCTTGCAATTTGCAAACGATAAAGCTAGACGCGGGTTGCTGGAATAACAATCCATCTCCAACAAAATAGTACAGAATATAACTGAATGGCCAGCTCAGACCCTAACAGAATTGAAAAGCTGGATTCATCAGCACTCCATTGAGCAATCTAGATCAGGAAAGAGCATAGATGCATAATGAACTGAGATCCCTTCAAAATGACTAACTAATATTTTTTTTTCTTATAAAAGAGTTTACAACAGTACAACCACGAAGATCAGCACTACCATTACTGATTTTGTTAACATAGAGTGATTTATCATGTGTGCCAGACAAACAACAGATACATTCATACATAGCATAACTTACAGCACATGATACAGACTACGGAGAACGGTTAATCTTAAAATAAAAACAAAAAAACAAGGAGGCAAAGCTTATTTTGCCTGGGATTCATCTAAATGCAGTTGTGTGCAGAAGGAGATCATGCCTGTGCCCTTGTTGGTGGATTTGCATGGAAAGCTGATTGTCTATTTTGACCTCCTACCAGATTTAATGAAAGAGAAGTAGACACTGTCTCTTGATTGGACTCTCCTATGCTGAGCTTCGACATGCCAACAAGCTCATCAACGTTGATTGGGCTCTTTGAATGAACTGGAACAGGCTTGACAATCTCATGTGTTTCTTGCACAGGACCATCTTCATCTTTCTGATTTTGCCAGAAAGGAACCGAGAATTGCAAAAAGGGCGAGAAATAAGCTGGAACAATCACTGGATAGGTCGACTGCAAATTATCTGGCATGATAGCAGAAGCGGAAGAGCTCTCTGCAACGGCAGAAGTATCTGACTCCATAGAATCTACCTCCTCCTCCTCCCTCGGTGGAGGTAGTGCTGGTTGATTTAATACTTGGGTCTCTGGTTCTTGACCTCCAGGAAGTGGTGGAAGGTCCATAGACTGTAAAACCACCAAAACACAGTTCAGTTCCCCCATTAGAGTACAGAGAAAACAGTACAACCTTTCTAATTCGAACAAGGATAAAAGTGTTCTCAAGTCTTCATGCAATACATAAATAAACTACACAATTTGTTCAAAAAGATAAGTTTTAGCAATATGATATCTATCACCACACAAATGAGCAATCTCCTCGTCTCAATATAAGAATAGACCCAGGCAGGCTTATTATGCTACATGCCAATATCAGCACAATAATCGAAATAAGATCAAGCAAGCTACCTCATCTGGCACCATGTCAAAAAGGCTAGACCTTCTTTTCCTTCTGGTCATATTGGATTGGCGTATAAAATATTTCTGAGCATGACTGGCTACTTGAGTAGGTGTTCTTGAGACCACGAAATTACGAGAGATTCCTCGCCAATCACCTTTGCCAAGCTTTTGCAATCCAAGCAAAAACCTCCGGTGTTCTTCTTCAGTCCAAGGAACACCTGTCAAAGTCATCTTAATCAGAAACATGGCACACAGAATGTGGCCTGCAGGCACGCAGGTAGCGAGTAATGACTGGAGTACAAGAAGCTGGAGAACTGTAATAGTTAAGCTCCCATCATATACTGACAAAAATACCAACAAACTTGGGACTACTACACAAAATAACAGTACTGCCTATCACCAAAGGAAAATTATCCAGCCCAAAAAAGAGCCCGTTCCTAAGAAACAGGGCGCACAGAGAGAGGACTCCAATCTTAAAAAGTAAAAGGATTCTATGAGATTCCAAGAGAAATGCCAGAACATAAAAGGGAAAGAGACAAATTTTATGTCTTTTGCCACCTTAACAAGTTATGCAGAAGGTTAACAAGATTAAAACATTGTCAATCTGGCATAATCCTCTTAACAGAATAAATGTCAAAAGAATAGCAAATTGTACATTTCAAGGCGATTTCTTTTATCCAATTTAGTGCCTTTCATTACAAATTGATAAAGGACAAACATATACTTTTGACTTTTCCAATACATTTAAGTCAGTAGGCATATAAGTCTAAAACTGCACTCCAAGCATCAAATTTGGATGGAAGTACAAGTTAATGAGGCAATGACAACGCAGTCTACCAATGGCATGACCTCTAGTAAGGCCGTTACAGTAGGAACTACTGCCACAGTAAAGATCAAACAATCACGTGCTGCTTTGAAGCTTTCACACATTAACATAGGCATGCCATTAGGAAGGTTCTTGGGTTTTGAAAGCTGACAGCTTGGAAGACTTTTCTTGGACCAACACCGCGAATATAACTACGCAGTAAACTAGAAATCATTCTGAATCAGAACAGAGCTAACAACACCGTACGCAATCATAGGTTCCAATCTCCGATGATCGGGTGTCTAAACATGAGAACACTGAGCCTAGTTACCAGCCACTCACAAAATCCCTAATTCGACACTGTTATCCTCTCAGAACACGTGGCCCCATGCATCCTTGCAGAGGCAAAGGATCAAATTAAAAAGTTCCACAGGATCAGCCATCATTACTCGTTGGAACGATCTGGTCTGATTCTAAATTCTTACTTATCCTAGACAAATATGGAGCTGAGCATGAGTTTGACAAAACGTCCTTGTGATCTCATCAAACAGTTGGAGGCATCTATACGCCGTCCTTGTACCGAGAGTAATTAATTGAAGTGGAGTGGCGTATGCATGAGCTAAGTAGTACCAAATCACTCATCCATGACCATCAGTACAATCTGCCCATTAAATGCTTTCTCTAGCGTCTGTCCTACTTGGAAGAAACAACTAGCAGTGACTGCTAGTAGCAGTACTCCATCAAATCTCCCAAATCTACACGCCGAAGCAGCAAAGGAAGAAGAACATACTAGTAGGAATAATAATAAAAAAAGAAGCACAAGAAGAAGAAAAACCTGAGGTTGGAGAGGATCTAGTAAGTCGCATCAGGCCAGAATGGTTTTTGGGATGATTAAATCATTGAAATTAAGGGGTTGGGAAAGAAGAAGAAGGGGGGGGGCTGACCCTTCTTGCGGTCGCGGGTGGCGGAGGAGGAGCCCTGGACGAAGTCGTCGGAGGCGTAGCCGTCGGCGGCGGTGGGGGCGGCGTCGGGGCCGTCGGCGGGGGAGGCGCCGCCGCTGGTGGATCCGGCGGCGGAGGAGAGGAGGGAGAGGTTCCCCATGCTGGCGCTCTTGCGGATGGAGCCATCGGTGAGGCGCACCCCGAAGATCTTGACCCCGCGGTTGGGGCACGTCCGCGAGTTGTGCCCGTTGTGGCTGCAGTGCGAGCACCGCCTCGTCATCCCCCCCTCCGTCCCTCCACCTTCCAAAGCTTCCCTTCCCCCACCTATGGAGATCGATCGATCGATCGAGTGGAGACGGAGATGGTGGTGGTGGAGACGACGAGGAGAGGGAGGGGGGAGAAGAGGAAGGGGAGGAGAGGGGTTAACTGCTGTGTGGTGATTGGTTAAGGTGGTCGGAGAGAGGCGAGGGCCGTCCACGTGGCGGATATTCGGGGGAAGGGGATATACGTGAGACGAGGGAGGCAAGTAGCGGCGGCTTGTGGGTCACGCCTTCTTTCTATCCGTCCACGCGGTTGGGCTTCCTTCCTTCGGCTGCTCTCCTCAGCCTCAGCCTCTGCTTCGATCGTTTCGTGTGGTGACTGGTGAACGATCCACAGCAAACGGCCCCCAACAAACTCTCTCTCGCTGCTAGCTCGTCAAACTGTCGTGGTCTTTCTTTCTTTTCTTGTTTTTTTTCTTTTGAGCGATGTCATGGTCTGGTTTAACTCTTCTACTCGTAACTAAACAGACGTTAACTAAAGATGAAAAATGCACGGATTATTCTACGCCAAAAAGTTTATGGATTCTAAATGTGTTGCTTCTTGGTGTACCATGTAACCCTAATGTGCCACGGGTGAACGTAAATCCTGAATAGTTGAGGATTAGAGGTTTGTCTCACTATAACTATCAATACCAGGTTTTGGTTGATTTTATCAGCTAAATGCCAGCTAGATAAGGAAGATAAATCACACGTATCTGATTCCTAAAGACGGAGAGTTAGTTTTGTGAACAGTAGAACTAATTCCTAACCAAATTGGAGATAACCCTCGAGCCCCACCAGCGCCTATATAAAGAGATGAAAGGCAAAGGAGAAGGGATGTCGTACTCTTTGCCTAAACCCTAAAACTTGCACTAGAAAGGATTCGTGAGGTGATCTCGGGAAGCCCTCGGTGATGAAAAAAGAAGAGAAGAAAAGAAACCGAAGAAGAAGAGAAGGAAGAAACAAAAGGAGAAAATTAACACCAATGGCATCTCAAGCAGGTCGGTGAGATTACAATTCTACATAGGTGATTTTGTATAGGCTAAAGCATTGAGATTGTAAATTTGAACTCCAACACGAGGATGTCAAATATTTTTGTAGAACGCTCACTTTGTTTCACATTAGAAGACAATAATGCTAATGACATTTTTACCTATCGATCCTATTGGAGAGACAATATTAATATGATGGTGGAGTCCATCCACGAGGTCCATAAATATGCGTCTTTATAGTAGATGTTGAGTCTAAAGATTATACAACCTTTATCAAGTTAGTGTCATGTGGTATGCTATGATTCGTTTATATATGCATCAACCTATACTCTATATAAGGAATTATGCTTCCTATAGAGTAAGGGAAAGGAATTATTGATGCTATTTGAATGTGTATTACGAGGACACGCTGATAGCTATGTACGTGTATGTATTTCATGGGACCTAAAATGTGCACTCACTCTTTCTGCAAGCATAAATCGAGGCTTGTTCAGTTTGCTATCATTTTCAACCTTATCAAGTTTTGGCAAAGTTACTTAAAAAAGTAGCTACATTTAGTTTGTTGCCAAATTTTAGTAAGTACATATAAAATCTTGTCAAAATTTGACAACCTTGCTAAAATTTTGATAACCTTACCAAAATTTGATAATGCCAAAACTTAATAAGGTTAAAAATAATAGCAAAGTGAGCAGGCCCTAGATTTATACTCCGTATATATTTTCCATGTGGGCTGCAGGCACACAACTGGTGAAACACATGGTGGCATTGGAGGTTTGGGAACCAGGGCGAGCATGGTATCACTTGAGCGTGACCCGTACGAGCACGGCAGGGATGACGATATCATCGATCGGACCCGTGGCGCGCGCGTGCGGACCAAAAATCCAAAAATCCGGACGACAACGAGACAGCCACACAAACGCGATGAGGCCGCAACTTGCACACACAAGCATGTAACGCACCTGCCTCGTCCAACGCGAATAACATTCGTGCAGCTCAAGGTGTGGCCGACCGTGCGCGTACCTGTAGTAGAGAAACGTACATGGATTTATTTTCTGGCTAGCTTCACAAGTGGTTAGCTAATTGATCTGGATTCAAAGACTCATCTATTCTATTTATTTAATATTAAATTTTTCTCTACTATTCGCGTTTTTTTCGTACCTGTATGTATACGGAGTACTTATATATAAGGGTAGTCTGGTACACGAATTCGTAGACGTTGCACACCAGCTTCCACGACAAATAAATAATCCTGCGAGCTGCAGCTGCTCATCATCAGCTCATCCTATCCTACGGACTGCAACAACCAACACAAACACAAGTCAGTCCATGCCGAAAGAAGCCAAAGAAAAATGCATGGAAAATGTATACACCACATCATCTTGAACCAAATCACCAGATTAATCAAAGCCAACGAACGTACGGCAAGGTGATCATGATAACTATAGCAAGGATGTAAAAACAGGAGTATTATATTTTCAAGAACACGAGCAATCAACGGATCTGAACCTGAAGTAATTAACCTGCAAGTCAAAAGGGATCCACCGCGAGAGGTGGATTATTGTCGGTCTACCACTCGTAAAACCGGGGGACAATGTTGTCGGTCTACTACTGCATTCTGTATTATCATATTGCTACAAGCACGAAACAGTGACAGCTTATCTAAGCCAACAATATGCTTTCTGCTCGCAACTAATTAAAATTGCATCCATGGGGTTGAACGGACCAAAGAGGATAAGTTAAGAAAAAGCGTGGCTAAACACTCAAAAAGTCGGCAATCGATCAGCATGCACCTTTATCCCTTATGCACGGTAATCCTAAGCCATGACTATCACGGAACGCGTCAAAGAAAAATGACAGTCACGGATCAATCAAGGGCGCAGTTAATAAAAATAGCAAAAACTTGAAGGTGTTAGGATAATTTTGACAGTGACTTGCTTGTTACAGAGATATTACCTTTTTTTTATATTCTGTACTAAAGAGTATTTACCTATTTGAAGTAGAAAGGCATCATAATCTAAAGTAAAACAGAGTATGTAAGCAACTGAGTGAGCAATGGCCTATATTATTTTCGTGTGGAGATATTCTCATCTAATGTCATCAAGATTCAAGACGGAGGTTGCACTTGCACCGATCTAGAGAGAGGATGTGCTTACCAACATCCAAATCTTGATGCCTAATTTTGTTGATGCAGTTGGACAAAATATCCCTTGCAAGATACTAGCATATATCTTCAAATTATCGAATAAAATATAAGTTAGGATCCATCAGCAGTGACTGGACCATATCTTTTTTTATATATAAAAAAACTGACACTGGAGTACAGGACCATATCAACAGGTGGATATATATTGTTTACGTGAGTGATAATCTAAAGAAAGAACAGAACTTGATGAATTAAAAGTTGTGAAAAAGATAGCATACCTGCAGGCAAGGGTAGCCATTCCATATTGGCATATTCCGAATGTGCCGTTGCAACAGTTTCCATCATCAGATTCATATGCTTCACTGGTATTGAATTGATAAACAAATCCATTTCAATAAAACAAAGAGATAAGATGTATGGAAATAAAAGATAAACTTAAAAAAGTTGCTCGGCTGGATCAACAATGATAAAGAAACACAGTCAGTTCATTAAAAAGAATAAGAAGATTCATGATTTGTTTTCTGTTTATATCTCATTCTCTAGTTTAAAAACAACTCAGTTGAACATTGCACAAAACAACGGTACTCCAGAGCCCAGAAGCCTACACGCCTTATATTTATGTTACCTAATAGATTTAATTTTCTCAATCATACGCACCCAGTATATGGCAGCAATATAATTAATCTGAAACATTAGTAAGAAGATTTTGCTGAGATGCTAGTCTGAACACTGAACCAACCATATTTATGTTACCTAATAGATTTAATTTTCTCAATCATACGCACCCAGTATATGGCAGCAATATAATTAATCTGAAACATTAGTAAGAAGATTTTGCCGAGCTGCTAGTCTGAACACTGAACCAACCATTTTGGACCTTATGGTTTCTTACTAAACTAAAAATGTTCTGGCATGAAGAGTTTTAGTATCATATAAACACTGTAATGCACAGATATTTAGTACCAACTAACAAATACACTTGAAATGGTGCACTTATGACTGCACTGCATTATTGACCGAATAGTGCTGATCAGCAGTAACGTGCACCATTGTTCTGAAAGAATTCAGAATCAGGTCCCAAACTTGAAGGGAAATATAAGCAACAACAGTGGAGTAAACAGTTCTCTGAAACAAGATATGAATGTGCAATGAGCAAGAGTGATAGAAAGTGGGTTGTGAACTTGTGATACAGTTCTAGAATGCTGTAGTTGTTTGCACAATACCAAATCAAAAATGCCTATGGCAGATTTGCACAGTACAGTTTCATTGACGCCTTTCAAGATGGAAAGTGTTCTAAAGATAATTTGGCCGGACAAATATAGAAATATTCTTTTGTCCTTTTAAGAAGCAAAGCTTGGAAAGGACATCAAATCAACTGAATGATGAACGTCCAAGTAAAAATGAACGGTTACATTTGACAAATTTATCAGTTGTTGAGAAATGGCGAAGCAGACAAGTACCTTCAGAAAGCAATTGGTACACATCATCACTCAAATCCATCTTCCAGAGGCCCAAATCAGAAATACCGCTTGATGCATCCTACACAGACAATCACCAATCACAACTGAACCACTCAACTGCATCGTAGCAACCATCCCAAAAAAGTAAAATATTCGAAAATATGATTTTTGTCTCGAACTACAGGCAGTATGAGGATATGACAAAAGGCTCTCCAACTACATCTGGCTGACAGAGTCGCGCGTAACCTGAACAAATTAAGCAATAATCGAAGCACACGCCACGGTTGTCGACGATCCCCTCACACTCCAAGCTATCACCAGTTCACCACGAGCCCAAGAGGCAAGCACTGAAAAATCCTTACCCCTCTTTCCCCGAGGGCCGCACCGCCATCTTCCCCTCCGGCGAAAGCTCGAAGAACTAGTCGCCATCCCCGAACGAACACACCCTAGTACATACCATAACCCTACCCAGCAAAAACGCATACAAAATCAAATTAAACGGGGACTTCGCGAGCTGGAACGCGAGGGAAGAGGAGCAGGATACTTATCTACCTGCCTCCGGTCGGATTCCGCTGCGGCGCGGAGCCGGCTGCCGGAGGGCGCCTCCCCGGCGTCCCCGCCATCTCCGGCTTCGCCGCCGCCCGACGGCGACGCGCGCCTCTTTTTTTCTTCTTTTTTGAGCCCGCGCGTCTCTTGCTCTATTTCGGTGTTTCAAATGGGCCGAGATAGGTGGGCCTTAATGGGCCTGAATCAAATGCGAACTATACTGTAATATTGTCGATTTGGGCCGAAAATTATCCATCCAGTACAGTCACCTGACAAGTAGGCCCTACGCGCCGCACTTGTCTCGCGCTGCTGTTTTTTTCCCCCTCCTCGGCGGCGATTCCACTGCCTCGCCGTCGCCGGAGTTGGAGAAGAAGGCGGCGGCGGCGGCGGCGCAGAAAGGTGAGGCCTCTCGACCGAATCCCTTTCCCCTTCCCGTCTTCCGCCCCGCGCAGTCAGCAGCAACAGACGAAGGAATGCGGTGCGAATGCTTGCGAGTAGAGAAATCGATTTCTGGCTGCCGTTCATCTGCGCGTTTTGTTGCGCGCGCGCGCGCGCGAGGGAGGGAGGGAGATCCAGTAAATGGCGCCTTGTCCCGTTGCTTGCTCGATCCTCCTGCCGGCCGTGGGGGTTTTTGCCCCCGATTGGTTCCGATAATTTGTCCCGTGTTGTAGATGGTGAATCGGTGATGACCAAGGGTTACCTTAGATGATAGGAAATGATTAGGAGTAGCGTATTTCCTCGTGATTACTGGAGCTGATACAATGCAGGATATTTTTAGCGCTGATTTGTAACATGGCAGGATTAATATACCATTGTTGTGCTGTTGATCACACCATATTTCCCTTATGCAGGGTATTTTGTATTAGGGATATAGGCAATGCAAAACTGCAAGCTGCAAAGCCATGGCCATCCAAGATAAAGTTGAGAACAACGACCCAACTGTGACTGTTGGGTTGGCCGTGAGTAGTTCCAAATCCAGTAAGTACGCCGTGCAGTGGGCTGTGAAAAACTTCTGCACCAATGGGATGGTTAGGTTCGTGCTTATCCATGTACTGCAGAGGATCACCACGGTTCCAACACCGAGTGAGTGCATATTTGATGTGTTTCCTACTGTGTAGATGTATACTTTCGTTTGTAAATCATGTTGTCACTTAAATATATCTATTTTTCTTGCTTCTTTTGTAGTGGGCAACTATATCCCGATTGATAAAGTACGGGCTGACATTGCCAGCGCATATGTGAAAGAAGTCGAATGTAAGGCCCGAACGATGCTCCTTTTCTACAAGAACATGTGTGATGAGAAGGTATGACGTTGCCACTTCAGGCCATCCTTTTTTTCTTTTCCGTTCCAAAATGAACATTCCTAAGGGCACACTGGAGCCAAATATAATGAAATACAACTGAATAAGCACAATTCACAACAGTATTTATTCAGGACATTTCATAATGTTAATTTTGTTCAGAATTGTACTTTCGTATAGAGTCAGAAATTATGAGAACAGGTTAGAACTCAGCAATGATACTCATAGTTTTAAACATCCTGCTGAACATGTGTATACATTTTCTGATCTTGTTCAGGCTAAAGCTGAAGTACTGGTTGTCAAAGGTGAAGATGTGGCAGAAACCATTTCCAATGTTGTTTCAATGTACGAAATCCACAAGCTTGTTGTCGGTGACTCTTCTCAGGGCAACTTTATTAGGTACTTAACATGTTCTGTAATAAATAATGGTGAACTGCATGCATCAAAATGCTGATTAATTTGGTGGAAATGTCTTAGGAAATCCAAGGGTACTAGGACATCTTCTCAAATTTGCAGAAGTGTTCCAAGCTTTTGTGCAGTTTATGTTGTCTCAAAAGGTGGTTTATCCGCAGTTTATTCTCCTGGATTTGAAGGTCACAAGAGTTCTGAGCTATTCCTGTCCAGTGATAGCTCCAAAACTGAAATCCATTCAGATGATAAGCCCTCATTATCAGGTGAAGTTATCTGTCCGTAAAACTGGCACTGGAAATTTTCACTGTGTACTGTATAGACGATAACATAATGACTGCTTCCAACTTTGAACCTTTTCGTCCTTGGTACTCTTTGAAGCTGATATAGAATGGATCTTTGCTAGTCTTTGAGAAGTTTGTAGCACCTAGCTTCCTTTTCAAATGTTTGCTTGGTTCTTTGCATTCAATAAGAATTTGGAATCGAGGTCGTTTGGTTTTGAAATTCAGCAAAAAAGAAAAGAAAAAAAAACAGTGCAAGAAATTTATCCCTTTTGTCCAATGCAGATGCCACACCTTCGAGAAGCTTTAGATCAAACTTGACATGGGAGAATCTGGAAAGTTTATCATCCGCAGACCATGATAGACCGCGCTCCTTACATGAGTATCTTACTGAAAGCACTTCAGCATCTGTTGGTGATAATAACAGTAATTCTCCATGTGCTAGCGGTCAAACCCCTCGACCAAGTAACGTGCTTATCTCAGATAAAGCTCCAATGACAAGCAGTCCCCTGCAGGAATTGATGCTTTCAGAGGACATGGTGAGCCATTTGATTTTTTCACAGTAAAACTGTAATAAATTTTTTCACAGTAGTATAATTTTGCAAATGATACATCTTTGATGAATTGAGGATGAGCCTTCACTGTTTAAACTTCTTAGATAAGAATAGTTCCTTTTTTTTCTGAATATACAGTAACTTAATTTTCTCAATGCAGGATGATGTAAATAGCGAGCTTGAAAAGCTGAGGCTTGAACTTAGGCATATTAAAGGAGTGTGCAAACTTGTTCAGGATGAGTCCATCAATGCTTCTCAGCATGTAAGTTTGGGAGTACTGTGTTTCAACATAATTAGTTGGTTACTTTATCTCCAATAGTCAGCAACTTAATTGTCATCTTGACAATCATATGTTAGGTGACTGACTTAGCTGCAAAACGTGCTGAAGAGGAAGCCCGGCTCAGCGAGGTCTACTCCAGGATCAACAGAGTCAATGAGCAAGCACATCAAGAGAAGGAACAACTGAACGCTTTGGAGGCTCAGTGCAGGCATGTGAGGGATCTTGCAAGAAAAGAAGCTTTGCAGAAGCAGATTTTGCAGCTGAGGACTTCGAAGGAGGCTGATAAGATGCAAAGGCTGGAAAAACTTCTTGAATTAGATGGGATGTCATACTCAACATTTACATGGGAAGACATTGAATCTGCTACATCATCGTTTTCAGAGGCACTTAAAATTGGATCAGGATCTAACGGAACAGTGTACAAGGGCAATCTACGTCAGACATCTGTTGCCATAAAAGTCCTCACTTCTGACGACAGCCACAGGATCAAACATTTCAAACAAGAGGTATTCCTTGAACCATTAAAGGTTGAGCAGTCAAGTCCTAATATCATCATGATCTCCGGATCTTCAGATATATTCATAGGCTAAGAAGTAAATTGCGATAACTTTGCTATGTTCAAATATGCAGTGCTACTCTTCTTGCATATATAATGCAAGATGCCATCATTGTTATCTCTAGGAAATTCTTATAAGATGCCCCTGTTCTGCAGCTTGAGGTTTTGGGTAAGATCCGTCACCCACATCTGCTGCTGCTCATAGGTGCCTGTCTGGACAGACCATGCTTGGTGTACGAGTACATGGAGAATGGCAGCCTTGAGGATCGCTTGCAACTCAAAGGAGGCACGGCCCCACTCCCATGGTACCAACGTCTTCGCATTGCTTGGGAAATAGCCCTGGCCCTTGTCTACCTCCACAGCTCGAAGCCGAAGCCAATCATCCATCGTGACCTCAAGCCTGCAAACATACTCCTTGATAGCAATTTCACCAGCAAGATTGGCGATGTGGGCCTTTCAACATTGCTTCCGCTGGGGGATGCCTTGTCGACAACGCGCACAATTTTCAAGGACACAGATCTAGTTGGCACACTGTTTTACATGGACCCAGAGTACCAAAGGACAGGCCAAGTGTCAACAAAATCTGACACATACGCCTTGGGCATGGTTTTATTGCAGCTGCTCACTGGAAAGCCACCTGTGGGGCTAGCGGACCTTGTGGAGCAAGCAGTAGAAAATGGTCACCTTGTTGACATCTTGGACAAGAGTGCTGGGAAGTGGCCTGCACAAGAAGCACATGAGCTAGCGCAGCTTGGCCTAAGCTGTTTGGAAATGCGAAGCAAGCATAGACCAGATCTGAAGTGTAAGGTTCTTGTGGAGCTGGAACGGCTGAAAAAAATTGCCAGTGCTGTCTCTGACCCTGTACGGCCAGTGATATCTGGACCACCAAGCCATTTTATCTGCCCAATACTCAAGGTATTTTTTGGCTTATTGCAATACATCAGCTTTAAGTGAATTACATCACAACTACCTGTAGCTCATTGTCTTGTAAGAATGTTTCTGTTTCAGAATTTGAACTATATTACACTTCAAGGTGGTCTGTAATTCAACTTTTTACTCTTACCTTGTTGTATCCATTTTTTTCGAAGGGTCTGAGGTGAAACTTCATTTTGCTTTTTTTCCTCCCTGTAGAGGATAATGCAGGACCCATGCATTGCATCTGACGGGTACTCGTACGACCGGGTCGCTATTGAGATGTGGTTGTGCGAGAATGACAAGTCACCGATTACAAAATCGCGGCTTCCTAACAAGGATTTGGTTCCCAACCATGCTCTGTTATGTGCAATTACAAGTTGGAAGGCAGAAGCAAGGGACTGATTGAGTGATTGTGCTAGGTAACTTCTCTAACTTCACATGGATACGGCACTCGAAGGCTGATGATGTACATGTTTTTGCCTTGGTGATGGCCTCCTTAATCTCTAATACTGTAGATACTGCGGTAATGTTCTTGTAAAGCAGCAGTTTTGCAGCATTTTCATAGACCATCTCTGAGATAAATTTTGAAGGGTTTAGAGTAGGAGTATCAAGAAGGTCATTTTGTAGGTTGGACCAGCAGAAAGTACAGTAGTACACTTCTACAGTATTGCTTTGTGATAGTTTATACATATACATCGAAAGGATAGGAAATTCCTCTTACTTTCTTATCTTAGTATTGTGATGACTACTCTATAAATTTAAGAGTTGAGACAAATTTCCGGCATAGACTCCATGTTACCGTTGTGACTATGATGGCTATAAACTTAGTATTTCTTCCGTCCCAAAATATAGCAAGTTTTAATTATGAATTTAGATAAACACTTATTCAGATTTATAATTAAAAGCTGTTAATGTATATTTTGGGATGGAGGTGATAATATTTAAACTACCTCTGAGAGTAAAGGGTTAGCAGGTGGTCGTCGTATCCCATAGTGTTTTGCTAGTACTATTATTATTGTTACGAACCATATTTATAGAGTAAGGTATTTGCTGTACTTAGCATGTTCTGTTAGTATTAGCAAACTTGGACATGTGGTCTTCAGCTGTACATCCATGTAGCCTTGTTCAACTCGATCAGCTCCAGGTGATGAGATGATCATATCTGACCAATAATTTGGACACATCAGGTTTAACTAAACCACTTAGGAAAAAAAAACATAGCTTGAGCTGCGTGTAAGTGGATGATGCCAGCAGCTGTTCAAACTACTCCAAGTACTACTCCAGTAAGAAAAGAAAAATGATTAAGGAGAGATGAGTTAGCAGCAGTGGCATGACGAGCTAGGAGGCCGGATTGTCGGGGCTTTGGGGTTACGTGCTAGTGACGTGTGGGCCCCAAGCACGGATGACGTGGACACTTTCACGTGTATATGCAGCTAGCTAGCTTAGCACTACTAGATAAGTATAAGTGTGGCACACTTGTGATAGTGTGAAGGTTAAGAGTAGGAGGAGGAGTACTAATTATAATCATCATGGTGTCATCATCAGGCAAGGTAGAGTCCCCCGACAGCATGCCGGTTTGGTGTCACCACCGCCACGAGTCCATGAGTGACATTTATTAGGGCCAATGCATTGCACGCACGCATGATTGCTCACATTCTGTTGCACTAACAGATAAATTTAGTACTGTATGACAAAATGACAAAATTAGTCCATGAGTAGTACCAATGCATGCACGCACGCATGATTGATCACATATTGTTCCCCTCTTGTATCAAGATTTGATTGATTCCAAATCTAGTGATCATCATAAATATGGCGTAGTATGAAAATCAAACATTGCTACTCCCTCCCTCCGTTCTATAATAGGTGATGTTTTTAACTTTTTATTTGCAATGTTTGATCATTCGTTTTATTTAAAAAATTAATACAAATATAAAAAAAGATAAGTCATATGTAAAGTACTTTTAATAATAAAGTAATTGACAAACAAAATAAATAATAATTCAATTTTTTTTTGAATATGATAAATGATTAAACATTGAAAAAAAACTTAAAAAGATAAGTAATATGGACGGAGGTAGGATGTTCTTGGCCTCTTAATTAATTGTTCTTTCTTGGTATCTCCTGACATAGTATAGTAACACACTTTAACTAATACTAATGGTTGGCCATTGACTGAGTACGTAGCATATACGCATTTGATCATGTTACTCATAGCTGCTACGTCGTCACGTCAACGTGCATGTAGTTAACTTAACAAACAATCAGTTGGTTATCCATTTCCATTAGGTGCATGATTACATTATTATTATTTATTGGATCAACCATGAATTCGCGGCTACCTCCGGCATGATCGACACACCTACCTGCATGCATGGAAGCCGGGGTCGCGCCACGTGCGCACGACGTGGCATGCTCGAACGCCATGGAAGCTGGGATTTAACCACGCACGACTAAACAACAAAGTAGAGTAGTATACTTAGGGCACCCACAATGGTTATCTATAAGCTCTCTACAAGAGATCTATGTCAGCATATTTTCCTACTTGGAAGAGATTAAATGAAGAGAGAGCAAAGCTATCTACTAACATGGAGATAGTCTATAGAGAAAAACGAGGCAATGGATTAGAGAGCTATAGATACCCATGTAGACATACCATTGAAGTGGTTTACTATTAATCTAGTCTATTGTTGAGGTGTACATGTTTTATAGATAGTACCTTACTTTACCATTGCGGGTGCTCTAAAGCAATTAAAGAAGTAATTAATGCTGTTGACAAGAGCTAAATAATTATAATCAACACGCACCTATTATTGGAACTTGAATTGCAAGTCTCTCCCTCGTTCGTTTCCGGAGATTTTTGTTTTTTTAAATAATCTCCGCTAGTACGGGATCTAGCATGTATAAAAGTTTTAAAAAAATCAAATAAATATATTTTAAATTATAATAATTAATACTTAACTAATCATATGTTAATAAGCTATCCCTTTTTTCGTCGGGTCGGCTTTGCTGATCAAACATTGAATTAAGAAGGAGAAAATTTAGAACTGTACAGATCAAAAAAAACAAAAGATAGCAAACACACACCCCGAAAAAATCAGAGGTGACACAGCTCCTACTAACAGAGCAGAAGCTCACACACACCCTTGTTCTGCTAACTAGCTGATCCCTATGGATATGGGGCTTCTTGCTTCAATTTCGCACAGCAGACCGGCCGCTTTCCAAGCTTCCCATTCTTCCACAATTGTGGCACAAAGATGGCCCGCTGAGGTTGCTCTTCCATCAAACACTCTAGCATTATTACGTTCCTTCCATATGAGGCATGTCACAAGGATCACCCCGGCGTCAAATGTCTTTCTGTCTTGCTTGCGCACTGATTTTCGGACCGAACACCACCAAGAGGAAAGATCTTCTACCGGCACCGACAGGGGCGGATCTACCCATTAGGCATGGTGGGTCGACCATCCCAGCTATGACTCATATCGCCCCACACCCCCAAGACCCTCCCCACCCCCTTATAATAGTTATAGGCCATCAAAATTATGTATAATAAGGTTTGGACGTCTGTCTCTTCACAATGCATGCACGCCATAAACAATGATCAAGATAATTATACGATTGATATATAAATATGATATGTGTTATGTTCGATTGCTTATCGAGTAAACATCTTCATTCTTCGTCCCATCTATATTTTAAAACTGCGTCCGCCACTGGGCACCGAACAGGAAAGGCTAAGCCGATCTCGAATCCTTGTCCAAACCTGCTTTGTGAAGGGACAATCATGGAAGATGTGGGAGCAGGACTCGCCGTCGTTTGCACAAAGGTGACAGATCGAGGCCATTTGCCAACCCCGGCGCTGGAGGTTGTCGGTAGTTAAACATGCACCACGCATCGAAGCTATCCCGTTTTACATGCTGCTAATTAGGAGTAATATGCTTCTCCAAATTGAAGGTTCAAACGGCTAGCACTATAAATCTGAAGCAAGTCGTTCGTAGCAACGCTAATATGCATGCATATTAAAAGTCGGAAGGAATAATTGGCATGGATCTATCGCTAATGATCGATCCATCGTTTAATCTGACGCTCACGGAAGCAAGCTACTCCTACTAACCCATAAAAAAATAATATAGTAATGTACCCCCTCCATCCTAAAATATTTGACGCCGTTGACCTTTTTAAAAATGTTTGACCGTTCGTCTTATTAAAAAAATTAAGTAATTATTAATTCTTTTCCCTTCATTTGATTTATTGTTAAATATATTTTTATGTATACATATAGTTTTACATATTTCACAAAGTTTTTGAATAAAATGAATGGTCAAATATGTTTAAAAAAATCAACGGTGTCAAACATTTAGGAAGTATATGATATATTCTACTACTACAAATCTAGATATATTTTTGATTTTTTTTGTCTATATTTATGTAATAGAATGTGTCACGTCTAATCGTATATTTGTTTTATGTGGAACAGAGGAAGTAGCTAGGTCACTCGCATGCACCATTTCTATAATCAACATTCAACAAGGACCTAGGAAGACAGTCCTGTAGCCATCGACGGACGATACATGGATGGATGCATCAGGCCAGCTAGCGATCGATCGATCTGGCGTCAGCGTATATGACTCTGACCTACTACTAAGTAGCAGAAAGACCTAGTAGTATTCGTAGCTGGCTGTCCAGTTCACACATACGAGATCAACTGATGATTGATCGATTAACACGTGTACAACCATGCATGCATGCTTGGCGATAGATGAATGATCATGCATGCATCAGGTCGTCACTCGTAATCTCTGGTCATCTTTCGACCACAAATATAATAATTTCTAAGTTATTTATAAGAGGTTATGTTTAAGAAAAAAATAATTTGTTGTCCTTGATGGTTTGTGATTAAATTATGGTTGGAGGAAATTAAAACGAGAGGTGACTGTCAGGGGCGGCTCTACCTTGGTCCATGGGGATTAGGGCCTTAGGGCCCGATGGAGGCTCGAGCTTTCATTATTGACGCGAGAACCATATAAGCCTCTATTTTTCTTTGCCATATATAAGATAGAAAAGGGTTATAATTTTGTCTAGTTTGTTTACACCTAGCCCAGCTGCTATTTCTTTATGGATCTCTGTCACTTGTGACTATTAAAATTAACAAACAACATCATAGAAATGCTTATGATTCATAAAATTTTAAAACTTAAAACGTTTATATTTATAGATAAAGAGAGTAGCACATGCTGTATATGTGGTGCGCGTGCAGTGTGTCCACATGCATGCATGAGCATGACGGCAACACGGCATGCATGCAACGCATACAGGCAGGCAGCTTAATTGGTCGACGGATGGTCAATGGATGGATCGATGGAACCATCCAGCACAAGTGCCCTCGCGTCCAAGTTACTCCAATTTGTCATTACTAGTATCACGTACACGGTCCAATCGATTGATTCTTGTCAACTCGATCGATCGATCGATCTCATGGGCCAAGCTATCTATCTATTCTAGTATTAGTCTTCCAAAACATAATGAATCATTGATTGATTGATTGATTGGTCGATGCCTCCATGGATCATACTAGTATACTTCTTTCTTAAAAAAAAAAACTAGACCTATTACTTTTATCGTCAAGATTAAAAAGAAATTAACTTATTTTATACGTGACAAAAATTAAAGAGTATATATATCAAGATGACTCATCGAGTTCTGGTCTCAAATATTTGATTTGTCCTTTCATTTAAATCTTATATGCATAGAGACTCTAAATCTTGTGGAGGAAGCTAAGTATGGGAGAAGATGGTGGAATTGCTAATATTGATGACATGAAATTGCACGTACACTACGTGCATCCGTTCGTGCAGCGGGCCACGTACGCGCCGACGTGGCGAGCTTGGCCACCAGGGAGAATGCATGCAGGTACAAGTGTATATGGTAAAGTACACGTCTAGATGCACAACGACTTGCTAATCCAGTGACCCATCCATGGTTACACACGTATACATGTTACTGGAGTACTACGCGTGAGTGTGATAGATAGATAGAACATCTCGGTCGTATGTATATACCGGTACACGTCCGATCGACGGGACAGACTAATTAACTACTAGTCAAAGCTTGAAATATATGGAAAATAGTAATTAATTAATCCACAGTTGATTAGTTTGGGTACGTGATTGATAAGAGTACAGATATATATCACATCACCAGGAGAAAAACCGAAGAATGCATTCATGCTACACGTTTGTACTCATGGTCGATTGGTCCTCAGCTGCTGCTGCTTACAAGTTGGTCAGTATGCTCTCTCCGTGCTAGTAAAAAAAGTCGTTTATGACAATATTTAAGTCAAACCTTGAAAATATAAATTATAAATAATTTTGAAGTTATTGAGTTTAAAAATATAAAAATTATATGAATAGATTTGTCTTAAAAAATACTTTCATAAAAGTATACATATATCACTTTTTAATAAATATTTTTTATAGAATAAAGTTGTATTTTGGAGACCGTGTCGCTGTCCAAAACGACTTCCTTTACAAGTACGGAGAGAGTATACTTTTTTTCTTCTCTTTGATTAATCGACTGTTGACTCAAAATATCCAAATAAAAGATTTGTATTAAACAAATTTACATACTATTCCCGCAATATATCAACCTGGTACTAAATGATATATATCTTAATACTACCATTATGGACGGACTCTCCATCCAGATTCACAGTAGTATGACATGTTTCATCTAGTACTATATTCTTATATTTTTATATGGAGGGAATATCAAGTTATGTATGTTTTAGAAAATTCAGACAAGTATATTTTTTCTTTTTTCCAACTTTCTTTCTTTTTTTTTCTTTCTTTTTGTGTGGAGACAAACCAAATATGTACTGGAATTTACTTTATGGATCGGGAGAGAATGTCAAACTGAAAAAAAGCTATGAATAAACCGCGAGCGTCGACGACGATGCCACCAGAGAGAGAGAGATGAAAAAAAAAAGTGAATAAAGAAAAAGAAACAAGGAGAGGAAAAGAAAGAAATGGGTGATGAGTGGCTCCAATGATTGGAAGCAAAGCAGGTGTGCGTTGTCGGGGGAAGGCGAGGCAGGGGAGGCCCACGTGGAAGCCTGCCGCGTCCGACGTGGCCCCTCCCGCCCACGTGAGTAGGTGGGCCCTCCCACCCCGGTTTCCCCTCCTGCTTTCCCGCCTCGGCCCACGTGACCCCTGGGCCCACTAGCCCACTACTACCGGCTGCTGCTCCCGGCTCGGCTCGGCTTAAAATCGAGCTTGGCTTGTCGAGTTCCAAAAAAAAATCAACTTAAAAGGAAATGTGTCCTCTCCTAAGTTTATGTATGTGGATATATGAGGTGTCCATGTACATTGATCTAGGAGGGGTCACATCATCCCCTCTTAGGCCGAGTTTAGATCCAAAGTTTTTCTTTAAACTTCTAACTTTTCTATCACATCAAAACTTTTTGACACATAAATTTTCAACTTTTCCGTCACATCGTTCCAATTTTAACTAAACTTCTAATTTTAGCGCGAACTAAATACACCATTGATTCTTTTTGGGAGTGGAGGATGTAATCGGATTGGCGTGGGGGCAATGCAGTGATGGGCATGATTGGGGTGATGATGGCGGCGGCGGCAGGGAGAGGGGAGGAGATGATGGTTGGGTGGAAGGGGACAGCGTGGCCGCACGCCTCGCGTCGGCGACCGGCAGCACGCACCATGGTCCATGGGCCACGTACGACCCAACTGTAGTGCATCGCCGCCGCGCCGGATTGTGCCACGTCGTCGATCTTGCTCTCGTTCATCAGCGACTAGTTCATGTCTTTTGTTGAAATGCGTAAATTTCACTATAAGAAATATAAAAAGTGGCTGCTGAGAATGGTTTCTGATCCAGGTTTATGTTTTTAATGGAAACCATGTTCAATCTGGGTGCCCACCGTAACTGCCGTGGCGGATTTATGCCACGCCTTGCTCGTAGAATCTAGGCATACCACATACTATTGATACTAAGGTCGTGTTATTTCCCCTTTTTTTTCCCGTTCGTACCTTTTCAAACGGCTAAACAGTGGAGTATGACTTTTGCAAAAGTTTTTTATATACAAAAGTTACTTTAAAAAATTATATTAATCCATTTATCAAGTCTTTAAGCTAATACTTAATTAGTCACGTATTAATGGGTAACACCGGAAACCACGGGGAACTCCACCTTCCAAACTCAGCCTAAGTTTAGACGCAAACGCTTGTATAAACACACTTATACTCACTCCTGTAAACAAATGCATGCGTGTACATCTATCTCTATGAGTATCTCTCAAGATAGAATCTGCATGTTATAAGAGTTATGAAGTCACAACAGATTTATACCGACATTGTTAAAAGGATAATTAGCTGTAAATACGAGCATCCATATAACTGATCTCATGATTTCGTTGGAACACATGTTTTTGTACGTACCCCTCCGTCAAAAAAATTTAATCCTAGCTATGAACCTGGACATATACGTATCCAGGTTCGTAGCCAGTTTTTGGACATAGTAGTAAGCAATAGGAATCGGTTTAATCGATAATGGACTTGATCGATACAATTAGCTCTATTGTCGTATATATGGCTGGCTGCTGCAATACACGGTTGTTGCCGACACTCTCGACTATTAATTACCAGGTTTGTTATCGCATTCGAGGATGTGCACATGTTGTGTTATTAGTGATGGATTGCTTCAATGTGGCTTACTTATTTCACTCTCATCTTTTCTTAGGAATATGCGGAAGATTTGTAAGCCTTTTTTTTTTTTGAGGTTGCAACCAATTGTCCATACTTTCGGTACGGACTACGGAGACTATTCCACTGATAGGAGTACATCTGTTATCTTTCTCTTTTTCTCTTTTTCTTTGTGGCATCTGTGTCACATCTTGGGCTATATCTTCATAAAAGAAAATAGGCACCCCAAAAGTCAACAGCTTAAGATGGAGCAATGTACTACTGCTTATACTACCTCCGTCCCAAAATAAGTGCAGTCGTAGATATCCGTGCCCAACGTTTGATCATCCGTCTTATTTGAAAAATTTGTGAAAAATTTAAAAATATTTAGTCACACATAAAGTACTATTCATAATTTATCATCTAATAGCAATAAAAATACTAATCATAAAAAATTTTCAAATAAGACGAACGATCAAACGTTGAACATGAATAATGCAAAACTACACTTATTTTGGGATGGAGGGAGTACCATTTTAAGCTGTCTAGTTGCTTCGTCCGTCCTTAAAGAGATATAGGTCCTGCTTGGGGAGCTAAGGGTGTGGTTGGTTGCCTGGCTCGTCCCTGGCTCGCATCTCGGATGCAACTTGTAGACTGTTTGGTTGACTGCACGTGTCCCACAGCCAGGCCGAATAGATGCAAAAAGTCTCTCGCAGCCAGGCTGAGCAGGAACGACCGAATCGAGCTTCGCTGCTCATCCTGGCTCCACGCATGCAGCGGCGCCGCACCCGCGCATGCAAGCGCTGCACCCGCGCGTGCAGGGAGAGCCGGAGAAACGATGGGGTCCCCGACACCACCCTACCTTCTTCCTCATTTCTTCTATCTTCTCTTCTCTTCGCTATCGCCGGTCATGGCCACTAGCGGCGACCATCTCCATCTTCGCCGGCCAGATCAGGCTAGCTGCAAGTCCTGCTCCTCCCTCTCTTCTTCAGCAAGGGCTCACCAAGAGCTCTCCGCCGGCGGATCCGGAGGGCATGAGCTCGCCACTGCCAGATCTACCTGCACGGAGATGTCGAAGTATGAGCTTGGCTTAAGCTCGTCGTCGTCGCCAGCGGCACCACTTTCCTCGCCGGCTTGAGCTCGTCGCTGCGCGGACACCCTCGCCGCCACGGACAGCTACCTCAAATCCATCTCCTACTCACCTTTTTTTTTCGCCAGATTCAGAGGTTAGAAGCTCGGGCCTGCCAGATCCGAGTAACCACAACACCCTCCCGGCCGCTGGACCCGCTGCACCGACGGCGGCGAACATGCCTAGCTGGGTGGCACGAGCGGCTAGGTACCGGTGGCGGCAAGTTCCTCTGCGAGCTCTGTTCTCCTTTTTTTTTCTTTCTTTTTTCCACCGAATGTCATTAACCACTGATAAATATGGTTTATGTACTGCTGTGCAACTGTATATGCTCATCCGATACTGTTTTCAATTATTGTTGTCAGGAGCTCCGAAATCAATGCTTTGTATATTTTGCATGTACTATTAAATCTGATATATATACCATAAATAAATACGCTTTTTATTTCGTAGATGGTAAGAATTTTCAATATTAATTCTAAGTGAGGTAATCTCTCCTTCAAAGAAAGAAAATACTTATACCTACTATCCATACAACCAACCAAACAAAGTCTCTTTCAAGCCGTATCTTTGGTGCAAGCAGCCAAGCAGAATCTCACGCTAACCTGGCTAAACCAATACAACCAACCAAACGGTTGCATATGTATCTACCTAGCCAGGCCAAACTCAGCCTTGATGGAAGAGATGGGCCAAGCTAAAACAATGCAAGCAACCAAACACACCCTGATTCTGAGAAGCCAACTTCTGAGAATCTGAAAAAGATATGTTTTCCAGTTTTTGACTTCTAGTTTACAACTACAGCTTTAGAATCTAGAAAAAACTTAGACTGTTTGGGGAGCTTCTGATTTCTAAGAGAAGCTGCAACAGTTAGAAACTCCCCTAAACTGGTCCATAGTTTTCAGTGGTCAAAAGTGAGATTATACATGAGGTTAAACAAATAATATACTATTCATTAATACTTGGAGAGAACAAGGAGAGGAGAAAACTAGGGGAATGAGAGAGTATTATTAGTTCGATGGTTAAAAAAATAAATAAAAAGATGAAATAGTAAATAGTATTAAGGAAGAAAAATATTTTTTGTGAGCTAAAATTTTAAACTATAATTAGATTTTCTTTTGGACAAGGAGATTAGAGATTAATGTTTGGGAAAGACTCTGCTGGTATCTCTCATTTACGGAGGAATTGAGGGTGATTGGATAAGATAAAAAGAAAGATAATCAAATAGACAAATAATACTACTCTCTATTTAAGATATAATAGTACATAGAAAAATAGGGTTAGGGGAGTATAAAAAAATCTTAACATTTGTGAATAAACATAACACACACTAGGAAAAATGTTTTACTATATTAGTAGACAAAGTGGATAAGCCTCAGGAGATATACTTGATAGTCCAGTGATAAAAAGACTGTGGTTTCAACCTTAAGAATCCTCAACACGATTATAATTTCTTTTTAAAAAATATTTGAAGGGGCGTTTCTCTCTATATATTTTTTTTATTTTTTAGCGTAAAGCCGTAAAACCTCAGGCTGCGAGCTATGGGCAGGCTCAACTGAAGGCATGGCCAGGAACCAGGGTCAAAGGAGCAACAAGTCATGTCCGGTGGGCCCCACCCGGCCCCAACCCCGGGGGACAAGTCAATGAGTGCCCCCGCTCCCTCCGAACAGGAAAAGCTGCTCATCATTTGCGCTGCGACGCTGACGCGTGCGCCCATTCCACGCAAAAGAATACTCGCAGCCCATGCATGCACAATACTACTACTACTAGTATTTTCTTTGACTTTTCCTGCACCCCACAAAATATCGCTTTTGATCTAATCTCCTCCTTAATTACCCCCTCTAATCAAGCTCCCCTGTCTCCCCCACGCTTTAAAAGCTTCCTCCTCCTCCTCGCCAACCACCACCCTCAGTCCCTCACCTCCATTTCCATCAAGCCCAAGAACGAACTCACCACGCTAGTGTTGAGAAGTGGAGAGAGTTGAGAGGAATCAATGGAGATGATGGTTCATGGGAGGAGAGACGAGCAGTATGGCGGGCTCAGGCTCGGGCTTGGGCTTGGGCTCAGCCTCGGCGTCGCCGGTGGTGCAGCCGACGACGAGCAGCCGCCGCCGCGCCGTGGTGCCGCCCCGCCGCCGCAGCAGCAGCTGTGCGGCTGGAACGGCGGCGGTCTCTTCTCCTCGTCTTCCTCCGGTGAGTATAGATGGACGGACTTACGTCGAAGTCGTGCGTGCATGCATGGATGCATGGATCGATCTTACGAAGGTTAGTTTGCGTGCAGATCATCGGGGGAGGTCGGCGATGATGGCGTGCCACGACGTCATCGAGATGCCGTTCCTGCGGGGGATCGACGTGAACCGTGCGCCGGCGGCAGAGACGACCACGACGACGGCGAGGGGGCCCAGCTGCAGCGAGGAAGACGAGGAGCCCGGCGCGTCCTCCCCCAACAGCACGCTCTCCAGCCTCAGCGGCAAGCGCGGCGCACCATCTGCCGCCACCGCCGCCGCCGCCGCCGCCAGCGACGACGAGGACTCCGGCGGCGGATCCCGCAAGAAGCTCCGCCTCTCCAAGGACCAAGCCGCCGTCCTCGAGGACACCTTCAAAGAGCACAACACCCTCAATCCCGTAAGCAAAACAATCAATCAATCAAACTAATTACCAATCCACCATGAAATCGATCAAGAACAATCCGATTGACTTGTTCTTGCTGGATTGATCAGAAGCAGAAGGCGGCGCTGGCGAGGCAGCTGAATCTGAAGCCGCGGCAGGTGGAGGTGTGGTTCCAGAACAGGAGGGCGAGGACGAAGCTGAAGCAGACGGAGGTGGACTGCGAGCTGCTCAAGCGCTGCTGCGAGACGCTCACCGACGAGAACCGCCGCCTCCACCGCGAGCTCCAGGAGCTCCGCGCCCTCAAGCTCGCCACCGCCGCCGCCGCGCCGCACCACCTCTACGGCGCCCGCGTCCCGCCGCCCACCACCCTCACCATGTGCCCCTCCTGCGAGCGCGTCGCCTCCGCAGCCACCACCACCCGCAACAACTCCGGCGCCGCCCCCGCGCGGCCGGTGCCCACCCGCCCGTGGCCGCCGGCGGCGGCGCAGAGGTCGTCGGCGTAGAGACCCCACTACTGATTAATTAGTTAATTAGAGATGAGTAGTGGCTTTTTCTTAATTAGCAGGGTATTAATTAATTACTTAATTAGGGTTGGACCCCTGTAGTTTTCTTGTTTATACTACGTGTATAATTTAGCTCTGGTTTTGAACTTTTTAATTAGTTTCATAATCTTTTTTTTTCCTATCTCTCACTTCACCCTGTTTGTTGTTTACTCAGCAAAGAATATGGTGTCTTTGTATAAAGTGATGCATGAAATGGATCATAAAAGTTTTCAATATTAATTCCTTCATATCTGTAGTGTTCTTGGACTACTAATTACTGCCAAAAGAATGATATGATTACTACTGTATTGATGCTTACTATCCCTCTTGTGGCACTTGAGATCTCAGGATAACGATGGCTGATTTTCCTTGCTTTGTTTTGTTAATCTCCTCATATGTATAAGACCAGAGTAATTAATTAATTAATTAACAGGGGTCGAACTGTCAACGGTGCAATTATTAACATCTCCGAGTGCAGGCATCAGTGAGGATGAATTCCAAAGAGGAAATCTTCTCCTTTTCTTTCCATTCCCTGTGATCTTATCTTTGAAGCATTCTAAGCTTCCTGACAGGAACATCTAGCTAAGCTATAGCTAACTTCAGAGATGCAAAACTTGCAAGAAACAAAAGGGGACCAGATCAAGAAACTGAAGCTGAATCTGAAGCAACAATAACAACAGTCTCTGCAAATCAATTAATCAGTCTCTGAACATGTGTGTCGCTGTTAAACAGGCAGTCAATTAATCAGTCAGAAGGTTTAGTGGTAGCTGCCGTCTGAACCGGGCAAGAAAAGATGAGCAGAATTTGACCTCTTCCAACACACAATCTGCAGCAACTTTTGGCTCATATGTTCTCTGGCCATCTTGGCGAAGCTACTACTAGTAGTACGGTGATTGCAGGGGAAATATCTCATCAAATCTGGATGAAAGCTACTGAAGATGAGATCATTGGAACAAGACGAAGTTTCCTGGACCTTACTGAACTTGCGCCAGACAGATCATACCAATCCAGTATCACTGGAATAAGGCCCTATATATTCTAAACATGTTTTTGCACGGATTATTGAGACGGATTTTGTTTACTTTGATGATAAATCAATATTTTGAGAAATAAACTTCAGTGATTTATAAATAGCTTAAAACAAGTGATCTAAATAATGCAGTAGAAGATCTTTTTTATGAGAAATTGTATAGACAAAAGATAAGCTGAAAATAGCATGCCCTAATACTTGGGATTAACATAGAAAAGCAAGCAATGGCTTAATTAGTAGTACTCGTAGATTATGTGTGAGTTGTCGCTACTATTAGTTAAGTAATCCATAGCTTAATTAGTAGTAGGTGCAGGTGTGCACGCATGATTTGGTCTGGTGATGCAATGCAATCTTGGTTAGATTTGCGCCTAACATAATCAGGATCATTAGCCTCCCCAGCCAGCATGCCATGTGCAGGATGCCACTAAACTACTAAAAATCATTTGGCATCATCATCATCCAACAGAGGCATAATGCGTGCGAGGTGATGCATCATTGTTTAACCAAAGTGATTAATTATCTCATTAGGTGTACTACTCTTGTGTGCAGGGCTTAGATGTGGAGGGATCACGAAGCAAACAGGTCCCACGCGGAGCCCCTCAGCTTAAATCCGGGAGCAAAAGCTGCAGAGATGAGAAGAAAATTTGCTAATTCATGGGACACCTTTGCTCCCTGCTTTTGCTAACACCTAGTACAGTATACTATACCCCTCTTTTGCTGAACCTTGCTTTGCTTGATGAAGTTTTCAAAGCTGGTAATCAATGATGATGCCTGTCAGTTTACAATACTTTAATTGTACACTAATTGTGTTTTGTGCAGTTGTGGACTTGTGGTGTGCAAATGCAAAGTTGCTTGGTGATCAATGATTGTGCTAGTATTGCCTGCACAAAGTCCCTGATTAGAAAGGCTGAAATGTTGTGCTTACTAAGTAGTGTTCATTACTGGGGCCAATGCTACTGTCTTTTCAATTCTTTTTTCTCTCTCTTTTCTTTTTCACATGCTTTCCTGGAGCAGAGTGTAGTTAGTCAGAGCAGAGAAAGCGAGGTTAATACGAGTTTATTAGCAGGATTAGTACTCAGGAACTGCACTTTTACTGTTGCTGCGACTGTTCAGTCCAATACATATTCAGAAGGGTTAGGTAGGACATCCAGATTCCAGTTGTGAATTTCTTTTCTGTTCCTGAGCCAGCAGGTCAGCTCCTGCGCGTGCACGTAGCATCTGATCTGATACGGTGAAGCATTGTTCGCTTCTGCCTCTGAATTCTGATCCTTCCTTGGCGTAGAATGGAAGCAATTCAGAAGACCAACTCGCGTTGCTCAACTGATTCATCAGCAATTCGCATGTAGATCCTTCTGTCTGAATATGTGATCAAGCCAATGGAAATACACTAAGCTACATCGAGCTCCGGCCATGGTCAGGTCCAAGGGTTGAACTTCTGACCTCATAGATGACGCTAAGGACCTGTTTAGTTCGTGAAAAGAAAATTTTTGGGTGTCACATTGGATGTTTGACCGGATGTTGGAAGGGGTTTTTGGACACGAATGAAAAAACTAATTTCATAACTCGCCTGGAAACCGCGAGAAGAATCTTTTGAGCCTAATTAATCCGTCATTAGCATATGTAGGTTACTGTAGCACTTATGACTAATCATGGACTAATTAGGCTCAAAAGATTCGTCTCACGACTTCTCCCCAACTGCGCAATTAGTTTTTTTAATATATATTTAATGCTCCATACATATGTCCAAGAATTCGATGTGATGTTTTTGGGGAAAAAAATTTAGAAACTAAAACAGGCCTAACACAAACAAACAAACAAGAGTAAATCACAAAACCCCAGGTTTTGAGACACATACAACATAAAACCTCGGGTATTATGACTTGTTTCGAGTAACACTAGATTTTGAGGCAAAATGTTTCAAAAAGCCATATGTTTACATCAAATACTCATAGTTTTATTATTGTATATGTTCACATTAGTAAACTCAAAATACATATACCACTCGTGTACTTTATCTTCTTCCTCACTTTTGTATTACACCATTTAAAAAGTGCAACACAAGTACACAACCCCTTAATAATGACACATTAACCAGTTACTTATATACATAAACAGCCATACTACCAATAACCGATGCTCGTTAAAATAAGTCCAAACACGTATATCATGGAAAATACTTTCATAATATATAATTAGTCAAAAACAATGATATTAGCTTAAACATGGGGTTTCTTGAAACATTTTGCCCCAAAACCTAGGGTTATTCGAAACAAATCTTAATACCTAGGGGTTTTGCGTTACGGGTGCCTCAAAACCTGGGTTTTGTGAAATTTACTCAACAAACAAAGATGCATTACTCTCTCCGTTTCATAATATTCGCACTATGTTAAACTATGTGATTATTACTCTCTCTGTTTCATATTATAATCACATAGTTTTATACGAAATCAAACACTTTTACTTTTTACCATTAATTTTTAAAAACATGTATAATTCAACATGATAATTTACCATTAATTTTTAAAAACTTGTATAGTTTAACAGCGTGGGAATAATTATATAGTTTAACATCTATATTTTTAGAATAATCATGAGAAATACTTTCATAATATATAATTATTCGCACGCTGTTAAACTATGTGATTTTTTAGGAATTAATGGTCAAAGATAAGAATTTTTTTTATTTACAACAAATCTAATTTAATACGGAGGGAGGACATCATATGCATAGAGGCCATTGACCTGAACAAGATGCAGTTCAGTAATCCGTATGCATGTGTGGTTGACAGCACGATGCATGCAGAAGCAGTTCAGAAGACGAAAATTTGTTGGTTTGGTTGGTCTCGTCTCTGTACTGAACTTCACACAGATGATGGCTTTATGTCACTGACTTATTTGTGCTTTCTGAAAACCAACACACACTACAGAAATGTCAAACGAGGAGAAAAAAAGGATGTTCAGATCGAAGAAAACTCATCCATGGTGCCCATTTTGACCCGGAAATCAACTGACGATGATGTGTGCTGCTGAATTCTCATCACCATGTACCATTTCAGGAGGCATGACCGGTTGGTTGATCAATGCAGCGATCAACCATTGCACGTGTGCATCTGAATTCTCTTCCTGCATTGCAGCCTGATCTCTCCTTCATTGAGAAATCTGAAGCAGTAGCACAGGCCAAACTTGCGTTTGTGATGTACTGAACTTTCTCAGAAGCGATAGCTACTTGGTCAGACAAATCTGTTAGGATCTTTAGTGGTTATTTCTGCACGTTTGTTGAGGATCGAGTTCGCATGAATAAACAGGACAAATGATTGATCCAGTTAGAAGGAATTAACAGGTCAAGATATTATGTTTTTCTTTTCCAACACATGGAATGGCTTGTCTGAACATCTGGAAGAAACTGTACTTCTGAAGAACAGAACAGGAAACTGTCGATTAAGTTAAATTTCAATTAGAAGAAGCATGTTTAGTGCATCAAATCCATAACCAGTGATGTTGCTGTATTTAATACATGCAAATAAAGCATATGGAGACTGGAGCTAAATACAATCACATTTCAGCAACCTCAGTACAAACTTACATGAGCAGTAAATACAGGTAGAACAGAACCCACTGGTAGTTTCTTGGCAAAACTTCTAGACAAATTTGTCAGGATCTTCTTGGGTGAATATCTTCAAGTTTTGTGAAGATTCGAGTTCGCATAAATCGACAGGAAAAATGATGAATCCAGTTAGAATTATAAGTCAAGATATTCTGTTATTTTCCAACACATGGAATGGCTTGTCTGAAGCTCTGAAACTCTAGATGAAACAACATTAAAAATTCTGAAGAACAGGACAGGAAGAAGTCGATCAAGTTACTTTCATGCACAATGCAAATCCAGATAACTAAATCGGCTGAAGAATATTTGGTGCAATTGTATGCCTCTTCTCAAAATGAATAAAGAAGGCATAAATTCATTCTTGGACAGAGAAAATTCAGAAAAAGCATCCAGTAAAACATGTGGAGTGAAAATGCCAAACTGCCAGCTTAACTTGAAAGCAAGCACAAATAATGACAAAATACATTATTCCTCTGATATAAAAACAAATAAAATGGCAACTTGGACAGCACATTTGTCTACAGGCATCATGCTGAAAAATAACGTTGTCAGTCAAAGTCAATAAAAAAGTAGTTAGTGGTTAGTATATTTACTAGTAGTTGATAGTTCCCCTTCTTTTTTCAGTTGGGTTTGCAACTTTGCATAGCTACTGCTGGTTCCTGAACGTTCACACTGCAAAGCAAAATGGATAAAAGCACGTCATTATTTTTTTAAAAAAAGAATTCAGCTATCAACAATAGAACACAGTTCAGTCGGCACTTTATTCACAAGTAAGAAAGGGTTAATTTAATCTATGCCATTACAAATATGACATATTAGAAAAATATAACATTACAATTCGTGTTATCGGCTCGGTGCCACTGAGAATTTTTAAAATCGGAACCATGCCAATCCCGTCACTATTTCCGTCCTCCTCTCTCACGCCGACAACCTCACCGTCATAGCCCACCCACCCCACCCCCCCAACTTCAGAGAATTTTCTTCAGTCTAATTTTCTGATTTATGCTCTGAAGAATTTGTCAGTCTTTGTTCCGAAGAAGTTTTAACCGCAGTTCTCATGGTGAAACGCAGAGAGATTCAGACGGACGTGCGGTGGCGAGACGGATCTAAGTGGGCCGACACGGCCCAGGATGACGTGGGTGACATGTGGGCCGCATTTGGCCCATCATGTCCGCGTCAGATATGCAAGCAGATTGAGGAGTCCGTTCCGTTCACTCGTCGCCGTCGCCGAGATGAGCAGCAACCGCAAACGCGAGCTCGAGCGCCTCCGAGGCGCGGCGCGGTGGCTCCTTCTGCAACGACGCCGACGCCGTCGTTTCCCTCTCATTAATTACAGATCGGTAGAGCGGATACCTCATACATTGTTCCATCGTCACCGTCCTGAAGTTGTCGTCCATCGGGGTGGACACTGGACAGCAGAGGATATCCTCCAGACAAATAGGATGGAATGTGGAAACTCCAAGACAGGAAACTATGAAATAGTATGGGCAAATCAATTCTATTAGCTCGTTCAAACAAAAAAAAACATGGAAAATTAAGCTTGGGTGTTGCTATGCAATGAAAAAAGTGCCACGACTTAGATTTCACCGTTTTGTTATATAAGACTTTATTTGAATTATTTCACTGTTTGTATTGCACTTCTGATAAATTAGGCTTGAATTGTGTTATGTGCTTGAGGTTTTTGGATTGTCTTTACCCTTTTGAACTAGATGGGCACACCCATGATAAAAATCCTGGGTCTGTCACTGGTCGACGGCCGCCGGGATCGCGTCCATGTCCGACGATGCCAGCCGGAGTCGCTCGCCGGTGGTCTTGCAGCAGCTTGAGGTGTTGATACGATCGATGTATTGCCGCTAAACTGCACTGTACCAGACTCCTCTGGTATTTGCTCATTTCTAGTAACAGAAATGGTGGCTTCATGCCCTAGTTCAAAAAAAAAAAAAGATCATGTATTGCCGGTTTCTGATACTATCCATAGATGTTCACAGAATCACAGTTAGCTCCGTTTGTAACGTTGTCTCACGTTTGGATCCAATCATCCCATTCAAGGGGGTTTCGGAGACTAAAACTCCGACCTTTTTTGCGACGGCCCATGAAGAACTGTACGTTCCGTGCGTTCCCCGTGTGTGTAACAACGAAGATACATGGGTTGGCTTGGTTTGTAGCCTAAATAGAGCTTACCAAAATTTTGTCAATGCCAAATTTTGGCAAATTTTGATATGACTAATTTTGATAAGGCAAAGTTGTGTTTGAATTGAAGCCAAAATAGACAAAATTCACTATTGAAATAACCCATTTTCTTAGGCATGCTAAAATTTGGCTTCAAATCAAATATTGTTAAGCCTATTTTATATCTCAAACCAAACCAGCCCTATATGACTATATACGGTAGAAACTACAAAGATGTCCTTGATGCTGTTAATCCATTCATTATACAGTGGGCATGAATTCATGGAGTTTCTTCCTATTAGACGAGAGCCAACACTTCCATGTCTTCATCGGAGAAACTTTTAGCTACTAATCACATTCAATATTCTCTTCGAGCAATGCACAGCAGTTGCGTGGAAGTTAAGAGGAAAAATATATGATAGTTTCCACCGAATAATCAAGTGGGCTAGTTGGGACACATGGTCAGCGATTTGAGATACCTTGTCATTTACCTCTGTACATGTAGAAGTCAACTTATTACAGATATGTACATACCCAAGCAACTGCACTCTTTGCTTGCTGAGGAGACTGGAGTTAAGGACTTCACATTGCATTTGCATGTTCTTGGCTTTAATATATACGGATGACATGCCAGACAAAAAGTTAAAAGAAAGGTCGCGGCGAATGCAAGTCGAACGATCATGGATTAACCATGACACCTTGAAGCAAACATGGGTGAGGTTTGGCGAGTTGCTCTGCCTCAAGGGAGCAGCTCTCGCTCCCCACGCTATTGTTACTCTCAGGGACAGGGAGTGCCTCCTTGTTCTTACGGGGGGCACGGCATCGTACCCACAGGTATGAGAACCCTGCAAAGGCCGCCTGGCTCGCAAACTGCACGCGGTATACTAGGCTTATCTCCCACAAGCCACTGCCCACGTTAACGGCCAAGGTATCCGCATCATACCCTTCGAGGTCCGATTTGGAAACCATGACGAATGTCTTCTCGTCAAATGCAATGAGGTTGCGAGTGGCAAGGAACAGCGGTGGTTTCATTATTGGGCTGTCCAGGCAAATGGATTTCCCAGATTTCTTCACCCTAAGCTGGTAGAATTGCTCAACAGCCTACAAAATATGGCATGCGACACATCAGCGTTAATGAAGTCTGACTGTTGAATATGAACAAAGGAGACAAAAACATAAAGGTGTTCCTTGCATACTGTAAAGTATCTCCAAACATCTAAATCTAAAAGATTGAGTTGAACCGGTTCACAAAACAAAAGGTAGGGGCAGCTTGATAGCCACAGTGTCTATTACTATCATGAATAGTGGACAAAACCTTATCTCTTTTCTGGAACTAGCAAAAATGTAAGGAGCTCCTTGACCACTAAAAATCATTTCAAATATCCAATAATAAGTTGCATATATTAGTGTCTAACAATTTTTTTTCAAGATGGAAGTCATATAAATGGGTCCAGTTGATATTGAAAGCAGTCCTATTTAATTCTGAATGCATAATATTTTTTTTCACAATAAGAGCATTCTGAATTTAAGAGAAACACAGCCATGAAATCATTCTGCCCACAAGCACAGAATTTTTTTTGTGGCAGCTTACCTGCCGCTGTGCAGAAGCTAATAGCACCCTTGGCCTGCGCAAGCGAACATGTTCATAAGCTTCAGCCGGAGTCATTTGTTTGTATTGCACCTAAGTACAGAGTTAATGGTCAGTATCAAATTTCGATTATATAATTAAGTCGTATCTGCATGGCCAAATAACCTAACATACCAAGTAGCAAAGAACAACTGTTGTGCTCCGTCCACGTCCAGCTTTGCAGTGAACATATGTCAACTTCCCACACAAAGCATTTCCTTCCAAGATTAAAACAACATAAATAAATACACGAGACAAACCTAGTTAAAAATCACAATTGCAACAGCACAATAGGATCTCTACGAAATTAATGAACTTAAATTTTTGTCTACCTCCCCATTAGAGGAAGTGAATATCACAACATGCACGAAAAGTAAAAATGTAGAAGAGCAAGCAGAGCAAAAAAGGCAGTAAATAAAAGGTCTTAAATTTTTTGTATCCACAACGTAGCAGCATATTCAGTCAAGTTTCAAGAGGAAACTGCAGTAGCATACTGCAAAACCAAATGGCGACGGCCATTATATTGGTAGAGTTAAGTACAATGCACAAATTATTTATTACAGGGTGTTGGGACCAACAAACATAAAAAACATCTCTTACTACAAACAAACCAAACCAAACATAAGGTATCAAATCACAAGTTCTGATATCTACTCATGCAATGAACAGTACAGTCAAAAACAAACTAGAATATACATAGTGATTCCGTCGTATTATAGGATATGCAATTTGAGTAGATTCTTACTGTGGATGAAGTCAGCAGCCCGGCAAAGGTTCTCAAATGATGGTGCATAAAGATAATCTCTAGTTGGTAACACCAGGTTTTCAATTCCATGAGCCTAAAAAACAAAAAGACCATTTCAGTTGTGTGACCTAGAACTGCTAGTTATTTGAACATTCGCTCATGACCAGCAGGCAGAAACAGATATATGTAAAATTTAGGGAAGTTAGCATGGACATGGCACATCAGTTGTAAATTACAAAAAAACAGCGCCAGCGTGATTAGATTACATGTAAAGATTGCACCAAATGTACAGTTTAACGTAGAAGAAAGCAGAATGTTAAAAAAGGAGCATGTTGCATGAACATTTCAATGCCTAATTAGATTTCTTTTTTCTGAACTAACACAATGTTTGCTATAACCTTGTCATTTAGGTTGACCATGAGTAGTTTACATATCACTGACCTAGGATCTTCAATCTACCTTAACTACCACAGTCAGGTAATAACAATATAGTACCTAACAAACAGCGATTTGTGGTCCCATCAGCTAAACAAAAGGGCGCTTCTAGTATTTTTCTCAAACCCTTGATCTGATGGGTGGGCATCTAGATGGCAAACACAGAAATCTCCAGTAATTGCTCTCTTCACATTGCAGTATTGCACCACTGAGACCACTGGAACCTGATTATGCTATATGCCAGTGTGGTTTACAACAAGGCCGTGCACCTCCTCGTTATCAGAGTAACAACAAATAATATGCAGGAGCCATACTCGCAGGAAGGAATTAACAAACAGAAGCAGCAAAACTTACAGAACTACATATTATTCAGCACATTTGATCAGTCATTTAGTGGAATGATTTGGCCGTGTGACTACCTCATACAGGCACCTGGGAACCAGCCTCTCGTAGGATTCATTCAGTGTCACAACACCGCAAACTCCAAGCTCCTTCAGCCGTAGAACATCGCTGGGGAAAGGAACAGCACCGAGCAGAACATGCTGATCGAAGCAAAAGAAAAGTACACAATTAGAGCAGAGTAAACTATAACTCTAAACAGATCGAGAAATCAATACTGCAGAAAAGGTAGTGCCAATCACCCACATACAGGTCCAAAACACTAAACGAATCGAAATTGAAACAAAAATCCAAATACAGCAAGAACTATAAACGAAGAAAATCTCTTCTCCACTATGCATATGCAGTAGGAAAGACCTAACCCTAAACGTTTGGAGTGCAAACTGCCATGATGGTCAGCAAACCACCGTAAGAAGCTACATTACAGGGCAAAATCCGTCGGCGGCACAAGATGAACGCGAAAGCCACGGCGATCAACAACCAGAAGAGGGGGGAAAACCTCCAAAAACAACCGAAATCAAAAGAGGGGGTAGGAAATTTTCCCCACCTCGTCGACCTGATCCCACCAGTGGAAGTGCGGCTCGAATCGGTTCCTGACGACGTTGTACACCAGCGTCGGGTAGAACAGCATCCGCGCGCCGACGCCCACCGCCGCGCGCTTCGCGTCGAAAGCCACACGCATCACCACCCCACCCTCCTCCTCCACCGCCGCCGCCGCCGCCGCCGCCCCACGACGCAGCTGCAGCAGCGCCCCGCCGCCACCACCACCACCACCATCCCCACCTCCTCCGCCGGAATCACCCGGAAGCTCCTCGATCCGCATCTCCCCCTTCCCTCCACCTCCTCCACCCCGCCCAAATCGACCCGATCTGGACCGATCCGATCGGGAAAAAAAACACACACACCAGAAAAAAATCCCCCCCAAAAAACAACGAATCAATCGATCAGCGGGTGGAAAAAGGGAAGCTCCGCAGCGCGAATCGGAGCAGCTGGGCGGCGCGAGGTGGTGGTGGTGGAGCGGAATCGAATTGAATTCGCGATTCCGCAACCGCGCGGAAGAAATCGAGAAACCCCCTCCCCTTCCCTCGCGCTCACGCCTCCCCACCCTCTCCTCTCCAAAAAGTCGAAACTGCCCAAACCGAGCAGCAACCCCCGCGCATCCGATTAGTAGTACACCCGGCCGCGCGCGACCCCTTCGTCTGACATGTGGGGCCCACTTCCACCGACAGATGGGGCAGGGTAACGGGGCGGGGGCGGGGGCGGGGGCGGGGGCGTGGGTCCCCTAGAGGTGACATGGCGGCCGTTGATTTGTGGATGGGCTTGGATCCGAGCACTGACTCGAGGACGCGGACGCCACGTGGATTTGCAGAGGTGGGGTTAAGGAGATCGTGTGGGGGGTTAAACCGCTAATCCGGTAAAGTGGATAGTTCCATGCTTGTATAGGACGTTAATCGCTTAATCCATTGCTTCATCTCGCAGTGCCTTCTGTGTGTTTATGTCATTATCTTTCTTTTTTGTTTGTTTGTTTCGTTTTGGAACAAATGCACGTATAGCTATAGATTTCTTCACGAAAATAAAAGTAGAGATGTCTAATGTAATGGACATGAGTTATGGTGTGATGTAGTCACTCAAAGTATAAGGCGAATTAGTTGTTACGTGCCTAAAAAGAAACATTCTTCTTAAGAAATTTTTCTTGTGCCGTATTGCTTATGGGGTGTTAAGATTCAGGGTGTAAAGTTTTTGCACGTCACATCATGTATTATATAGGGTGTCGCATAGGGTGTTTGGGCACTAATAAAAAACTAATTACAGAATCCGTAAGTAAACCGCGAGACGAATTTATTAAGCTTGATTAATCCATCATTAGCAAATGTTTATTGTAGCACCATATTGTCAAATCATGAAGCAATTAAGCTTAAAAGATTCGTCTCGCAAATTAGTCGCAATCTGTGCAATTAGTTATTTTTCTAATCTATATTTAATACTTCATACATGTGTTCAAACGTTCGATGTGAGAGGGTGTAAAGTTTCTTTTTCCAAAAAAATTGTTAATTTACCAAAATATTCATTTTATATCTACAACCGTGTAGATAATGCATCACAGACGCTCGGTTAATAATCTATGTCAAGTTATGCCTATTTCAATCTGTTTCAAATTGAGCCTATTTCAATCTATTACTAATTGGAAATCCAAATAACTCGTGAGTTTCAAAAGTAGCATTTGTAAAGTTGAAAACAATTAACATGATGATGACCTGTTGATATTCCTCCTAACTTTTTGCCTACCTGTTCTTTCCAGCGTAACACCTCACTCCTTCACTCATGTCTACACATTCTTGGAAGCACAACAACCCATGGACATTGGGCATTCCTTTCGATGCCTTGATATGGTGTATTGTTTGTTTGTTTTCAGAGCAAAACTTATCCCCAAATCAATTTCAGCATGATGCCAGGATGATAACTGACAAAACAACCGACAACGATGCGTCAGCAACGCACCAAGATTAGCCTAGCGTGCTTCCAACAACCAACCGATCTAATCTAGTTCTCAACAAGCTGACATAGTATACAGTAGAGAGAAAAGTACAGAGAAATGCAGTACTGAATGCAGCTTGGTCACCACAGGAAAGAAACTCTCAAGTTAATTAATTACAGGCTTAATTACAGCTACTGGTGCAACTGGGTAAATTTGGACCACTCATCCAACCAAGGATTGGAATCAAACCAGCAAGCTAAAGTCTAAAGGGTAGCCTCTGATCAGGATCAGATTCTTCACCAGCTAACTGAAGCTGAATGCTGAATGCTTAGATTGCTTGCTGCTGTAAAGGGAACTGAACTGAACTGAATGAATTACAGGCTGAAACCTGAAGTTGTTTCAGTTAAGTTCAGAAGAAGATACAGTAGAAGTAACAGATTACTGCTATGTTTTACTAGCAGATTAGCTCATGGCAAGATTTTTAGATAATGGAACAGATATCCAGTTTGATTGCCAGATGCAACAGTCGATCTCCTTGCCCAGAAATTGAGCATGAACATGCACTCACTCTCATTCATCATCTACATGAATGTAATTTGTTTACAGGTGGTTCTTGATAACTACTAATTAGCTATCACAAATACAAATAGTACCGTACTATCTATCTCTGCTCAAAACGAGAACAAAAAAAAAAGTAAAAAAGTGGCGCCGGTGATCGCCGGCGGCGGGCGGCGGGCGAGCTACTTGCCGTGCTTGACACCACGCGGCCCCGCGGATTTCTTTATCGACTCGATTCTCTGCAGCCTGATCTGCTCCCTGAACCTGGCGATGAACTCCTCCGCCTTCTTGTCCACCTCGTTCTCGTCCACCTCCGGCGACGACTCCCTCCTCGGCGAGTTCCCCCTCGTCGAGAGCTCGCCGTCGCCGTCGACGTCGCTGTCGTCGTCGTCGCTGCTCTCCGAGGACACCGTCACGTTGCCCAGGATGGGGTCGCTGCTGCCTCTCTCGTACTGGAACCTGGGAATGGATTGGTACGCCCTGTAGCCACCGTACGGATCGTCTGAATCCGATCCGTGAAGAAGAGCCGGCGCGTCGCCGGCGACGGCGACGTCGGGTTGTTCTTGGCTCTGGCTCTGGAGTGATTCTCTTCCTCCTCTGATTGTTCTCACCGATTTGGCAACTGGGTAGTACGACGAGGAGGAGGAGGAGCTATCTATGGAGATTCTTGGCTTCGCCGACGAGGAGTTGCTGCTGCTACGGCTGAATTCGGAGGTAGTGAAGCTGTGGGAGGTTTGCTCCTGCAGCTCCTCCTTGAAGCTCTTCGCCGCCGTGCGGCGTTCGGCCGCCGGCGGATGGTAGCCGTGGACGAGGAACGGAGGTGGCGGCGGAGGCGGCGCCGGTGGGGATGACTTGTACGGGCTCCTCCGCCTGGAGGAGTAGTCCTCACTGGCCTTGGCTAGTGTCTCCTTGGACAGGGACGACGCCGGGGAGAGCCTCTTCGGCGACGGCGAAGGGGGGCTCGGCGCCGACGCGTCGAACCTCCCCGACCGTGACCGCCACGGGATCGGCGAAGGGAGCACGGTTTCATGGCCGCCGCCGCCTCCGCCGGGCGTGTCCTGTGAGATCCTGCGCGGCCGCGCCGCCCACGGCTCGCCGCCGTCGCCGTAGCCCGCGCTGGAGGACGACTCGCCCTGCGGCTTCAGTGTTCTTACGGGCAGCGACAGCGGCGGCGCCTGCTGCGCCGCCTCCACGGCGTGGCTCCGGCCGCCTCCTGCGCCGCCGGTCGCCACCACCACCACAGGCTCGTCGGGGTGGTGCATCGCGCTCCACGACCGCACCCTGTTGCCACCCGGGCTGTCGAGCGCCACGTCGCCGCCACCGTCGTCGAACACCAGCGAGTCGTGGATCATCTGCGACACGTACCCGGCGGAGTCCGCCTTCGCCTGCGCCGCGGCATCCTTCTCGTCGCCCCGCCTCCCGGCGTTGTTCCGGCGGCTGAACAGCCCGTACGACACGGCGATCCCGACGACGAGCAGGTGGAGCAGCTCCCACACCTTGGCAAGAAACGCCTCCCCACGGCCGCCGCCGCCGCCACCATCTCCCCCCGCCGCCGGCGCCTGCGGCGACGGCACGAGGGGGAGCAGCAGTACGCACGCCGCGAACACCGCCGCCCTGAACGGGAAGCTCTGCAGCAGCGACGCCTGCGCCACCGCCATTGGAGGAAGAAGAAGAAGACGAAGAGGGGGAAGCGGGAGGCAGCGTGACGACGCTGTTTTTAAGCTGCTTTTGCTAAGTTTTTCTCTTCTTCTTCTCTCTCTTTGATAGCTTTTCGCGCGCAAAATAAAAGTTGTATCAAATTCTCTCACCCTTTGGCTTGGGCTTTATGGCCAACCATGCGTTGGAGATGCATCGAGATTACTAGAGATGGTATCTCTTCTCATCTCATCTATTATCTCTTTTTATTTTGTGTTTTTCTTCCCCTCTACTCTCCTAGGCAAGTGTGTGTAGTTTGAGATGGTGAGGGAGGCTTGAGGAAAATGGTATAACTTAGCTAGTAAGGGAGGAATTTTGTGTGAGAAAAAGGAATATATGCACTTCTCTCTTGGTCTTCTTTTGTTTTTCACGTTTATCAGTCTCGGCCTCTGTATCATGTGATGCAAGTAACACACCGTTTAATACGCGTGAGTCAAAAACATAAAGAACATATGAAAGAATATGCATTTTTTTCGAGAACGGCGAAATAAGATGTTTGTCCTAACAATGATATTTTATTTTTACAATACATATGTATTATGATTGGCAGATTCCTAACAAAATTCCTATTATCCAAATGCACATGCGCTGCATATATGAGAGTTGTTCTTTTTGAATAAAAGAAAAAAAAAGAGCTCTAAACACGCGAGTTGGAACACGCAAAAATATGAAGGAATATGCATTTTTGTGAGAACGACAAAAGAAACGAACTGAAACAAAAAAAAGATGTTGTACAAACTATGGTCCTTTATTTTTGCAGCACATGCATTATGATTATCAGATTTTATAACAAAATCCACAATATCCAAATGCACATGCCCTGCATATATATATGAGACTTGTTTCTTTTTTTTTATAGGAAAAAAGTGAGCAAGTACTCAAAATCATAAAATATGTTATATCAGATAAACATAGCATTTACACTACAAGTACGCCTTTGATTCGCTCGTGGATGTTACGCGAATATTGTGCTGCTTCAACGTGATCGAGCTCTTTGTCTTCTCTCACTGACGCGTCTCTGACGAAATGCTGATCGAGCATGCATATGCATTAACCACCCTGCAGCTGTTAATCTCTTTTCAGGACAGGACAGTAAATCCAGGTAAAACTGCAAAGGTTTTTTTTTAATCGAACTGCATTTCATTTTATTAAGAAGTAAATTCAGGTAAAACTGCAAATATTTTTTTTTAAAAAAAATGCAGAAGAGCTTCATTTCATTTCAGTGAGAAGTCAGTTTAGGTAAAACTGCAAATATCATAACTACTGCGAGATTACAATGTTAGTTTCCATGAAATGGGAATTAACATAACATATACTTCAGTCATCAAGCAGCTGCTTACTCTGCACACTAGTCATCAGTGAAGTCAGCTGCAGAACGTACGTATCCACCAGCTGGACAGTGTACCTGATCGTCAGTTGAGCACTAAAGTTACTCTTGTACATATCCAAACTAAAGGTTCATGAAAAAAATACATCTTTGTGGATTAAGACGAATATAAGCTCGTTCAACACTTTGCAGTAAACTACACCTAATCCTGCATAAGCTAGGAGTAGTAATTTAAAGACACATCATAAAGTAGAGCCAATTAACCAGCACACAGTATGGATTGGTGATTAGATGAGTTCGATACTTCGATGGTGATTGGAACAACAAAGATTTTTCACACAACTGAAACTCTGTACCAACTAGAACATCGGATATGCAGACAGAGAGAGAGCAATGCAATGCAAGGTGATCTGGAGACCTGAAAAAAAGAAGAAGAAAGAACATGAACATTTGCGTGGTTAAAAACCAAAGATTCCTCACTCTTTTGGGTGGCGTACGCAACTACTGCTTCTGCTGCTGATAGCTTTTCTGCAAGCTTAGGTGGGTTTCTGAATGCTGATGGTAGTGTGGCGTTCATGCATGCATGTGGTGGGATTAGTTGCGTTGATCTTGTTTTTGAGGGCAGCATGAGATGCTCCTACTCATCTCGGTTCCCTTTTGGCTTTGAGCATCTTTTCTCCTTTTCTTTTTCAAATGGTTTGGGAATTCAGCTGCTCTTTACTGACTCATCACCGCACGCCAACTTTGATTTTTTTTTTCGTACTACATCAGTCAAATTTTTGTAAGCGAGTGTCACACTTCAGTTGATGCGTGAATCGACAGAATCTGTTGCTCTTGGTATTGTGAAGCAGGCAAGCAGCCATGGCACATGGCAGTGACTAAAGTTCAGTCTTGACTTCCAGTGCTCGAACTGCTCTAGCAACTTTCAGAAAACCTCTCAAACTGAAAAAAATGTACATCCTCTTGGCTCTTCTCCTTAGTATTTTTTCCGCGAACATGCAAAAGACTTGCATATCTCTGTACGCTCTTTAGTAATAGAAAATAGAACGTTCACAAGATACAAATGATGAAATTATTCAAGATCCTTTAGGCCTTGTTCGGTTAATCTCCATGAGGGAGGGATTGGAGGGAATTTATCAATTTTGCTATATATTTGTCGACAAATTTTACCCCAAAAATTTGACAGATGTAATTACAGTACAATCGTAGTGTAATTACATTGTAACTTGCATGTAATTACACTGTAACTATAGTGTAACTTGTATGTAACTTTCAAAAATCTCTCCGTAACATGTTATTTCGATAAAATGGAGGTTGTGGGAATAAATTCTTTCGCATATGTGTGTGCTATGATTTGTTTTCTTCATCACCAAAATAAATCTTGTAATAGATCTAACGATTCAAAATTATGTGAAACTTACATATAAGTTACACTGTAGTTACATGCAAGTTACAGTGTAATTACATATAAGTTACAGTGTAATTACACTACGATTGTACTATAATTACATCTGTCAAATTTTTAGGAGAAAATTTATCGACAAATGTATAGGTGGTCCCGAATTTATTCCACACCTAATATGGTGTGGAATTATTTCCCTTCAATCCTCTCCAATCTCCTTCGATCCCTCCAAACCAAACAAGGACTTATTGATATTTTTCAGCGAGGTATATGTGCTGGATTAGGCATGGGCCAAGAGTATTGTTGGGCTTCTGAATGGGTTTTGTGGCCCACGTTCAGTCCCTATGTGTGCTAGAAACTATATGGGCCCGCGTAACAGTGACATACGAGTGTGGGCAGCTGTTGGGCCCACGTTCAGGTCCATAGTATCCAACGGCCACATGAAATCTGGCCCATAAAATGGCCATATTGATCGAGCTAGTGGATAGGAGGCCAATTGGGCGTCCCAGCCCAACACGGCACGGGCCCGCTAAGACACGGCAACTGTAGCGGGCCGTGCCTTGCTGGTCCGTCGGTGCCAGCCCATGGGCTAAACCTCTGCCGCCGGCTCTTGCCCCTTACCGGGCTTCTGTTGCATCGCTGGGTTGGGACGCGGATCTGCTTGTTCATCTCATAGATGAGACGAGATGAGATGAGCCTTCACCGATTGATGGTTTTGAGAGAAGTCCTTGAGAGCGTTTCTGAATAATGGATGGAATTTCTGAGCACCAAACGGGTTTTGACTGGCGTCCTGCGATATCAAATGCTAAGATTTCTGGAGAAGCTAGCTGCAATCATCCCATTTGTTAAGATGAGAAGATCAATTGATAATGACACCTGTGTAGATGATCAATTGATAATGTCTCGTTGCACATTTGCAACTTTCAGAAAAATTCAGAGTCCAGGCCATGCCATCCTACTCCATCCGTTTCAGGTTATAAAATATTTTTGACTTTAGTCAAAATCAAACTATTTTAAGTTTGACCAAGTTTATAGAACAAAATAGTACTCCCTTCGTCTCATAATATAGCAACCTAGTACTGGTCTACTGGATGTGACATTTCATAGTACAATAAATCTAGACACCATCCTATCTATCCAGATTCGTTGTACTATGAAATATCCAATTGGTACTAGGTTGTTATATTATGGGACGGAGGGAGTAATATTTTTGACCCAAGATAAATTTATTATAAAAATATATTTAATTATTAATTTCTATAAACTTAGTCAAATTTAAAGCAGTTTGACTTTGACCAAAGTAAAAATATCTTATAACCTGAAACGGAGAGGGTACTTTTCAGTGATTCAGTCCATCCAAGATGAGAGGGCAAGACCTACAATTAGTTGCATCTTTATGTTTCTGAATCTGGTTTGCTTCAAAATTTTCTCACTGTCGGACTAACACATATGTATGTTCAGAAATTTCAGATTCAGTGCTGCAGCGCCGCAGACTGAATTTTCACGGCTCATTTTGACTGAAACTAGGGTGAAATGAAACAAAGTCAACACCTGGGCACTTCAAGCAAAGATAAGTCTTGTTCCTTCCCATGAATTCAATTGAAATAGCTACAAGTAAAGCACCCTGTGCTGTGATAATTTCCTATGAAATTTCACTAGTAGAATGGAGTGTAGTACAGATAAACTACTCATGACTCATCCTTTCTGCATCCATTCTACTAGTGTTTGTAGTTTATCTGTACTACACTCCATTCCTATGAAATTTCACTCTGTAGTGTTCGTAATTCTTCACTCTTCCCAAGCTTCTCGGTAAGTAACTTGTTGACTGAAAACAAAAAAAAAATGCTAGAGAATCAGTCGATGAGCAGGCAAGAGCTTGGGAATTAGGAGGAAATGCTGCCATGCTTTCGTTGGCCGTAGCAATTTCTTGACTAGATTCTTGTACTAGGAAGCTGCTCGCTAGCGTAATCACAAAGACACGACTTGACCTCGTACTTAAGGAATACTACTACTAAACCTACTTCAAGTACCAATCTTCCAATACATTAACTCAAGATATCATCAGAATCTTTGGTACTCAACTCGTGCAAGTGGCTGGATTTTGACCAGATGGTCGGTTGCTGTTTGCCAATTTCCTTGGCTCTTCTTGCTGATGCGCAAGTTAGGCCAAACTAGGATCTATCTATCTGTCTGTCTACTTATTTATGGCTAATTCTTTTTTCCTGATCAGAAACGATCCACCTCGAGATCTTGTCAATAATTTGCAGCCGCAATATCTCCAACGAGGTTAGCACCAACAAAATAACAATATCATCTCCTATGCTAGTGACATTATTCCATTGATTTGCCACCTCGAGAAACAAAAAGTTGTGACAACCCTGAAAAGAAGAAAACAACTGCAGAAAAGGATCTCCACTCCACCTTATCTCTGAAGATCATATTTCCCAATCCTATGATCCATTTCTTTATTCCTGCATCTCTCTCTTTCCTTCCTTTTGTCGACGACAGGTTGCCGTCGACTCTGCACCAGCAACGGTGGGGGCATGCAGGCACCGCACCGACGACGGCGATCGAAGAGGCCAAGAGGCAAAGTTTTGCAGTGATTTTGGTGAGTTTCAAGCATGCAAACCAAGCAGCAGCAGAGAGATTCAGTTGGGAGCCACCTAGGCATGCCATGCATCTTTCTTTGCAAAGGTTGAGACCCAGCAGCAGTGCAGCGTGCTTGACATCTCCTTGTGTTTTTCTCCTCATCATGGACCACTTATCCTATCGAGATCCACATATCCTGGCCTAGATTCGACCACATCCCATCCATCTCCCTTTTCCCTTCCTATGCAGCTCCAGAGACCTGCAGTAGACAGACTCTGCGTAGCATATGGCATGATTTCTGCATATCCATTATCTTGCTAGGCCTAGAGATCTTAACAGTTGGGCCATTATTGATGCAAAGAAAGCTGGTGCTTTGCTTCTTTGTGGAGTAGCTGTAGTTCACTGTTGTGTTTGAGTTCTTAGCATGCAAAGCAAGCATAAGTGACCAGCATGTCCTGACAGTAAAAAAAAAAAGAAGAAAGAAACTGAATTCTGCATGATTCTTCACTGGCTTTCATTCTCTGCTGTTAGAAGCAAGCATAAGTCTGGAATGAATGCATGATGACAAGAGAGATTGTTGTGTTTTTTACGAGAGTGGCATGAATGGATTGGCTGGGACCAATGGTCACAAGGACATGAAGGGGAAGGGTCCAATTATTGAAGCACTGGAAGAAGCTCAGAGCCACACAAGAAGATGTCCCAGCTGCCTCCTGTGACAGGAACAGGAAACAAACTAGACTTATGAACAAGATGGAGACCCTTCATGATCTCTGCATCAATATACTCCAATTTTGCAACCGTACAATACAGACAGGCTACTATCTGGTTTTCTTTTCACCAACTTATACCAACCAACCAAGGCTTAATTAAACATGTCTCGGAAGGTACTGACATTCTCACTGTATTATATAAGACTGCTGAAAGAAACGCCACATGACCCAAATACAAAGTTAGCATGACAACTACAACAACAACAACAACAAACAACCCCCGCAAAAAAAAAAAAAAAACAACAACAACAAACAACAACAGCGGCGACGAAGAACAGTAGCTGAAGCCGATCCAGATTCCTTCGGTGGAGAATTGCGTCTGGATCACAGCACCTTGATGGCCGCCTCGATCGCGCAATGAGGAGGCGCGATACTGAGCTCTAGACTGCTGATGGATGATGATGCCATTTCCAGTCCAGAGATCATGGAGAGCGACATGTCCTCGGCGGCCTTTAATCTCTTCACATATTCAGTTAGTTCATCAACCTGACAGAAGGATCAGTTTGTGTTAGTTTTGGTCAGACTGTTGCTGGGTTCCATGAAGATGTTCTCAGATGCTGATTTTACCTGCACGCTATCGCCTCTAAAGCCTCTAGCAACTGGATAGCTTAGTATCTGCAGCAATATTAAAGATTCAGTCTTCAGATAGGATTGTTTGTCTCAAGTTACAACCAGTAATCATCTAAGGGTAATTACAACTCAGCTTGTGGCTACAAAGAAGAAAAAATGGAAGCAAAGTAGAAAATTACCGGGACATCGCCGCGATCTGTATGAATTATATCCTGGGTAGGAGGCTTAGTTCCAACACTCTGAGGACTTGGAAGCTGCAACAGAAGGTTTCAGACAAGAGCATTAGCTGCAAGATCCCAACATGCGTGGATCTGATCAAAGAAGTGCACTGTCACTGACCTGATCATCACTGCACTCAGCAACAACATCAAAGAGGCTGGCCCGGCGCTTCTTTTTGCCAGGGTTGGTCTGCCGGAGGAAGTACTTCTGGGCGTGGCTGGCCACCTGAGTCGCCGTCCTGCTGGTCACAAAGTTCTTGGAGATGCCTCTCCAGTCCCCTTTCCCCAGCTGCCTCAGCCCTTCCAGGAATTTCTTGTGCTCCTCCTCAGTCCATGGTACCCCTTCACAGATTAATCAATCAAAGGCAATTAAGTGTCACATGATCTTCACAGGAAGCAACAAACAGGGAATAATTAATTACTCCTAACTAGTAAAAAGTTTTTCAGGTCTGAGAACCTGCTTGTGGATTGTTATCGATGTGTTGTTGACCAATTGACTGACACACAAAAGGTTAATCATTTTTCTCTCTCTTTTGGAAGAGGGGATTTTCAACCAATTTTGTTGGTTGCTCAATCAAAGATATTTTTTTTGTTTTTTTTTTGCTTTCACGGATCATCAAATTGCGTCAAGAATTAACAGTGAGTTGGAAGTTTCAGAGTAAAAAAAAAGGAATCAGGTGATGGAACAAGTAATGAACAGTAGATACAAGAACAGACAAAAAGGGTGGTTGCTCACCTTTCTTCCTCTCCTGCACCTTGCGGCGGCGGCGCTTCTGCTGGCCGGAGGCGAGCTCGGAGTCGTCGGAGGCGCGCCGTTTGCCGCCGTCGGCCGGCACCGGCAGCGGGTCGATGGAGGTGAGGTTGGGCATACTGGAGCTCTTCTTGATGAACAATCCACCCTCCACCTCCTCCTCCTCGTACTCCTCCTCGTCAACTCCGCCGCCGCCGCCGCGGACCTCGACGCCGAACAGCCGGAATATCACCGGCGGCGAAGGCTTCCTCTCCGCTGCCTCCTCATGCTGCTCCATCTCGATCGGTGGCCGGTCGCTGCGTGGTCGCTTTTGGTGGTGAGAATGAGATGAAAATGGCGGGTATCGTCGCCGCGATGAAAAGGGGGGATTATTATTGTTGGGCTCTCGACGGTTTGGAGGAGACTACTGCTCCCACTCCTCTTCTCTGTTTATTTATAGAGGGGGTTTATTTTTCTTATAAAATGCATATGTATTTGAAAAGAATAATAATAAAAAATTAAATTATTTTAACAGCAAAAAAGGACGAAAATTTTAGTCCTTTTGTTGGTACTCCCTCAGTTTTGACTTATTTTACTAGTCAAATTTCTTTTAACTTTATCAATTTTATAGAAAAGTTTAGCAATTTCTACAACACAAAATTAGTTTCATTAAAACTAACATTTATTATGCAGTAAAATATATGGAGGGTCATTTAACTTGTTTATGTGTGTCGTGTATATCATTCTACTTTCAAAATACACATTTAGATTACTAATATGAGTTAAGTAAATCATTTGATTATCAAACTATCCACGTGAGCGCATCTTGTACATATGGTATGTCACCTACGATTGAAAAAAACACTTTTGGAAATATGAAAAAAAAAACGTGTGTGTATTTTTCCCTTTCTCACAGCACTAACATTTAGAAATACACAAAATTAGAGGAACACAATCATTTCACTTCTACCTGTTATTATGTTTGTTTTGTGTTGAAAAATATTACTAAATTTTTATATAAATTAGTTAAATTTAAAGTAGTCAAAATAACTAGCACTATAAAACGGAGGGAGTATTAAATTGTTAATTGACGAATCAGATGGTTTCCCTGCAACTACAGGACTCGTTGACCTCATCTCTGGCATGCCCAAGGCTAAAGGGAAGAGATGCCATCCCTCTCATTTCCCTGTCTTCCAGTGACGTCGGTACTTACGTCTAAAATCTTCTTGAAATGCTCAGAGAAAAAAAGATCTCCTTGGTTGTGCCTGTGGTAGCATATCGAACTAAATCTAATTGTTGGCAGGAGTTTTCGCGTCAATTTCTTGGCAACGATCAGAGACTGAACCTGGCTACGTGTACATGTATAGTGTCAGTAACTCAGAATCTTCTCTTCTTTTTTTTTTTCAGGGCATCATTGTGTCATTGCCTGGGTAGCCACACTGGACAGAAAGAACATTGCAATTGCGACAAAAAAAGAAAGAAATAACTGTTTGCCAGTTGGGTTGCAATTTGCCTGCAGCTTCGAATATTCCACGTGTTGATCGATGAACAACAGATTCAGATATTCAGATCGTACATTCGTACGTACGCAGGTACGTTCATTCGTTTCTGTTCAGCATTACTATATATCTCGTCGATCGATGAATGAATTATTAGCTCATGGTTGCATATATATGTGGGCATAAATATCTCTCATCACATTGGAAATATCTTGCATTGCTAGCTAGCCCTTGAATGTATCGATCGATGATGGCATAGGCATAACGTATGGTCGAGAATACTCCCTCCGTTTCAAAATGTTTGACACCGTTGACTTTTTAGCACTTGTTTGACCATTCGTCTTATTCAAAAAATTTTGTGAAATATGTAAAACTATATGTGTACATGAAAGTATATTTAACAATGAATCAAATGATATGAAAAGAATAAATAATTACTTAAATTTTTTAAATAAGACGAATGGTCAAACACATACTAAAAAGTCAACAGTGTCAAACATTTTGAAACGGAGGGAGTATATAGGTATAGCAGGACAATCGAGCAGCTAGCTAGCATACAGATATCAGTAGTATTTTTCCTCTTGCATCCTTTTCTTTTTCTGAAGAAGAATAGATATCATCATCGACTTGTTTGTCTTTTTTTTTTTGAAACTTCATCGACTTGTTTGTCAATGGAATGCACAGCAACATGCATCGATCGTCAAATCCGTAGTTTCGTAACCAATCATCAAATTAATCAAATCATGCATCGATGTGCAATTGTGTATAGTTACTCCATTTACGAGGTAGTACTCCAATTAGGACTAGTAGTGCTTTTAACTGTTTTTATCTTCGTTATGAGTCATGACCGTGGATAAGTTCAATTCACATTTTAAATCGATGGATTTTCATCGGTCTCTCCTCGAGGTGACAAATTATGAGCAAATTGCAGACGAGAGAAGCTAGGGTCTTTTGACAGAGAGTGAAAAACGGCAACCCTGGAATTCTCATTTTCTCCTCGTATTTGTCAACCTCCCGGTTTTTCTACCTCGTATGGTATCACCTATCCAAACCTCCTTAATTTTTTACTCAGTAGTAGATAGATAGATGATCTTAGTAACTGAAGTGGATTTACTGACTTAACTCTAGTGTTTACTCTTGTTCGTCTGAAACTAGGAATATCATACAGCCGCCGCAGTACAAAACTGAGTTAAAAAACGCACGCCTACGTAGAACAAAACTGCACTGGTAAAGTGGGCCACTTGAATAGATAAAGAAATGGCCCAGCTAGTCCTAATGACTGAACGGGAAAGTCCATTTGACGTCCCTCAACTATGGTTTGTCTAGGTTAGTCCACTATTACAGCCCACAATGCCTTCTTTGAACTGGGCTGGTCTTTACATTCTCCAAACACAAAAAACTAGTGAAAGTTTCGAAGTTGGGGGTATGTTTTTTTAGATAATAGTTAGGGATATGTTTTAGCTGAATGAATGGTGATTGATACTCCAAAATTGTATGTGCTGTGGTCATGACTTGGACAAATTCGAGGTTGCTTAAAAAAAGACAGGGAAAATCAGTGTTTGGCAGAAATAGTGTGAATTCAAGACTCAGGCCTTGTTTAGTTCGCGAAAAAAAAAATTTTGGGTGTTACATCGGACGTTTGACCGGATGTCGGAAGGGGTTTTCAGATACGAATGAAAAAAACTAATTTCATAACTCGCCTGGAAACCAAGAGACGAATTTATTAAACCTAATTAATCTGTTATTAGCATATGTGGGTTACTGTAGCATTTATGGGTAATCATGGACTAATTAGGCTCAAAAGATTCATCTCGCGATTTTCATGCAAACTGTGCAATTAGTTTTTCATTTTATCTATATTTAATGCTCCATGCATGTGTCCGAAGATTCGATGTGATGTTTTTCGGAAAAAAATTTTGGGAACTAAACAAGGCCTCAATAGATACTTATGGAGGATCTTTTGAGTGGCTTGCGTTTCTGCAATGTTGTTGGACGGTCGACCTTCTGCTAAAGTGTGGTATCGACAGTCACTCGACATTGCCTCCTCTGCACCCAATAACAGAAGACGGCGAACCACATCCATCTTAACTATGTTTTTTCTTGCCAAGTATGGTACCATGTTCTGTCTCCTCCTGGTTGGCCCGACCTCGCTCTTTTCTGTGGTTGTTCTCTCTAGGTTTGGTGACCGTCTGCTAGGGCTCGTTTACCTGAGTATCTTCGCAAGGGCTTCGACTCTTTGGTCCTCCTGGTCTCCTGACAACTGTGGAATGAGCAGAACTTTAGAGTATTCGATCGCTCACTCTCTTCGGTTTTCAATGGTGCTAGAGTCTATCCTCCAGGAAGGCCGTATGTGGTCATCTGCTGGAACTGCTGCTTTTGAGGACTTTTGCTAGGAGTTTAGTGGGACTCCGCCCTCTAGGAGTTTTTCATCTTTTTTAAGTTGTCTATAAGTTGTCTTTTCTTTTCGGTTTTTTATTTCTCGTCCCCCGACAATAACACTTTAGTTGTTTGTGTTATGTAATTAAAACGTTGTTTTCTTCTAATATATTGTCGTGTAACTTTTTTCTATGTTGGGGAAAATACTTACATAGGATGATGGTGTAATAGTATGTTTCCTGTTTCACGATTTAGGTCGGCATGCGATGCGATGCGACTCAGTGACTAAACTTTACTTCGACTTGACTTGACTTAGTTTACGACCTTGTATTTCCCAGTCTTGGACGGTGATCTCCATTGCTTTTGTGATTTTGCTTAATCATTTTTTAAGTTGGCTTTTCAAAAGGGCTCCAATAAGTGAGGTAAATTAGTCAGACTTAATGACACAAATTTCCGTAGCCTGACAAAGTACACACATACACAGTACACGCTCGTATGCACACATGATGCACATGTCGCGCGCGCTGCCTCGCCACGCCACGCCGCGCCGCGCGGCTTATAAGCCAGACACCGGCGCGCGCGCCCTCGCCACTCGCGAGCTTCTACTGCTGTCTCTGAGATACTGTCAGTGCACTGTCTGTGCGTTCCCGGCCATGTCCGCCGCCGCGGTCACCGCCACGCCGCGCCACGCCCGGCCGTCTCCTCTCAACCCGAACGCCAGGGCCGCGGCGGCGGCGGCCGCCGCGGCGCCGCCGAACGCCGTGTCCACCACCAGGACGCACCTCGCCAACCTCGACCGCCTCCTCGTCCGGCCGCCGCCGCTCCCCCTGCCGCTCCAGAACAAGGGGGCGCCGCCGGCCGATGACCTCGGCGACGGCGGCGGCGCCGCCACCACCGACGACCGGAGCGGCCGCTGCGGGCTGCTCAACGCGCTCAACCTGTCCACGTTCCTGCCCTTCGTCCGCAAGCCGGCCGTCGACGAGATGTCGCCGCGCAGCCTCGCGCACCTGCAGCGCCTCCTCACGCTGTCGCCGCGGCCCTCGCCGAAAGGCTCCATCGCCGGCGAGTGGCGGAGGTATCACAGCGAGGGCGGCTGGGACGGGCTGCTCGACCCGCTCGACCAGAACCTCCGCCGCGAGGTCCTCCGCTACGGCGACTTCGTGCAGGCCGCGTACACGGCGTTCCACTCCATGCCGTCGTCGTCGTCGGCGGCGGCGTCGCAGCACAGCCAGCACCGGACGCTCGTGCTCCCCGACCGGTCGTACCGGCCGACGCGCAGCCTGTTCGCCACGTCGTCGCTGTCCATCCCGGCGTGGGCGCGGCGGCGGTCGGCGCCCGGGTGGCTCACGCAGCGCTCCAGCTTCGTCGGCTACGTCGCCGTCTGCGACAACGAGGGCGAGGTCCAGCGCATGGGCCGCCGGGACATCGCCATCGTCCTGCGCGGCACGGCGACGTGCCCCGAGTGGGCGGAGAACCTCCGCGCCGGCCTCGTGCCGGTCGACGACGACGACGACGACGACGTCGGCTCGCCGCAGAACGCGCCGAAGGTGGCGAAGGGGTTCTTGAGCCTGTACAAGACGGCCGGCGACCACGTCCCCAGCCTCTCCGACGCCATAGTCGACGAGGTGAGGCGCCTCGTCGAGGTCTTCGAGGGGGAGGAGCTGAGCATCACGGTGGTGGGACACAGCCTCGGCGCGTCGCTCGCCGTCCTCGCCGCCGACGAGCTCAGCGCTTGCCTGTCCGCGGACGTGGCTGAACATCGCCGGCGGCCACCGCCGATCGCCGTGGTGTCCTTCGGCGGCCCGAAGACCGGGAACCGCGCGTTCGCCGACCGCCTCCAGAACGGCCGCGGCGTGAACGTGCTCCGCGTGGTGAACGCCGGCGACGTGGTGACGCGGGTGCCGGCGCCGGCGATGGCGCGGGAGGGGGAGGGGCACGTGCACGCCGGCGCGGAGCTGAGGCTGGACAGCCGCGACTCGCCGTGCCTCCGCCCGGACGCCGGGCCGGCGTGCTGCCACGACCTGGAGGCGTACCTCCACCTGCTCGACGGCTTCGCCGGCTCCGGCCGGCCGTTCCGCGCCGACGCGAGCCGCAGCGTGGCGCGGCTGCTGACCTACCAGCGTCCCAACGTGAGGGGCGCCTACGTCGAGCGCGCCAGGGTGCTCGGCTTCGAGCCGGCGACGCCGCGGACCGCCACCGCCAACGGCGCCGGCGGCGGAGCCGAGGGGCATTACGGCTACTTGGCTAGCCCAACATGATCGTTGCGTACTACTACCACTGTAGCATGCATGCATTGTCGTGTACCACCTTAATTGTTATAGGAGTAAATTGTATCGATAGTACAAGAACTTGTTATGTGGGTGCAATCTAATGTATGGACTTGTAAAATGCTTGTTTTGATACGTGAACTTTTCTTGCTCATATGAATTAAAGTCAAAAGGACATTATATAACTAATTTGTTGATTTAGATGCTGATTAGGATACTACGTAGAGACATACACTTGTTCAATAAAAAGATAGAATGATATATAGTGATCGTAGAGAAAGATATAAAATACCGAGCAATGATTCATGGGTTAGAAACATATGAAATTCAAGATAAAGTAGAGAACAAATTTATAAATATAACATATTTTATGCATACTCACTATTCGTATGGACGCCACATCCTAATCAACATCAGCTAGGTAAAATTAACCTTGCTAAGCCATTTTAGACCTAGATCACACGTATTAGATAAGTTCGTGTAAAAAAAGAACATTTTACAAGTTCATATACTAAATTGCACACACCTAACAAGTTTATATACCACCAATGTAATTTACTCGGGAATGGTATTTAACTCGTAATTGAGATGTATCTGCACGTGTTTCTTGATGTGCATTAATTCTACTGCATATATGATCAAGAGGTGATGCGGTTGAGTCAACTTAACGGTGAACTTTTTTTGAGAACTAACGATGAACTTGTTGGTGTAGTCGTACGTTATGCGTATGCTTTTTGGTGGCAAATTAGGTGGTCGTTATCAAATGACTGGTTTCTGGACATTACGAAATCTGTCAACCATCAGTGGCAAAGCTATATAGTGTTTGGGGTACACATGAACCCCCCAATTCCTAATTTCTCACTTAAAAAGACTAAAATATATAGTGTTGTATTAAAATTTTCTATATTCTCAATGGTAGTGCACCCTCTTATTTTGATGCTAGCTTCGCCCCTGTCAACCACTCATGATCGTGCATCATTGGGTGCATATGTGCATCATCAGGCACAAGCATATGTGACATACAGTACCGATTTGATGCTTGAACTACTGAAGTTCGTACCTCAAATACCATTATTATTATTTAGACAAGAGCTCCAGGACTATTTGTTACTCCCTCTATAAATAAAAAACGAATTCCCTGTCAGGGGCGGATCCCATGTGATTCATGGGTATTCACCTGAATACCCATAGAATTTTTAAAAAAATAACTATATATAGGTATGTTATGCATATATACATGAGAAATTAGAAGGAAGTACAGCATGTATAGCCCAAATGAAAAGAAGCCCATTTATTCGCAGCAGACCATACATTCCTCCCCATCTTGGCCCAACGAATAGGCCCACTGGCCCAAAAACGAACAAAACCCTAGTCCCTATCCCCCGGTCAGCTAGTCCCCACGCCTTCTGTCGTCCCAGCCCCAATCCGCCGCGCCTCCACTCATCCCCACCGACGGGCGACGGGGCATCGAGAGCTCGACGCTCGGCGGCGCCGGCCGCCGGCTCGGCGCGTCGCCAGAATCGCCACCAGCCTCATCTCCCTGGACCCTGGTCCCTGGGCCTGCTGCTGCGGAGGCGGCGTGGCCTGCGACGACGCCGCCGCCTCCTCGGGGACGGGCGACGCTGAGCAGCTGAGGTTCGCACGGACGGCGGCGGCGCTGCGGCGCACGGCGGCAGCCGGTTGCGGCGACGCACCCCCGCGTCGGCGCGTCCCCTTGGTCCCTAGACAGCTGGACAGTGGACTGGCACTGGTAAAATAAATCCTCTTGTCAAATTCCCCAAGCGATTGGCCATTGCTTAATTGCTATTGCTTAGAAGTTAAATTAGTCAGAAATTTGAACTGTAGGTCTTGAAATTTGAAAAATGAAGAAGAAGAAGACAATAGATTTGAAGTCTTTGTGGGAAAGGTCAACCAAGTCTCAGAAAGTAGCTTCCACCTCTGATCCAAAACCATTAACCATTGAGAGTGAAGTTCAGATCCCAGAAAATGCCCCTTCTAGTCCTATTCAGCTACTACTTGAAGCACCCAATGCCTATGATAGTGATATGTCCCCAAGTGTGCAGTTGGAGATAGACATCTTGACTATTGTGCTACTGTTTGTACCTTTAAGGCTTTAAACATGTCATTACCACTCCTGTATGATTTTCCCAGTCCAATTTTTTGAGTTCTGTATGATTTTTTTTTCAGCTTTGAATACCCTTTGCTCAAATCCTGGATCCGCCACTGTTCCCTGTGTCCAGATTTATATTCATGAGCTATTCTTTTACTACGATGAAGAGAGTGCCAAAGAGGTTAAGCAAGCAATGTGCAAACTTTCGTTCAAATGCTTGAGCCGCTGAAATCCATGTTGGATTCACCCCCCATTCGTACAAGATAGGTCATATATTCACATGAGTTTCGTAACTTCGTTCAGAGGCTTGTTTCTGAAAATCCGTAGAAAGAAAATCTACTCCATATATATAATATGCATCACTCTTTGAGGAAAACAATACATTCCATCCGTCCAAAAACATAACTATTTTTGGAATTTAGTTTTTTTTTTCCAAAATTTAAAATATTTCATCACCTATTTCATCTCAACTAATCATAATTTTCTCCTATTTAATGTCCCGCTACGTTTTCTTATCAACCAATAACAATCTTTCATCATTTTATTTGACCTACTTTTTAGATTTATATAAAGTCTCTATAAATACATTTTAAGATATGATAAGTGGATGTTTCTTTCTTTTTATATGTGTGTGGGGGGTGGCTGAATGTAATATGGGCAACAAGGACAGTGACAGGAGTGGCAACATGCAGGGACAAACCGGCCTCTCTCTACCACGTTCACAGCGAGAATGCAAGTGGATCTGTGGATGCATGCCTCGGTGGCGTGCGTGTCAACAGTGGTCAGTGTAGTGGATGACACATTCTTTCTCCCCTTGCACTGTCGGAGACGATATATATGATTCCATCAGTTAACTTCTCTCAAATCAAAATTTTCGTTTAAATATTTTAACTTTTATTCAAGTTATAACAAAAGCTGTACAGTTGTAGATTAAAAAAACTATAAGTGATCATTTCCACATCTATTTTATATTCTCACTAGCTATTTCTCCGAATCCAAAACTCTCCAAACAAATCTAGTTTTTCTCAAACGTGTAATTGGAATGCACGTCAATATATTAAAAGAAAAGAATATTTGTTACGCAATGCAATCAGCCCAAACAAACCTTGTCGCACACTATGCTGCTGGATGGATCACGCAAATGCACCTTAGTGGTAGTGGAGTAGATAAGCAGCCAACTATCAAACCGCAACGTGCTCAATGCTAACGACGTGCTAGCCTATGGCTTATTTTACCTTTTAGCTCTAATAAAAATAAAAAAATATATCTAACTGCTTCAGCAGACACACCTGCTTGTTGTCCTGCTGTGGCTTGCGTTAGATTTGTAATAATATAGTTTATTATATGGTTGATTGATTAATTAAATTATTAGCAGTCCCTTAAAAAATAATGTAGCAGTACTTGTGTAGTACGGACTATGTATATATTTTGATGTCAGTGTATGCATGTATGGGAGTTGAAAGAAGCTTAGATTTTTAAAATGAAGTCGTCATACTGTGTAAATCATGTTGTATTACCGTAACCACTTGCCGTTGCCTCGGGATATAAGTTTACTTTAGATCCCTCAATTTATCATTGAATCTGAAATCCGTCCTGAACCGTACTACCAGATATGACGTGTCCATCAACTTTCAAAACCAATACAAATAAGATTCCAAAGCGGTTTCAACGGTAGTTTCGGCTGACGTAGTGCTAAACCGGGTCCCCTTCTCCGCCAACCTTGTGGCTCCTCGGCATGGAGAAGGATGGCGGTCCATGGGTGGCTGTTGGATGCCGGGAAGGAGAAGAAGCAAGAAAGGAGAAAAGAGAAAGAAAATAAAAGGAAGGCGATACCCACTGCATTTTTTTATTTTTAATCAGACACTCACTGACATGTCGACCCCATGGTTTTTCTTGACTTTAAGTGCCATGCCAATGTCATGTAGGCGCCACATCAGCCGAACCACCATATTGGGATCTTATTTGTATTGGTTTTGAAAGTCTAGGGATGCGCCATATGTATTGCGGTTAGGTATAAATTTTAGACTCGACGACAAATTAAGGGATCCAATGTAAACTTATTTCTTGTCTTGGTGAACTACTGGGCCAAGATACCCAGTCTGACCAAAAGGCCCATTTACAGGTCGGCCTGCCTTGTCTCGCTGCGTTGCAATTGAATACGGCCCAACATGGAGGCCATTACTGGCAGGCCTGCTCGCGGTTCAGCAAAACGGCCCATTAAATACTCGGCCCAATTAATCTTGGTGAGTTCGAGGCTATCCCATTCCGGCCCAAACTGCTGGTGAATTGCTCCTGGGAATACGGCCCAAATTGTTCGGCCGCGCTTAGGGCCGTCGGATCAAGACGGATGGCCTGCGATGCTCCACGTAGTCGACCAGCCATCCTCCGCCCTCGTCGCCGTTTCCGCCACCGTTCCCGGCGAGCTCCGCCGCCTCCTTCGCCGACGATCTGGTCTTCCATGGCCAGCAAGGGAAATTCTGTAGATCTCAGGATCTCTCAACCCCCCCTCGAATTCGTCCAACCCGAGTGGAACCGCTCGCTGAGAGGAGAGATCAAGAGGTTGGTGGTGGTGCTCTGCTCGGCGGCGATGGTATCCTCCTCCTCCCCAACCTGCTTGGTCCACGCCGCCTCCGATCGATTCCGCGGAGATATCTATGGGCTTTCCTCTCGCCTCCCCGCGCCGCCACGGCAGCGCACACTAGGTCATCAACGGGCGGATCGCTGGGCGGGATCAGCCGCCCCCATCGATCTCGCCATGGCGGCGAGGCGAGTCGTCAGCACCCTCACTACGCTGCGCTGCGCCACCCACTTCTCGTCTGACGAATCTGCCGTCATCGGTTGGGATTGGGATTTGGTAGTGCGATTGTTGGTGTTCGTTTATGTTCAGGGTGTGCCATTTCTTCAGTCCTTCGATACATGGAAGTTCATGTGTGCCAATGAATGTACTGTTAACAGTTTTGCTGCAGGTCCAATACATGTTCTCTACCACGATGCCGCAATTCGTGTGGATGGTGATTAAGGGCAATGCTGAATTGCTGATGCATTTCTTGTTTGAATTTCAGAAGGCGATTGGAGCCGGTGATCATTTGCTTGGGGTTTTACGTGAATAAGATGGGCCAATGTGCTTTGGATAACGCCCTTCAGACTCAGACTCTTCAGTGGTAAGGACATTGGTTCAAACCTATCTAATGTTTTGTAATTGATAGAACTGTCCGGTTTGACAATAGATTTCAAGCATTAGCTCAAATATTTATATTTCTGTAGATTTCTGTAGATTACATTGATCTAGCTGGCTAATGATTTGCTCTTGCATTTCTTGTCCTTGTTTGCAACTTGCATCCTGATTATTAATTTGTCCTTGGTGAAGTCTTAAGTGATGATCGTACTGTTAAAAGTCAAAAACTATATGCTCATGGATCTTCCCGACTGTGCCACCACTCCACGGTAGTGGCACAAAAACACGAGTTATCATCAATCAAAACACCTAGTGCAACTGAGTTAGTCTGCAAAGCCATGCGCATACATGTGTTCCTTTGGTTTGATGAAGTAATGGAGTAATCGAAGTGTTGAATGTGATGAACATCTCTCTGTTTAGGTCTCTTGTCAGAATGAAGATCTGTTTTTTCCCCAGCAAACCAACACCTAAATGGTGCTGTGTGCCAACTGCCGTAAGGCTCATCCAGTGCTCGTCTTTTTTGTTACACACACTATTTCATGGTCAACAAAAACCACAACAACAACCAGCTCTCTTGCAGACGTTGTTCCCAGAGAAGATTATTTTGGCTCTTCTTCTACATAGGAGTAGTACGTTGCAGGCTTGCAGCTGATGTCTCTTCTTCTTTGATGGTTACAGGTCAAAAGCTATTTGTCATTTCTCTGGCTTATTCACAGAAAGCATTCTTCCAACTACTGCTGCAATGCTGCTGCTACTCCACTACAAACAAAACTAGGGAAAAAAGAAGCAAGGATGCATCATCAGATTGTGTGCCATGATCCAAGCCGAAGCTCCATCGATCCCTACACGAAGCAGCAGCAACAAACTTGTAGCACACCACTAAACTAAACTCTGATGACTGACAAAGTGAAATCGGCGCATCAAAGAACGAGACACACAGGTAAGCACCACATACCCCCTTTGACCGATCTTGCCTCAGCTACAAAAGACATGCTCGCTTGGATCAAATCTACAAAAAAAAATGCAACTTCAATCTCTCTTGGATCAAATCATCAAAAGACATGCTCGCTTCTTTCAAGAAAGAAAGGGAAAGGAATCTGGTGATGGTCTCCTTTCCCCTTTTTTTTCACCCTTTTCTAGAATAAAGGGAATGTTGGTTTTGAACAAGATGATCCCTAGGAAGGACAGTTTAGGAGGTAAAGAATATGCTACTCATAGCAATGACATTGAGTAAGATAGAATGCTCAATGTATAGAAACTGAAACACAACGCAAAGTTCTATAGGTTAGGTGCAGAGTAAGTAAGCCACAGCATCATGCCATTAAAATGTGCCAATACATAAGGTTACCGCTCCATCCAAACAATGAGTAGATGAGTACTAGAGTAGTACTATTGTATAGTAATACCTTCGTGTTGTACAATATTAATAGTAGTTGGTTTGAACAAATTAGAAGATGTCCTGAAAATTCAGGATTAGTCCCCATTGAGTGCTCAAAGACTTTGTCATGACTATATAATCTCGAGTACTCGTAGAAAATAGAGTTTGTAGACTAAAGTAAAGTGGTTTAGTCATCTAATTTGGGTCCACAATATAAACAATAATATTAGTTCACTCACATATTCAACTCCAGGAATTTTTGAAGCAAGAGATATATCTAGCTAAAAAAAACTTGAAGTTGGAGTTGCCAGTCCATAGAGAGAACAAATTTGTGAATCACTGCCTCTTATATATAGTTAAGGTCTCCTTTGGAGCGTATGATTTTCGAAGGAATTTCATAGGAACTGAACTGTTTTCTACCAAGAACCCATAAAAATCCTGCTTTTTAAAGGATTCCCAAACCTGTTTGGAACATGAGAACTGAACCATTTCAAGCGAAACCCGCTCCAAAACCGGTATAGCATACCCATTCCTTAGGCCCACGACACTGACAGCCGCAGCTTATCAACCAAACCCTCTAGTACTACTGTACCTGTTCTTCACTAACGGTAATATAAGCATTGCAATCAAACAGCAACATCTAAGCAGCCGAAGCAGAGGAAGAAGACAGCAGCAACAGCAGCAGCAGCAGTTCTTCGGTTCTTCCTCTGTTCCTCTGCAGCTCACTCGGATTCTCTCTCTCTCCTCTGCAAAGCCTGCAACGCCTGCTGCTGCTGCTGCAGTTTGGTTTCTCTCTCCATCTGCATCCTGCAGCTTCTGTCCTTTCTCCCCAACCTCTTTTGTCCGTTGCATTTCACCTCCATTAATCCAAGCACAGAGAGAGGAGATGCATCCGTCACGCTCACTGCACGCCAAGCCGCCAAGAAGCCACGGTCACCACGCGCGCTCGCGCTCCCAGCTGCCCACCGCCATTTCTGCGCCCAACCAAGATTTCCAGTTCCAGTTCCAGCTTCTCCCCAAGGTGTTCCAGTTCCACATGGACGTCGGCGGCGGCGGCGGCGGTGGTGGTGAAGGGAAGTCGTCGGAGAAGAAGGTTCTTGCTCAGCTGGAGCAGGTGAGGCTCAGCATTGCGTCGAGCGAGGACGAGGAGGACGGGGACGCGCCGCCCAGGAGCTCCTTCTCCGGGGCGAGCCACCCGCCGGAGCCGGTGGATGAGATGGATACGGTGTTCGTTGCCGTGGATGGCCGGGACAAGGCGGCCAAGCCGGTGATCATGTGGGACGCGTCGCCGCCGCAGAGCGGCGCGGCGAGCCCGCACAGCAGCATCGACAGCTCCGGCGCGGCGGCCACGGTGACGAGCATCGCGCCCAGCTGCACCGTCACCAGCCTCAGCGCCAAGACCAGCGTCAGCAGCAGCGCGGCCAGCGACGGCAGCGGGTGGAGCAACAGCACGGCCGGCGCCGGCAGCGCCGCCGGCGGAGGCTTCGGCGGGAAGCCGCACAAGGGGGGCGACCCGAGGTGGAAGGCGATCCTCGCGGCGCGAGCCCGGGACGGGCCGCTCGCCATGGGCAACTTCCGCCTCCTCCGGCGCCTCGGGTGCGGCGACATCGGGACGGTGTACCTGTCCGAGCTCAGCAACGTCGCCGTCGGCGGCGGCGGCGGCGCGGCGAGGGCGTGGTTCGCCATGAAGGTGATGGACAAGGCGTCGCTGGAGAGCCGGCGGAAGCTGAGCCGGGCGCAGACGGAGCGGGAGATCCTCCAGCTGCTCGACCACCCCTTCCTGCCCACCCTGTACGCGCACTTCGAGACCGACAGGTTCGCCTGCCTCGTCATGGAGTTCTGCCCCGGCGGCGACCTCCATGCTCTCCGGCAGCGCCAGCCCGGCAAGCACTTCCCCGAGCACGCGGCGAGGTAATTTTCACTCCACTTTAATTCCATCTCTTGCTCTAGGCTCCTAATCTTGATAGGATTAGCATTCAGCAAGAAACCATACTCTGTTTAAAGTGACAAGATCAGGTATGGCAGTTCAGAGCTGTCACTGGAGAAATCTTTCAGTATTGCAGAAATTTTCTTCTCTAAAAAATTAATCTTGCCAAGCCTGAAGCTGGAACTGATGCATGATTGACACATTAACAAAATGGCTTAGTTTTTTTTTTCAGCATTTCAATTGACATTAGTGTATTAATAGTATAGTGAATGGATTATGCTCCGACTTCTCGAGTGGGGCATTTTGCCTGTCTGCTGCTTTTTCTATGTTGTGGAACAGGATATCTAAAATTAACAAATCTAGCAGACCACAAAGCATGTGTCAGTTGTCATGCTAAAGGTTGATAGTAGCATTTTCCCCACTAACCCATTTTGTGTTCGAATTAGGTATCTCAAACATAGACATCTTTTCCGATCTGTCCCTGAATTAACAAACATGATTATCCTACTTGTTTTTCCCAATATTTCTGATGTATCATGTAATCTTCTTCATGACGTTTGTTTGATCCGCCATATTCTTCTCTTCATCAGCTCATCTTAAACTGAAGCATACGATTTATTCTTTTCTTTTCCGGGGCTTTGCAGGTTCTACGCCGCGGAGGTGCTCCTCGCGCTGGAGTATCTCCACATGCTCGGAGTGGTGTACCGAGACCTCAAGCCGGAGAACGTCCTGGTGAGGGACGACGGCCACATCATGCTCTCCGACTTCGACCTCTCGCTCCGCTGCGCCGTCTCGCCGACGCTGGTGATGTCGTCATCCCTGGGCTCCGATCCCAAGAGGGGCAACAATGCGCAGTCGTGCGCCGCCCAGCCAGCCGCCTGCATCCAGCCGACGTGCTTCATGCCCAAGCTGTTCGGCAAGAAACCCAAGAGCAGCCAGCCGAGGCAGAGGTATCATCATCAGCAGCAGCAGCAGCTGGCCGCCGCGGCGTTGCCGGAGGTGGTGGTGGAGCCGACGGGGGCGCGGTCGATGTCGTTCGTGGGGACGCACGAGTACCTGGCGCCGGAGATCATCAAGGGGGAAGGGCACGGCAGCGCGGTGGACTGGTGGACGTTCGGGGTGTTCCTGCACGAGCTCATGTACGGCAGGACGCCGTTCAAGGGGCAGACGAACCGGGCCACGCTGTTCAACGTCGTCGGCCAGCAGCTCCGGTTCCCGGACCACCCGCCGACGAGCAACGCCGGCAGGGACCTCATCAGGGGGCTGCTCGCCAAGGAGCCGCAGGGGCGGCTCGGCGTGAAGCGCGGCGCGGCGGAGATCAAGCAGCACCCCTTCTTCGACGGCGTCAACTGGGCGCTCATCCGGTGCAGCACCCCGCCCGGCGTGCCCAGGGCTGTCGAGCCCGTCGCCGTCGCCGCGGCGGTGCCGGCGACGGTGATGTCCAAGCCGCCGCCGGTGGACACCGTCGAGATGGCAATCCACAGCAATTGCAACAGCACCAACAGCAGCAAAAGAATGGCAGGGCCTCCAGAGGTAGAGTCTGGAGGCAAGTACCTAGACTTTGAGTTCTTCTAGCAAGGTGAATGCAAAGATCTGCCAAATATTGCATCAGGCAGCTGAGAAAATATGAAGTTTTTAACCATATACTTGTTTTAGTTTGAGTTGTAACTGTAGTCACTAGTCAGTGAGTCCCATACTTTCAACATTTGGGCAAAAGGCATTATCTGAATCTGACCAACCAGTTGTACTACTGTGTTTTCCCCTCTGCTGTTGCAATTCTATCACAGATGAACTAGTTAGCACTTAGCACCTATAAATACTCCAATAGTAGGCTTAATGGAGTAGCAAAAAGTTTCCATGTACAGCATGTTAGTGACATGCATAATCACACATTAGTTCTTGCCATGATTATATACAAAAATGTTACTATCTTTTACAAGAGCAAGCATAGATGTTCTTTTACAAGAGCAAGCATAGATGTGGGAAGCATTGCGTATCAAAATGTGAATGCCCAGAGACACATAAGGGCAATAGATTGTGAAGAACAAGAGAAGGAATTATGGAGACACTTCACAAGTCATCACAGCATTAGTAGTACATCATTAGTTAGTAAGCATTAGTAACTCTAGATTAGTGGGTTACAGGACGAGGTTATGGGAGGCGGCGGCGGCGGCGGCGGCGAGGCCGACGCCGGCGGGAGGGTTGCGGTGGCGGGAGAGGGTGCGCAGCTGCGCGCGCTGGCACTCGAGGTTGGAGACGAGATCCACCCTCTCCTCCCGCGGCAGCCGCACGCGCACCGCCCTCGGGAACTCCACGAACCCCTTGATCCCCCTCGCGATGTGCGGGTTCTCGCCGCCGCCGGCGACCTCTCGCCGGTGCTGCAGCTGAGGCTGGCCGCCGCTCGTCGCCTGGCTGATCTGCTGGCTCGTGGGGCTTGACTTGCTGGTGGTCGTCGGACTGCCGCCGCCGCCGCCGCCGCCGCCGCCGCCGCCGCTGCTGTTGTCGTCGTCGGCGATGGCGGTGGCGGCGGAGGCGGCGGCGATCTCCCGCAGCGCCTCCTCCATGGCGGCCTTGGCGTCGGCGAGCTTCATCTGGACGCGCTCCTCCCGCCAGAGCTCGGCGACGCGCAGCATCCGGCGCTCGTCGTCGACCTCCTCCAGCGCGCGCTCCACCTCCGCGCGCATCTCGCCCACCTCCCCGCGCATCCTCCTGCACTCCGCCTCCGCCGCCCCGCGCCGCCGCCTCTCCTCCTCCAGCTCCACGGCGAGCACCTCGCTCACCGCCTCCGCCTTCCGCCGCATCCGCCGCTCCACCTCCAGCTCCACCCTCAGCTCCCTCACCTCCACCTCCACCGCCGCCGCCGCCCCGCCGCCACCGCAGCGATACCACTCCACCATGTCATCCTCCACCTCCACCTCCATGCCGATCATAGGATGCCGAGACGAAGCGCTCGAGGAGGCGTGGCGGCGCGGCAACAAGTAGGGAGGGCTTGTGATCGACAAAGCTAGTGGTAGTGCGCCATGATTGGGGCGCGGAGGGGGAAGATTCCTGGGGCTTGTCTCCGCCACCGCCACCACCACCACCACCACCACTTTGATTTCTCACCTACGCCATGGAGCTTTTTGGCGAGGTCGGGATGGAATATTTTAGTCGGCATGAGTGGCTCCAGCCTCCACCGCGTGGCCGGCATGGTCGCCGGCTTTGTGAGCTGTAAAAGCGACGAGCTAGCTAGCCCTAAGCCCTAGCCCGGCGGCGGCCGGACGAGGAGGGAGATGGAGATGGTCAAGTCGTCGATCACATGCGCGGATCCCGATTCCGATGCCGCCATGATGGCGGGCTCATGCTCCATCTCTCCTGTCCTGCTATTGCAACGCCGCCATGAATGATTCTTGAAACTTTGCCAAATTGCAATGCATTGAACGATCGTTAATTAGGCCGTGTTTAGTTGTTTTGGCCAAAATTTTTTTTTACTCACAGGGACACATATTTAAGAGAAAATCCCCTATATATCCATGAAAGTTCACCTAATCTCTTCTATACCCCTGAATTTTGCTTAATCCCTTACATACCCCTGAATTTTAGTTTGGATCCCTTCCATATCCTTTCCGCTAGTTGACCGTTAAATTCTTTTGAAAAAGTCCATTTTGACCTTTGCTATAAAGAAACATAATGAATTAATGAAGTATATTGTTGGAATGTAAAAATTTATTGGATAAGACTATTATATTTATGAATATGTGATGCACTATATTATTGGTAACAAATTTACTTTTACATATGATATAAAAAGTAAAAGTTCTTTTATGTAGCATATGTGTTTTCATAGTAATACAACAGATTTGTTTATTACTCCAGAACACATATGATAAAAAAAATCTTTTAATAACTAATAAATTAATATTAATTTTTTATGTCATATCTAAAAGTATATTTATCGCAAATAATATGGTGCATAACTATCTCATAAACATAATAGTCTCATATAACAAATTTATATGCTCCAACAATATACTATGTTAATTTATATGCTTCTTTATACCAAAGGGCAAAATGGACTTTTTCATAAGAATTTAACGGTCAACTAACGGAAAGGGCATGGAAGGGATACAAACTAAAATTCAGGGGTATGTAAGGAATTGAGCAAAATTCACAGGTACAGAAGGGATTAGGTGAACTTTCAATGATACACAGGGGATTTTCTCCATATTTAAAGGATTAAACTTAGACTAATAACAAAACATATTCCGCATGTAAACTGCGAGATGAATCTATTAATCCTAATTAATCCGTCATTATCAAATGTTTATTATATCATCACATTGTTAAATAATGGTGTAATTAGACTCAAAAGATTCGTCTCGTAATTTATAGTCGGACTGTGCAATTGGTTTTTTTCGTCCACATTTGATGCTCCATATATGTGTCTAAATATTTAATGTGACGGAAAAGTTAGAAATTCGAAGAAAAAAAGTTGGAATCTAAACATGACCTAATTAATTAATTCGGAATTGATTTTCTGCTGCAATTGTGCAGGCAATTACTCCATGAATTGATTTTTGTGTGTTGCTGCTCGATGGATGGATCGATCTGTTCTTTCGTGCGTGGATCGATGTGATTTGTCAGGATTGCGTGGTACGCGAGGTCGTAGTAAATGGCTTTCACTGACGCTTTCGTAACGGGCACTGGATGAATCGCCATGAATCAGCAACATCCGTGATCTGATGCCAATCAATGCTGCTGCCTGTACGAGTTGCTGGCTTGCTGCAGTGCAGTGAAATGCAAAACCCGGTGGACTTTTTGACAGGCCAAACTGGGCCGGAAGAAAGGCCCATTATAATGAGCTACGGATTTGGGCCATTTGGTCCGGCCCATTAATACTAGGCCTGTATAGATACATACACTGCCCATCAATACTTTCGTTGGAGCGTGTTTTATTTTGGGCCTTTTATATCATTTTTGGTTGTGGTTCCAAAACTTGAAATTAAAGAGGGCAGCGACCGCCGAACCAATGCTTTCATGGCGCCGCCGGTGCCAGCGAGGCCTCCGCCGCTTCCCTCGTCGGCGACGACCGGCCTCGTGCACTCGTTGGTACGTCACCGCTTGCTCTCTCGATCATACTTGCATACTGGTCCATGGCACGCATGGCGCGTCGCTTTCTATCTCTACCTAGAGATACTGGTACTTGGATCCTATATTTATAATTTCACCGCATTATGTTTGTTGTAAACCAATGCGCCTATTAGTGGATCATCGGATCCGTTCCCCGTCCCTTGTACAGCAGTAGAGACATGAGAAGATGTAGAACACTTGTGGCGCTTTTCTTTATCATTAAGAACATTACAGAAGTAGACAATGTACACATGTGTGGGATGAAGTCCTCTATTCATCATAGATCTAATCTCAAATACAAGCCCGTCATAGATGTCTCATACTGCCCCTCTATATACAAGGGTCTTAGGAGGGATATATTTTATCTCTACTCCGATTTGGATTGGTCAAAAAAAACTTATCTCCTAGAAATTTGTTTCACAATAGTGTTCACTTTCTTGTATTTGGATCCTACTTAGTTCCACACTGCATGCCATACCTCGAGGCAGGCGGGTTTCTTTAACAATGCAGAACACTGATATCCTTTTTATATATTTCGATAAGATGTTGTATGGAAATCATATGCATAGATTTGCCTAAAAATTTACTATTATGGACTCATGATATTATGAATTTCTTTCTTTTTTCTAATGTTTTGCAACCAGAATTAGCAATCAAAGCCTCATTTTGAAGACCTTATTGCTCACAGAAATGATCGAGTGAGCATGCATCATCATTGGTTTTGTCATGCACATGGCCATAGCCCATAGGCGTAGAGCCCATCACAAGCCACACCACATCATTAGCTCTGTTCCATATAGAACATCATCATACAATGCATGACCAGAGTAAAAAAAAAGGAAAAAAAAAACTGTGATCTTGCCTGCCACTATCATGTCTCTTCCAAGTTCTTATCCTCTCTCGTGTAACAATAGAAGCACCCACTTATAGGTGCCATGGTATTGTCTGGTCCAAAACACCCAATTAACACCTACACTTGCAAAAGGTTCAGCTACATACAAAACCAGACACACTTCTTTATCACCAGATTCTCTATCCAGCATGAGAGTGTGTTTTTTGGACCCTTGCCCTAGCCCACAAATCATCTCACAACTTGGGCATGAAACAGCAGTGGGGACCCAACCAGAGTTCACAAAATTGATCGGTTTTCATGAAATCGTCAGCGGTCATTTTGTGGAAACCGATCGGTTTTAGTTGTTTTTTTCTAGCATTAACTGAAAGTCATCGGTTTTTTTATCAGTTTTCGTAAACCAAGTTTTTTTATCGGTTTTTTCATAAACCAGTGAGGAGCAGTTTTTGTTTGCAAAAAAGAAAAGGTGGCACATGTTGATACCATATGCCCCAAGAATTCTCTCCATGCTTCCAGCCATCAAATCAAGCAATGTGGTACTAGTATCATGCATATGCCATGGAGATGAATGCCACAACCACTTTTTCATGCCCTTTCACAAGAAAGAAAGGGAGGAGAGTAGTTGCCCTTTGCAAACCAACAGCCTTGTCATGCATGATGCAGCTGTGTCCAACAACCAGCATAGGTCCAAATTGCCAGCCTTGCTGCTATTCATCTCCCAGCCAGCCAAGCCACCATGTTGTTGAAGAGGGGGGCAACTAGTTATCACTGATCAGATATTCAGATATATTCAGATATGCCATGCAATGCAAGCTATGGCAGACAAGAGGGGCATGCATGAGTAGTGACACAGCATTTGACTAATCCCTTCGCGGCTAAGTTACAGCAACTTTAAAAGGCAGGTCCTTTTTACAGTTGTTGCAGACTTGCTGGCTTGATGCAGGTAGGAAAGGAAGAACAGACGAAACTTTAGAACGAAATGCATGTGCAAAAGCAGATATGATTATGTGTCGTTTCAGACAAACAACAAAAAGAGGCTGTGGTGAGTTGTGAGCATCAGAGCATTGGCCAAAACTCCAGAAGTCTACAATGACGTTGCTAGATCATGTTTTAGTTAATCTTGGACAATGCAGCACGACATTAATTACATGGGGGCCAAAATGGGACATCAAAGATTCAAGACGAATGTCCTCCATCCAGACAGTCAGACAGCACAAAGATGCAGGGACAGCTCCAAGTCTCCAACCACTGGAAACATAGCTAATTCAGTTCAGAATTCTGACATTTTTTTCCCAGAAGAACAAATGGTTAGTTACTATCTTCCATGGGAGAAGTGCAAGCATAACTCGCCGTTAGATTTGCTAGGTGAAGTGACCACAGCATCTGTACAATGTAATCTTCCCTTGCACTTCACAGGACAAGCAAAAGAACATCAACAATCCTGAGTAAAATCATTTATCTACAACCAAAATGACCAACTCCCAACAAGGCAAAACATCAAGGGAGCCTTCTCCCCCATATTCTCATCACTAATTTTAGCTATATATATTGCATTTTCCCTATATAAATTACTGAACCACCCAAAAAGACTTAACGAACGGTTTCTTGGAAAGTCTGGCAGCGCAAGCTTCTACCGCACCGATCCAGCTCGCCTGCAGACAACGTCAAGGGCTTCAACAACTGTTCCTGAGAAACCAGCTATGGCTTGGAACATTCCTGGCAGGCCTGTTTGGATGTTGTTCAGTGTCATTGATCTAGTTACCTCCACTGCCTTAGCATGCCTTGTCATTTCGTCCTCCACCTTCCGCCGACATTGGGCAATCTCGGTTTTCTTCTCTGCAAGAGGATCGCGGGCATCGAACGAATGGCTTTCAATGCCATCGCGCCCACTGCCAGGAAGGCCAAGGCCAACCATTGAATAGGATTGGTAGTACTTCTTCTCAATGGCTCGAAGTGAGTTGGTCTTCTTTTCCAGCTCCTTTGAATATGTCTCTGTCCGCTTTTTTATTTTCATCTCCTCTGCCTGCTTAGTGTAGATGACATGGACAACATTCACGAAGCTCTTGATAGCCTCCGAAGCCGAAGCATCTGGAAGCCGGTCCAGTGCTTGCTTCCACTCATCACAGAAGGTGGTGAGTTCACGAGAGATCAGCGAGGTGTAAGCCTCTTGTGGGATATTACTGTCCACTTGGAAGAGTGTGAGCTTCAGCCAGCCATAGAGGGCACGTATATAATCACGTTGATACTTGATGAGACGGTTGAAGTTTGAGTGCCATGCTGAGACAGCAGCCTCAAGATCACGGGTGGCAAGCCGGTGAAGATCAGATGTTGACTCAGCCATGGAATTGTCTACCAGACCACGGACTTGCTGAACAATTTCATTCTGGATCTCATGGAAATGGTTCATTGATCTCCACATGCTCAACAGCCTGCATATCAATATTCAGATACAATTTAAATACTTGCACACAATGTCGCAAAATCTGGTATCATAGATGTCAGAACAGGGAACAAGTCTTACGCGAAGCAAAGCTCGACAAGCTGTGGTGCAAGCTCATTGTCACGCACCCTGACAATGGCTGAGGATGTGGTAGTTGCGGCCTGTGAAGTCACGATGATCAACGATTGCAGCTTGTTTATGGAGGCCTTGGTCTTATCCAGCTTGGTACTATCCCTCCCTCTGTACTCCAGGCTCTGCAGAGTAGAAAGCTTCTTCTCGTGCTCAATCTTAACGCTCTCTCTAGCCTGAAGCAGTAAAAAGTTAATACATATGGGAATAGTTTCAATAAAGTTTCATAAACTGCTTAGAGAATAGAAGCATTTAGTAGACACCGGACAGTAAGAATCCATTATGTTCTAGATTGCAGAAATAAAAAGAACATTGGTTAGTCTCACTCAATTATCGAATAGATATGGTATAAGTCTCATGCCTACCAAGGGTAATGCCCCTAAAGGCCTAAACATCTCTGGACTCTGGTGCTTTAGACATAGATACGCTAAATCTACCTTTGGCATTATGAGGTATATTTATGTGCAGTAAAGACAATTTCTTGAGGATCTAAACCTTCACCCACAAAGCCACAAAGAATCTCAAAGGACAGGAGTAGTTTAGATATAAAAAGAGCATAAAGGAAGGGTATATGAAGGTGTGGTTGAGAGATCAATGGCCATGTATTGTGCCTGCTTCCTTTACTGAAAGTAGTGAAAAATTATCAACCAAATGCTACAGCTGTTTCAGAATCCAGGGTAGGCAAGTGCAGGACCTCTGTAAAGACGCTTTATGCAATAGAATCAGATTCTTCTACCACATTTGCTGAACAAAAGGCGGGCTGCTCAAAACACCAATTTCAAATGAGGTGAAGCTTCACCTAATCGATTAGAAGCTACACCAGAAGTGTTAAAGTTAGCCTCAATTCATCCTTGATTATTTGACTGCTAGGTAGGCCTATGCTGCAATGCCAAGTGCAACAGTTCATGCATTCTATTCTAGCATCCAACAAGGGTGGCTACTAGAAGATTACACCTCATTAAACTTGCATTGCTGCTAAAGTTGTGCAGTGACCTAAATTATCGGTTAGTCCACTACTATGCTCTAGCAAATATATATAGCTGGATAATTTTCAAGTGGAGCCAAGTGAATAGTTTGAAGATGCTTCACCGACAACGAATGATTGAGGCGTGCAACAAAAAATGTCACAGCAAACAAACACCTCAATTTTAGTGGTGTGCTCATCTATTAAGTATAACCACTAACCAGCAGTCAAGAATGGCATTGTAATCAAGCGTCGATGAGCAGAATTACCTTGACCTCCTGATAGAGCTTTTTCTCCCAGGCCAAAAGACGCTCCAGTGTCGACCCATGGCTCTTCCCTTCCATTGACTCCATCTCTAACGCATTGGTGTCCAACTTGTAGCGAACAGCCAATGGTGGCTTTGAAGTCCATGTCGACGACAGCGACGATAGCAAGCTGTTCGAGTGGTACACCGTCTCTGCAAAAGAAGAAGTCAAATTAAGTGAAATTGTTAAGCAATTGCTTGCGTTTTTTCACTAAAAATGTACATTGCCACACCAATTCAAACCACATTATAGTTTTTGTTCAAGCATAATATGTCTGCTATGAATCTCTGATTACTTTTGAGCTGCCGGAAGTTGCGGTCCAGCTGCGCGCGGCTAGCCTCCAGGAGCTCCGAGACGCCATTGCCGGCCTCGGCCGCCTTGACAAAGTACTCCTCGATGGCGGCCACGATCTCCGCCAGCGTGCGGTGGCGGATCACCATCCGCATCTCGGCGGCCGCCGTGACCGTGGAGGAGGAGTCCCCGGCCTCCGACCTCTCGTCCCTCCTCCTCAGCGGCAGTGGCAGCGGCGCGGCGGCGTACTCCGACGGCGCCGTGCCGCCGTACTCCGATCTGGCCGCGAAGCCGCACTCCGATCTGTTCCCCATTTCCCCCTCCTCCGATCTGGTCTCCGAGGTGGTCGTCGACGCGTAGTGGTCGTCGTCGTCCTCCCATCCGCCGCAATGCATCTCCTCCTCCCTCTCGTCGTCGTCGTCGTCGACCTCGTCCTCTTCCTTGAGGTGGTGGGGGTGGAGGTAGCCCCGGGCCTTCTCCTCCTCCTCGAGCTCGCGGAGGCGGTTGGCCTCCTCGAGGTCGGCCTTGCGGCGGTCGAAGAACTCGGAGTCCGGCGGCGACGGCGGGTAGAAGTTCTCCCAGTCCCACGCCGACGACGACGACGGCGTCCCCACCACCGGCTTCCGGAACGACGACCGCGCCGGGCTGGCGACGCTGGAGTCGGACAGGATGTGCGGCACCTTGAGGCGACGCGGCCCGCCGCGGGGAGCCCTCACCGCCACGGGAGGAGGCGGCTGATGCGACTGCGTGGGCGGTGGCGGCGGCGGCGCCTGCTGGTGCTTGGGGAGCAGCGGCGTCGGTGGCGGGAGCGAGGACGACGCCGTGGATGACGGCGGCGGCGGCGTCGGCGTCGGCGCCAGCGCGGGCGCGGCCGTGGTGAGGAGCACCGGCGCGGTGTGGTGCGACACGGCGAGCGACGGGTGGCCCTGCGCGAAGCGGGAGAGCGCGGCGGCGGTGAGGCGGAGGGAGCGGAGGTAGTCGGCGTGCGCCGACGCCAGCTGCTGCCGCGACGCCACCGCCTCCTTCATGTGCCGCCGCCGCTCCTTGCACCGCCGCACCGTGTCCTCCTGCTCCACCTTCGACGCCGTGCACCCCATCGCCCCCCACCCGCGACGCGAGCGCGCGCGCGCGCTTCCCCTCCTCTCCGATTCGATCTAACGCCCTCTCCGATTCGCCGTCGTCTCCCTCCTCGCTGCGGCGAGAGAGAGAGAGAGGAGTTGGCTGCTCTACTCGAGTGGGAGGAGTGAGCTGCAGCTGCTGCTTCGCTTTGCTTTGCTCTCTATTCTCGCTTCAGTTGTGTGTGGTTTTTGGTTTTATTTTTTTTTTCTCGCCCTTTCGCTTTCGTGTTTCCTGGCCCGGTAGCCGTGTGGGGGGTGGGGGCCATGGCGAGTAATTTTGATTTTTTTTTTTGAAGGTTGTGACTACACAGTTTGAGGTAAACTGGTTTTTGAAGCCTTTTTGTTTTTTTGGGAGGTTCTTGAAGCTTTTTTTTAGCTAAAAAAGGTTTTTGAAGCCTTTTTAGCTGCTTCGCTCACCATGAAACACCACAAATGTGCGATCATAACTGTTTTTTTTCTCTATCAAACTTATGACACAACATGTTTTCCCTTTTTGCTTTTAAAAGGATATCTTATATAATAGACATATCACAGGGAAGGTTTTATTGGTGCTTTTCAGCTTGTCAAACATTGCGTTGTAAGAGGCTTTCTGTTTAACCCGTTATGTATGTTAGGCATTGTTTTTTCCAACTTATTTACTGGAATATTAAAACTGATTATTTTGCTTCGTGATTAAAAGGAACATGTTTTCTTAAGAAAAAGCATTTTCTACTGTTTAGATAACTTGTTTTGGTTATTTGTTAAGTATTATCTAAAAAAAGTTATTTGTTAAGTTTATTTCATAAAATATGCATTTACATTTATAATCAAGTGGATGTTTGCAATAATAATCTGCTTAATAATCTAAATCAAACATGTGATTTTTTTCTGAAGTTTTCTACCAAGTTTCCTCTAAGCAATCCCAACAGTTATTATCAGATCTAGTGGCTCTGACGAACGGAGAGGAACCAACGGTACATACTTGCTCATCAGAATTGGTCCAACCCAATACAGTGAACAATAATGAAGGACTACTACGTTGCACACTGTCAGAACACAACATCGTCAGAGAAAAAGGCTCAACTTGGAGAAAGATGAGTCCAAAAGACACCCTCTGCTCTAACCACCATCACAAACGTGATTTAACCGGTAAAGAAAAGATCAAATGAGTAAATTAACAGAGAGATCAAAGTGATCAACTTACTTAATTACCGGCATCTAATGATACCCCTGCCATTGCTAATCTCCTCCATTTGATTACTGCCATTAGTACACCCGGTGTTTTTTCTCGCCTACTTTTATGCAGTTGCAGGTAGGATTATTCCAGGAAAACGCCGTGCTTAACGTGTTAACGACGGTGGCTTCTTCTGAAGAAGAAGGCTGAGCAAGTGCAGTGCAGTGCAGTACTCTGCAGTGGCCACACTTCGAAGCACGATCTTGGTCGGTTCCCTTCTTTAATCGCCGTGTCGGCGCCTTTCACTGTTTATTAACGCACGATGCCGTTAACTTTTCATATAACACAACCATTCATTTTATTTAAAAATTTAATAAAAAAAGTGTAAAATAATATGTTGATGTTGTAGTTCCTTTGATGATAAAATAAATCACAGCAAAATAAATAATATCTACTTTTTAATAAAATAAATGATCAAACATAACGTTAAATGTTAACGGTGCCATAATACATTATGAAAAGAGAGGGAGTATTAGTTAGCACCAGTGAAAAACTGTAACTTAGCTAGCCTTTGCTAATTACGATGGGCCGTGCAGTATAATCCGTGTGTTTCAAGTCAACATTGGCTTAGGTGAGTCCTAATTACTTAATTAGGGATCCAAGTATATTATTAACTGACCATGTAGGACTATGCGGCATCCCTGTCCCTGTGGACCACCACTATAGAGCATCTTCATTTGCCAGAGCACAAATAGCATTCTTTTTTTTTAAATCACTCCGTAATTTGTTAAAGAACAAATAATGGAAGTGTGGAAAAGAGCAGGGAATGGGATGAATACAAAAGGCACAAATTAGTTATGTTTCAATTTGCACTTAAAATATAAGTTCCATCGACGAACGTGTGAAACTTCCAATTCCAAACGCCGAGAGTGCGCCGGACACCCCACGTGTGGGCGTAGAAATGGTGCTCCCCTGCACTTGCTGCTCCTCAATGGCTATTTCACATTCTTTTTTTTTTCCAAGTTGGTTGTTTGGTTTACATTCTCTTGGATATGTGCCTCAAAAATACCTCAAGATTTATGCAAATATAAAAAAGGTTTTTTTATACAATTGGGCTGCAGCTGTGCAACAACCACAGCTACAACATTGAGCAAAATTGTAAAGCTTTAGTTGCGTAGCCAGCTATAGTCACAACTCAGCTAATACTGAAAGGGTCCAAACATAGAAGAGTTAGTGATGTGCACATAAATCTCAAGATACATTCAAAAAACGCTCATGCTATGTGAAGATCACGTATATGTGATATTCTCTTTCCACCTCACTTCCGTCTTTTACGATTTGAGTTGGTGACGTGCACATAAATCTCAAGATACATTCCAACGACGCTAGTGCTATGTGAAAGGCCACGTATATGTGATATTCTCTTTCCACCTCATTTCCGTCTTTTGCATATTGCAAACTCTATCAATAGCATCCTTGGAGCCTCGTATGCACATCTCTACTCTTATTTTTTTTAGAAGCCTCCCACATCTCTACTCTATAGCATAAGCTTTATCTATCCTTCAAGATGAGTTTGTTTTCGATCACAACCTTTTTAGCTTGCATGTACGTGTCACCTTATGTGTGTCGATCCATCTATCTAGCCAGCAAGATCTCTGCTTTTATGCCTTTGACATGTTATAAAGTGGTGACGATATATAGTAAGCAGTCCAAGAAACCATATATAAAAGTATGCACTTTGCATTTGTAGTTTTGTATGTGTAGTGGGCAGAAGAGACGGAATCACGGAAGCTGCGCCGGTGGTTTCAGGCTTTCAGCCTACCTGCATTGCCCCTGTACTGTAACACCAGAAAGTGCTTTGTGCTGGAGAGATTCTGGGTTGCAAAAGTTCAGAATAGAAATAAGAAATCTGATTTGGCGATTTATATTCTTGCGAGATTCTTTGGGCTGGATTGGAAGAGTATAGGCTGGCATTTTGGGCCGTCTTGGTTAGATTCATGGTAGTCTGATGCTGAAGCTTCATGTCATCTATTTGGGCCGAATGATACTGAGTTCTTTTGGTAGGCCTGGCAATTTTATTCAGAAAAAAAAAAGAGACATACTTTTTTTTTTTGGGGGGGGGGGGGGGACGTTCATTCTGGCTCCCAAGATCGGATCTAATTTGTATCCCTCGACCGTAAAGCTGGATAGAACGAATTCTTCAACTGTTAAAATAATAAACAGTACAAAATTACTCCTAGGACATTGAAGGTGGTCCTCGACATTCGTGTCATCTATTTGGGCTGAATAATACTGATGGAACCATCGTTTCACGGAACGGCATATTTGTAAACGAAAAATAATTTGTAAATAAAACTTTTATATGCGTGTTCTTAGCAATTTAAAAGCAATGGCGGAAAAATAAAGTTCGATAAAAAAAATCTCAAAATTAGCTCCAAATTTAATATTGAAAATTTAAATTTTGGCTGATAAGCATAAGCATAAGCGAAAAGATGAGGCCCTGAGTTCTTTTGGTTGGCCTGGCCCTTGCTATATTTTACAACTGCTGCAATTTTATTTAGAAAATAAAAAAAAGGCCTTATGCATTTCATGTTCATTTTATCAGCCTTGCCCATTTCAGCCCACCCTAAGGAGGAGGGAGAGAGGGAGAACAGATCAGTGCGTCAGATGATATCTGTCATCCTGAAAATCGAAGTTTTCCGGTGTGCGTGTGTGTTCATAATTCAAATGAACATGTTCAGGGTAGTATCGTACTTGGGATCTTCTTGAAATAAAACGGATGTCTATTCAATCGAAATTGAGAATAGAATAATCATCTTTATTAAGATTCCATGTTCAACATCTGAACGGGGATCTTCTCATCCTGAGCCATGTCTCAGTCGGCTGGCGTGCCTATGAGGGAGGCAAATTCGTTTCCTTTATTTTACTGATTTAATTGTATATCACCGCAAGGAAATTCACCGTAACTGTTAGAATCTTGCATCATTTATAAATCTACGGGCTGTTCAGCACAAGTGTTGTTTGCCAAACTTTGGAAGCTTATTAATATGCTGAAGCAAACGCCAGAATATTTTGCCAATCATTATGACAAGTTGTTTGCAGTGAGATTGTGAGGGTAAAAGTCTTCCGAACAAAACAAAATAAGGACCATGGATGATATGCCCGACACGTACAAGCAAAGCATGCGTCTAAAATTGGAGTACACATATATAGTCGAGGTCCTGACGTGCTTTGAATGGCGCGACTAGGAGGACCCTTGATTCTCGTTGCGTACGTCTTGAAAATATTGGAAGCTTCACAGCATCGCCAAGCAGTACACGACCTTTCCATGAAGCACCTGTACAGTCTTTGTTCTGCGTTCCAGGATACCTTGTGATACCAGTACCTCACGACAACAAATCATTTTCGATCGTTAGATCTAACAATACACGTTATGTTTAGATCTAACGATCCGCGAAACGATTTGGTACCATGAGATACCGTTACCTCGAGTTATTTTTGTTAGATCGGAGCAAATCTCATCGTTTACACATTAACTTATTAAAACGCTGCTAAAATTTAAAATGTAAATTTTAATTTTGAAGTTGGTTTTGATGTTTTTTAAGCCGTTACGGCTTATTACAAATCATGGGTAACCGATGGGGTCCTATGTAGTAGTGTCAAAACCCTTTTAAATATAGTTCATTTCTATGGAGTTGTGATAAACAGAAAAAGAAAAACCTGCTTGTCAGTATCACTTCTTGCATATCCTTGTTCCCAACTACACGCACCTATCTAGTACTAGATACCTCCACATAAAAAAGAAAAAAAGTAACTCTTTTCTAGTTTGAAAGAAATGCACACTTACTATACCATTTTCATAAGAGAAAAACATGCGAGAGCTAGCAAAATTAACAAGATGTAGTAAAATTCTCTGGTTAAACAAGCAACAAACTAATTAATGTTGCGTTGTTCGACAGAAATTTAGGAGTAAACTCTACTTCAAATAACATTTTATTATCGATGTTTCGTTTATCACCTTTTAACCAATATTTTCATTTTAAATTGTGTATTTTTACATTGGTGACACTTCGGACCATCGTTAACTATTTTATCCATCTACATACAACTTGTCGTATGCAAAACACATAATCTTACATATGGATGTGAGATTTCATTGAAGAGTACGAATCAACGTACTCGAAATTGTTCATATGATTGAGAAGAGAGTCGAGGTGATCTAAATGGAAATAAGGTAAAAGTACTTGGTATAAAATGTTACATCGATAATAAGATGTGACCCAAAGAGAAATTTACTCCAATTTTAATATCCCTGATGCTATTGCACTTGATTAGCTTGCGATTTTCGTAACTGTGGGGTTAAGAATTTTTTAGCTTGTCTCTGTTAATCAACCAATCACCTCATGGTTTCTTCCAAAAATCTCAGTCACATATTTATCCGTTGGATCAATCCAATGCCATATACCTTTGTTTCTTCAACCTCTCCTGACGGTGCTTTCCAACCAAGAACTCACCACGGCCATGAACGTTCAAATCATGCTTTGATTTCTGTCGCCGACGACGAGCTTCCACCGCCATGCGTGCTATTCTTCCCCGGCGACGGTAGACGGCTAGACGCAGTCGAACCAATTAAACTACGATCGGATTTAACGACTGACAACTTTTGTATTTGACCTATCTCGTTTAATTTATTGATGCTCTATTCATATATTAAGCAAACCTCTTCATATTCTTAGATAGGAGTAGATAGATAGACTTAACGACTGCACAAAATACAGGGGCAAAAACAAAAGAATCGACTCGATCAGGGTAATCTTGCTATGAAATTTTCAACACCACTGTAAGCTAGAATCTAAGATTGCTTATCTAGCTAGTCGGTACTTTTACTTACTAGTCAGTTTGACTTCAAAGATGCAAGAATTTATTAAGCACATAAATTGCTTAACACAATAAACGTAACGCAACAGGACAAGCTATATAGATTAATTAGTTAATTAATTAATTGAGCTAGCGTCAGGCAGGTGAGCAAATGAGACCAGCAGCTTTGGTTGATTGATTCTTTGACCACCCTGGCGTAGCAATTTGATTCTTGCCATTTCCAGCCAGCCACTCTCACAGTGTCATCTCCGACTTGTCCATAGACTGCAA